>NC_091203.1:20431077-20731077 GCF_040958095.1 Procambarus clarkii | reverse complement strand
GGGCAAAATGTGACCCACCGCAACTTTCAGTAATTGGCATATTTTCGATATAAAAAGTCGGAATTTCAAACAGCGAATACGTGCAAAGAGCCATAATTTGGCTCCAAAATATGGCTCGGGTATCGGATTTGGGATGTTTGGGATATTTTGAAAACTGCAGGGGCGTTTGGACAAAATGTGACCCTTCGCCGCTTTCAGTAATTGGCATATTTTCGATATAAAAAGTCGGAATTTCAAACTGCGAATACGTGCAGAGAGCCAGAATTTGGCTCCAAAATATGTTTCAGGTATTGGATTTGGGATGTTTGGGATATTTTGAAAACTGCAGGGGGGCTTTGGCAAAATGTGACCCACCACCACTTTCAGTAATTGGCATATTTTCGATATAAAAATTCGGAATTTCAAACAGCGAATACGTGCAAAGAGCCATAATTTGGCTCCAAAATATGGCTCGGTTATCGGATTTGGGATGTTTTAGATATTTTGAAAACTGCAGGGGCGTTTTGGCAAAATGTGACCTACTGCCACTTTCAGTAATTGGCATATTTTCGATATAAAAAGTAGGAATTTCAAACTGCGAATACGTGCAGAGAGCCAGAATTTGGCTCCAAAATATAGCTCAGGTATTGGATGTGGGATGTTTGAGATATCTTGAAAACTGCAGGGGGGTTTGGGCATAATGTGACCCATCGCCACTTTCAGTAATTGGCATATTTTCGATATAAAAAGTCGGAATTTCAAACAGCGAATACATGCAAAGAGCCATAATTTGGCTCCAAATATGGCTCAGGTATCGGATTTGGGATGTTTGGGATATTTTGAAAACTGCAGGGGCGTTTGGACAAAATGTGACTCACCGCCGCTTTCAGTAATTGGCATATTTTCGGCATAAAAAGTCGGAATTTCAAACTGCGAAAACGTGCAGAGAGCCAGAATTTGGCTCCAAAGTAAGGCTCAGGTTTTGGATTTGGGATGTTTGGGATATTTGGAAACTGTAGGGGGGTTTGGGCAATATGTGACCTACTGCCACATTCAGTAATTGGCATATTTTCGGCATAAAAAGTCGGAATTTCAAATTGCGAAGACGTGCAGAGCGCCTGAATTTGGCTCCAAAATATGGCTCAGGTATCGGGTTTGGGATGTTAGGGATATTTTGAAAACTGCAGGGGGGTTTGGGCAAAATGTGACCCACCGCCGCTTTCTGTAATTGGTATATTTTCGATATAAAAAGTAAGAATTTCAAACTGCGAATACGTGCAGTGAGCCAGAATTTGGCTCCAAAGTAAGGCTCAGGTATCGGATTTGGGATGTTTGGGATATTTGGAAACTGCAGGGGGGTTTTGGCCAAATGTGACCCACCGCCACTTTCAGTAATTGGCATATTTTCGATATAAAAAGTCGAAATTTCAAACAGCGAATACGTGCAAAGAGCCATAATTTGGCTCCAAAATATGGCTTGGGTATCGGATTTGGGATGTTTTAGATATTTTGAAAACTGCAGGGGCGTTTGGACAAAATGTGACCCACCGCTGCTTTCAGTAATTGGCATATTTTCGATATAAAAAGTCGGAATTTCAAAATGCGAATACGTGCAGAGAGCCAGAATTTGGCTCCAAAGTAAGGCTCAGGTATCGGATTTGGGATGTTTGGGATATTTAGAAACTGAAGGGGGGTTTGGGCAAAATGTGACCCACCGCAACTTTCAGTAATTGGCATATTTTCGATATAAAAATTCGGAATTTCAAACAGCGAATACGTGCAAAGAGCCATAATTTGGCTCCAAAATATGGCTCGGGTATCGGATTTGGGATGTTTGGGATATTTTGAAAACTGCAGGGGCGTTTGGACAAAATGTGACCCTTCGCCGCTTTCAGTAATTGGCATATTTTCGATATAAAAAGTCGGAATTTCAAACTGCGAATACGTGCAGAGAGCCAGAATTTGGCTCCAAAATATGTTTCAGGTATTGGATTTGGGATGTTTGGGATATTTTGAAAACTGCAGGGGGGCTTTGGCAAAATGTGACCCACCACCACTTTCAGTAATTGGCATATTTTCGATATAAAAATTCGGAATTTCAAACAGCGAATACGTGCAAAGAGCCATAATTTGGCTCCAAAATATGGCTCGGTTATCGGATTTGGGATGTTTTAGATATTTTGAAAACTGCAGGGGCGTTTGGGCAAAATGTGACCTACTGCCACTTTCAGTAATTGGCATATTTTCGATATAAAAAGTAGGAATTTCAAACTGCGAATACGTGCAGAGAGCCAGAATTTGGCTCCAAAATATAGCTCAGGTATTGGATGTGGGATGTTTGAGATATCTTGAAAACTGCAGGGGGGTTTGGGCATAATGTGACCCATCGCCACTTTCAGTAATTGGCATATTTTCGATATAAAAAGTCGGAATTTCAAACAGCGAATACGTTCAAAGAGCCATAATTTGGCTCCAAAATATGGCTCAGGTATCGGATTTGGGATGTTTGGGATATTTCGAAAACTGCAGGGGCGTTTGGACAAAATGTGACCCACCGCCGCTTTCAGTAATTGGCATATTTTTTTGGTATAAAAAGTCGGAATTTCAAACTGCGAATACCTGCAGAGCGCCTGAATTTGCCTCCAAAATATGGCTCAGGTATCGGATTTGGGATGTTTGGGATATTTTGAAAACTGCAGGGGGGTTTGGCCAAAATGTGACCCACCGCCGCTTTCAGTAATTGGCATATTTTCGGTATAAAAAGTCGGAATTTCAAACTGCGAATACGTGCAGAGCGCCTGAATTTGGCTCCAAAATATAGCTCAGGGGTTGGATTTGGGATGTTTGGGATATTTTGAAAACTGCAGGGGGATTTAAGCAAAATGTGACCCACCGCCATTTCAGTAATTGGAATATTTTCCATATAAAAAGTCGGAATTTTAAACTGCCAATACGTGCAGAGCGCCTGAATTTGGCTCCAAAATATGGCTCAGGTATCGGGTTTAGGATGTTTGGGATATTTTGAAAATTGCAGGGGCGTTTGGACAAAATGTGATCCACCGCCGCTTTCAGTAATTGGCATGTTTTCGGTATAAAAAGTCGGAATTTCAAACTGCGAATACGTGCAGAGAGCCAGAATTTGGCTCCAAAGTAAGGCTCAGGTATCGGATTTGGGATGTTTGGGATATTTAGAAACTGAAGGGGGGTTTGGGCAAAATGTGACCCACCGCAACTTTCAGTAATTGGCATATTTTCGATATAAAAAGTCGGAATTTCAAACAGCGAATACGTGCAAAGAGCCATAATTTGGCTCCAAAATATGGCTCGGGTATCGGATTTGGGATGTTTGGGATATTTTGAAAACTGCAGGGGCGTTTGGACAAAATGTGACCCTTCGCCACTTTCAGTAATTGGCATATTTTCGATATAAAAAGTCGGAATTTCAAACTGCGAATACGTGCAGAGAGCCAGAATTTGGCTCCAAAATATGTTTCAGGTATTGGATTTGGGATGTTTGGGATATTTTGAAAACTGCAGTGGGGCTTTGGCAAAATGTGACCCACCACCACTTTCAGTAATTGGCATATTTTCGATATAAAAATTCGGAATTTCAAACAGCGAATACGTGCAAAGAGCCATAATTTGGCTCCAAAATATGGCTCGGTTATCGGATTTGGGATGTTTTAGATATTTTGAAAACTGCAGGGGCGTTTTGGCAAAATGTGACCTACTGCCACTTTCAGTAATTGGCATATTTTCGATATAAAAAGTAGGAATTTCAAACTGCGAATACGTGCAGAGAGCCAGAATTTGGCTCCAAAATATAGCTCAGGTATTGGATGTGGGATGTTTGAGATATCTTGAAAACTGCAGGGGGGTTTGGGCATAATGTGACCCATCGCCACTTTCAGTAATTGGCATATTTTCGATATAAAAAGTCGGAATTTCAAACAGCGAATACGTGCAAAGAGCCATAATTTGGCTCCAAATATGGCTCAGGTATCGGATTTGGGATGTTTGGGATATTTTGAAAACTGCAGGGGCGTTTGGACAAAATGTGACTCACCGCCGCTTTCAGTAATTGGCATATTTTCGGCATAAAAAGTCGGAATTTCAAACTGCGAAAACGTGCAGAGAGCCAGAATTTGGCTCCAAAGTAAGGCTCAGGTTTTGGATTTGGGATGTTTGGGATATTTGGAAACTGTAGGGGGGTTTGGGCAATATGTGACCTACTGCCACTTTCAGTAATTGGCATATTTTCGGCATAAAAAGTCGGAATTTCAAATTGCGAAGACGTGCAGAGCGCCTGAATTTGGCTCCAAAATATGGCTCAGGTATCGGGTTTGGGATGTTAGGGATATTTTGAAAACTGCAGGGGGGTTTGGGCAAAATGTGACCCACCGCCGCTTTCTGTAATTGGTATATTTTCGATATAAAAAGTAAGAATTTCAAACTGCGAATACGTGCAGTGAGCCAGAATTTGGCTCCAAAGTAAGGCTCAGGTATCGGATTTGGGATGTTTGGGATATTTGGAAACTGCAGGGGGGTTTTGGCCAAATGTGACCCACCGCCACTTTCAGTAATTGGCATATTTTCGATATAAAAAGTCGAAATTTCAAACAGCGAATACGTGCAAAGAGCCATAATTTGGCTCCAAAATATGGCTTGGGTATCGGATTTGGGATGTTTTAGATATTTTGAAAACTGCAGGGGCGTTTGGACAAAATGTGACCCACCGCTGCTTTCAGTAATTGGCATATTTTCGATATAAAAAGTCGGAATTTCAAAATGCGAATACGTGCAGAGAGCCAGAATTTGGCTCCAAAGTAAGGCTCAGGTATCGGATTTGGGATGTTTGGGATATTTAGAAACTGAAGGGGGGTTTGGGCAAAATGTGACCCACCGCAACTTTCAGTAATTGGCATATTTTCGATATAAAAATTCGGAATTTCAAACAGCGAATACGTGCAAAGAGCCATAATTTGGCTCCAAAATATGGCTCGGGTATCGGATTTGGGATGTTTGGGATATTTTGAAAACTGCAGGGGCGTTTGGACAAAATGTGACCCTTCGCCGCTTTCAGTAATTGGCATATTTTCGATATAAAAAGTCGGAATTTCAAACTGCGAATACGTGCAGAGAGCCAGAATTTGGCTCCAAAATATGTTTCAGGTATTGGATTTGGGATGTTTGGGATATTTTGAAAACTGCAGGGGGGCTTTGGCAAAATGTGACCCACCACCACTTTCAGTAATTGGCATATTTTCGATATAAAAATTCGGAATTTCAAACAGCGAATACGTGCAAAGAGCCATAATTTGGCTCCAAAATATGGCTCGGTTATCGGATTTGGGATGTTTTAGATATTTTGAAAACTGCAGGGGCGTTTGGGCAAAATGTGACCTACTGCCACTTTCAGTAATTGGCATATTTTCGATATAAAAAGTAGGAATTTCAAACTGCGAATACGTGCAGAGAGCCAGAATTTGGCTCCAAAATATAGCTCAGGTATTGGATGTGGGATGTTTGAGATATCTTGAAAACTGCAGGGGGGTTTGGGCATAATGTGACCCATCGCCACTTTCAGTAATTGGCATATTTTCGATATAAAAAGTCGGAATTTCAAACAGCGAATACGTTCAAAGAGCCATAATTTGGCTCCAAAATATGGCTCAGGTATCGGATTTGGGATGTTTGGGATATTTCGAAAACTGCAGGGGCGTTTGGACAAAATGTGACCCACCGCCGCTTTCAGTAATTGGCATATTTTTTTGGTATAAAAAGTCGGAATTTCAAACTGCGAATACCTGCAGAGCGCCTGAATTTGCCTCCAAAATATGGCTCAGGTATCGGATTTGGGATGTTTGGGATATTTTGAAAACTGCAGGGGGGTTTGGCCAAAATGTGACCCACCGCCGCTTTCAGTAATTGGCATATTTTCGGTATAAAAAGTCGGAATTTCAAACTGCGAATACGTGCAGAGCGCCTGAATTTGGCTCCAAAATATAGCTCAGGGGTTGGATTTGGGATGTTTGGGATATTTTGAAAACTGCAGGGGGATTTAAGCAAAATGTGACCCACCGCCATTTCAGTAATTGGAATATTTTCCATATAAAAAGTCGGAATTTTAAACTGCCAATACGTGCAGAGCGCCTGAATTTGGCTCCAAAATATGGCTCAGGTATCGGGTTTAGGATGTTTGGGATATTTTGAAAATTGCAGGGGCGTTTGGACAAAATGTGATCCACCGCCGCTTTCAGTAATTGGCATGTTTTCGGTATAAAAAGTCGGAATTTCAAACTGCGAATACGTGCAGAGAGCCAGAATTTGGCTCCAAAGTAAGGCTCAGGTATCGGATTTGGGATGTTTGGGATATTTAGAAACTGAAGGGGGGTTTGGGCAAAATGTGACCCACCGCAACTTTCAGTAATTGGCATATTTTCGATATAAAAAGTCGGAATTTCAAACAGCGAATACGTGCAAAGAGCCATAATTTGGCTCCAAAATATGGCTCGGGTATCGGATTTGGGATGTTTGGGATATTTTGAAAACTGCAGGGGCGTTTGGACAAAATGTGACCCTTCGCCACTTTCAGTAATTGGCATATTTTCGATATAAAAAGTCGGAATTTCAAACTGCGAATACGTGCAGAGAGCCAGAATTTGGCTCCAAAATATGTTTCAGGTATTGGATTTGGGATGTTTGGGATATTTTGAAAACTGCAGTGGGGCTTTGGCAAAATGTGACCCACCACCACTTTCAGTAATTGGCATATTTTCGATATAAAAATTCGGAATTTCAAACAGCGAATACGTGCAAAGAGCCATAATTTGGCTCCAAAATATGGCTCGGTTATCGGATTTGGGATGTTTTAGATATTTTGAAAACTGCAGGGGCGTTTTGGCAAAATGTGACCTACTGCCACTTTCAGTAATTGGCATATTTTCGATATAAAAAGTAGGAATTTCAAACTGCGAATACGTGCAGAGAGCCAGAATTTGGCTCCAAAATATAGCTCAGGTATTGGATGTGGGATGTTTGAGATATCTTGAAAACTGCAGGGGGGTTTGGGCATAATGTGACCCATCGCCACTTTCAGTAATTGGCATATTTTCGATATAAAAAGTCGGAATTTCAAACAGCGAATACGTGCAAAGAGCCATAATTTGGCTCCAAATATGGCTCAGGTATCGGATTTGGGATGTTTGGGATATTTTGAAAACTGCAGGGGCGTTTGGACAAAATGTGACTCACCGCCGCTTTCAGTAATTGGCATATTTTCGGCATAAAAAGTCGGAATTTCAAACTGCGAAAACGTGCAGAGAGCCAGAATTTGGCTCCAAAGTAAGGCTCAGGTTTTGGATTTGGGATGTTTGGGATATTTGGAAACTGTAGGGGGGTTTGGGCAATATGTGACCTACTGCCACTTTCAGTAATTGGCATATTTTCGGCATAAAAAGTCGGAATTTCAAATTGCGAAGACGTGCAGAGCGCCTGAATTTGGCTCCAAAATATGGCTCAGGTATCGGGTTTGGGATGTTAGGGATATTTTGAAAACTGCAGGGGGGTTTGGGCAAAATGTGACCCACCGCCGCTTTCTGTAATTGGTATATTTTCGATATAAAAAGTAAGAATTTCAAACTGCGAATACGTGCAGTGAGCCAGAATTTGGCTCCAAAGTAAGGCTCAGGTATCGGATTTGGGATGTTTGGGATATTTGGAAACTGCAGGGGGGTTTTGGCCAAATGTGACCCACCGCCACTTTCAGTAATTGGCATATTTTCGATATAAAAAGTCGAAATTTCAAAAAGCGAATACGTGCAAAGAGCCATAATTTGGCTCCAAAATATGGCTTGGGTATCGGATTTGGGATGTTTTAGATATTTTGAAAACTGCAGGGGCGTTTGGACAAAATGTGACCCACCGCTGCTTTCAGTAATTGGCATATTTTCGATATAAAAAGTCGGAATTTCAAAATGCGAATACGTGCAGAGAGCCAGAATTTGGCTCCAAAGTAAGGCTCAGGTATCGGATTTGGGATGTTTGGGATATTTAGAAACTGAAGGGGGGTTTGGGCAAAATGTGACCCACCGCAACTTTCAGTAATTGGCATATTTTCGATATAAAAAGTCGGAATTTCAAACAGCGAATACGTGCAAAGAGCCATAATTTGGCTCCAAAATATGGCTCGGGTATCGGATTTGGGATGTTTGGGATATTTTGAAAACTGCAGGGGCGTTTGGACAAAATGTGACCCTTCGCCGTTTTCAGTAATTGGCATATTTTCGATATAAAAAGTCGGAATTTCAAACTGCGAATACGTGCAGAGAGCCAGAATTTGGCTCCAAAATATGTTTCAGGTATTGGATTTGGGATGTTTGGGATATTTTGAAAACTGCAGGGGGGCTTTGGCAAAATGTGACCCACCACCACTTTCAGTAATTGGCATATTTTCGATATAAAAATTCGGAATTTCAAACAGCGAATACGTGCAAAGAGCCATAATTTGGCTCCAAAATATG
Organism: Procambarus clarkii; assembly: GCF_040958095.1. Classification (NCBI taxonomy): domain Eukaryota; kingdom Metazoa; phylum Arthropoda; class Malacostraca; order Decapoda; family Cambaridae; genus Procambarus; species Procambarus clarkii. The sequence continues at coordinate 20,722,576 of NC_091203.1, read as the reverse complement.
GCTCGGTTATCGGATTTGGGATGTTTTAGATATTTTGAAAACTGCAGGGGCGTTTGGGCAAAATGTGACCTACTGCCACTTTCAGTAATTGGCATATTTTCGATATAAAAAGTAGGAATTTCAAACTGCGAATACGTGCAGAGAGCCAGAATTTGGCTCCAAAATATAGCTCAGGTATTGGATGTGGGATGTTTGAGATATCTTGAAAACTGCAGGGGGGTTTGGGCATAATGTGACCCATCGCCACTTTCAGTAATTGGCATATTTTCGATATAAAAAGTCGGAATTTCAAACAGCGAATACGTGCAAAGAGCCATAATTTGGCTCCAAAATATGGCTTGGGTATCGGATTTGGGATGTTTTAGATATTTTGAAAACTGCAGGGGCGTTTGGACAAAATGTGACCCACCGCCGCTTTCAGTAATTGGCATATTTTCGATATAAAAAGTCGGAATTTCAAACTGCGAATACGTGCAGAGAGCCAGAATTTGGCTCCAAAGTAAGGCTCAGGTATCGGATTTGGGATGTTTGGGATATTTGGAAACTGTAGGGGGGTTTGGGCAATATGTGACCCACCGCCCCTGTCAGTAATTGGCATATTTTCGGCATAAAAAGTCGGAATATCAAACTGCGAATACGCGCAGAGAGCCAGAATTTAGCTCCAAAGTAAGGCTCAGGTATCGGATTTGGGATGTTTGGGATATTTGGAAACTGCAGAGGGGTTTGGGCAAAATGTGACCCACCGCCCCTGTCAGTAATTGGCATATTTTCGATATAAAAAGTAGGAATTTCAAACTTCGAATACGTGCAGAGAGCCACCAGAATTTGGCTCCAAAATATGGCTAAGGTATTGGATTTGAGATGTTTGGGATATTTTGAAAACTGCAGGGGGGTTTGGGCAAAATGTGACCCATCGCCACTTTCAGTAATTGGCATATTTTCGATATAAAAAGTCGGAATTTCAAACAGCGAATACGTTCAAAGAGCCATAATTTGGCTCCAAAATATGGCTCAGGTATCGGATTTGGGATGTTTGGGATATTTCGAAAACTGCAGGGGCGTTTGGACAAAATGTGACCCACCGCCGCTTTCAGTAATTGGCATATTTTTTTGGTATAAAAAGTCGGAATTTCAAACTGCGAATACCTGCAGAGCGCCTGAATTTGCCTCCAAAATATGGCTCAGGTATCGGATTTGGGATGTTTGGGATATTTTGAAAACTGCAGGGGGGTTTGGCCAAAATGTGACCCACCGGCGCTTTCAGTAATTGGCATATTTTCGGTATAAAAATTCGGAATTTCAAACTGCGAATACGTGCAGAGCGCCTGAATTTGGCTCCAAAATATAGCTCAGGGGTTGGATTTGGGATGTTTGGGATATTTTGAAAACTGCAGGGGGATTTAAGCAAAATGTGACCCACCGCCATTTCAGTAATTGGAATATTTTCCATATAAAAAGTCGGAATTTTAAACTGCCAATACGTGCAGAGCGCCTGAATTTGGCTCCAAAATATGGCTCAGGTATCGGGTTTAGGATGTTTGGGATATTTTGAAAATTGCAGGGGCGTTTGGACAAAATGTGATCCACCGCCGCTTTCAGTAATTGGCATGTTTTCGGTATAAAAAGTCGGAATTTCAAACTGCGAATACGTGCAGAGAGCCAGAATTTGGCTCCAAAGTAAGGCTCAGGTATCGGATTTGGGATGTTTGGGATATTTAGAAACTGAAGGGGGGTTTGGGCAAAATGTGACCCACCGCAACTTTCAGTAATTGGCATATTTTCGATATAAAAAGTCGGAATTTCAAACAGCGAATACGTGCAAAGAGCCATAATTTGGCTCCAAAATATGGCTCGGGTATCGGATTTGGGATGTTTGGGATATTTTGAAAACTGCAGGGGCGTTTGGACAAAATGTGACCCTTCGCCGCTTTCAGTAATTGGCATATTTTCGATATAAAAAGTCGGAATTTCAAACTGCGAATACGTGCAGAGAGCCAGAATTTGGCTCCAAAATATGTTTCAGGTATTGGATTTGGGATGTTTGGGATATTTTGAAAACTGCAGGGGGGCTTTGGCAAAATGTGACCCACCACCACTTTCAGTAATTGGCATATTTTCGATATAAAAATTCGGAATTTCAAACAGCGAATACGTGCAAAGAGCCATAATTTGGCTCCAAAATATGGCTCGGTTATCGGATTTGGGATGTTTTAGATATTTTGAAAACTGCAGGGGCGTTTGGGCAAAATGTGACCTACTGCCACTTTCAGTAATTGGCATATTTTCGATATAAAAAGTAGGAATTTCAAACTGCGAATACGTGCAGAGAGACAGAATTTGGCTCCAAAATATAGCTCAGGTATTGGATGTGGGATGTTTGAGATATCTTGAAAACTGCAGGGGGGTTTGGGCATAATGTGACCCATCGCCACTTTCAGTAATTGGCATATTTTCGATATAAAAAGTCGGAATTTCAAACAGCGAATACGTGCAAAGAGCCATAATTTGGCTCCAAATATGGCTCAGGTATCGGATTTGGGATGTTTGGGATATTTTGAAAACTGCAGGGGCGTTTGGACAAAATGTGACTCACCGCCGCTTTCAGTAATTGGCATATTTTCGGCATAAAAAGTCGGAATTTCAAACTGCGAAAACGTGCAGAGAGCCAGAATTTGGCTCCAGAGTAAGGCTCAGGTTTTGGATTTGGGATGTTTGGGATATTTGGAAACTGTAGGGGGGTTTGGGCAATATGTGACCTACTGCCACTTTCAGTAATTGGCATATTTTCGGCATAAAAAGTCGGAATTTCAAATTGCGAAGACGTGCAGAGCGCCTGAATTTGGCTCCAAAATATGGCTCAGGTATCGGGTTTGGGATGTTAGGGATATTTTGAAAACTGCAGGGGGGTTTTGGCAAAATGTGACCCACCGCCGCTTTCTGTAATTGGTATATTTTCAATATAAAAAGTAAGAATTTCAAACTGCGAATACGTGCAGTGAGCCAGAATTTGGCTCCAAAGTAAGGCTCAGGTATCGGATTTGGGATGTTTGGGATATTTGGAAACTGCAGGGGGGTTTTGGCCAAATGTGACCCACCGCCACTTTCAGTAATTGGCATATTTTCGATATAAAAAGTCGGAATTTCAAACAGCGAATACGTGCAAAGAGCCATAATTTGGCTCCAAAATATGGCTTGGGTATCGGATTTGGGATGTTTTAGATATTTTGAAAACTGCAGGGGCGTTTGGACAAAATGTGACCCACCGCCGCTTTCAGTAATTGGCATATTTTCGATATAAAAAGTCGGAATTTCAAACTGCGAATACGTGCAGAGAGCCAGAATTTGGCTCCAAAGTAAGGCTCAGGTATCGGATTTGGGATGTTTGGGATATTTAGAAACTGAAGGGGGGTTTGGGCAAAATGTGACCCACCGCAACTTTCAGTAATTGGCATATTTTCGATATAAAAAGTCGGAATTTCAAACAGCGAATACGTGCAAAGAGCCATAATTTGGCTCCAAAATATGGCTCGGGTATCGGATTTGGGATGTTTGGGATATTTTGAAAACTGCAGGGGCGTTTGGACAAAATGTGACCCTTCGCCGCTTTCAGTAATTGCCATATTTTCGATATAAAAAGTCGGAATTTCAAACTGCGAATACGTGCAGAGAGCCAGAATTTGGCTCCAAAATATGTTTCAGGTATTGGATTTGGGATGTTTGGGATATTTTGAAAACTGCAGGGGGGCTTTGGCAAAATGTGACCCACCACCACTTTCAGTAATTGGCATATTTTCGATATAAAAATTCGGAATTTCAAACAGCGAATACGTGCAAAGAGCCATAATTTGGCTCCAAAATATGGCTCGGTTATCGGATTTGGGATGTTTTAGATATTTTGAAAACTGCAGGGGCGTTTGGGCAAAATGTGACCTACTGCCACTTTCAGTAATTGGCATATTTTCGATATAAAAAGTAGGAATTTCAAACTGCGAATACGTGCAGAGAGCCAGAATTTGGCTCCAAAATATAGCTCAGGTATTGGATGTGGGATGTTTGAGATATCTTGAAAACTGCAGGGGGGTTTGGGCATAATGTGACCCATCGCCACTTTCAGTAATTGGCATATTTTCGATATAAAAAGTCGGAATTTCAAACAGCGAATACGTGCAAAGAGCCATAATTTGGCTCCAAATATGGCTCAGGTATCGGATTTGGGATGTTTGGGATATTTTGAAAACTGCAGGGGCGTTTGGACAAAATGTGACTCACCGCCGCTTTCAGTAATTGGCATATTTTCGGCATAAAAAGTCGGAATTTCAAACTGCGAAAACGTGCAGAGAGCCAGAATTTGGCTCCAAAGTAAGGCTCAGGTTTTGGATTTGGGATGTTTGGGATATTTGGAAACTGTAGGGGGGTTTGGGCAATATGTGACCTACTGCCACTTTCAGTAATTGGCATATTTTCGGCATAAAAAGTCGGAATTTCAAATTGCGAAGACGTGCAGAGCGCCTGAATTTGGCTCCAAAATATGGCTCAGGTATCGGGTTTGGGATGTTAGGGATATTTTGAAAACTGCAGGGGGGTTTGGGCAAAATGTGACCCACCGCCGCTTTCTGTAATTGGTATATTTTCGATATAAAAAGTAAGAATTTCAAACTGCGAATACGTGCAGTGAGCCAGAATTTGGCTCCAAAGTAAGGCTCAGGTATCGGATTTGGGATGTTTGGGATATTTGGAAACTGCAGGGGGGTTTTGGCCAAATGTGACCCACCGCCACTTTCAGTAATTGGCATATTTTCGATATAAAAAGTCGGAATTTCAAACAGCGAATACGTGCAAAGAGCCATAATTTGGCTCCAAAATATGGCTTGGGTATCGGATTTGGGATGTTTTAGATATTTTGAAAACTGCAGGGGCGTTTGGACAAAATGTGACCCACCGCCGCTTTCAGTAATTGGCATATTTTCGATATAAAAAGTCGGAATTTCAAACTGCGAATACGTGCAGAGAGCCAGAATTTGGCTCCAAAGTAAGGCTCAGGTATCGGATTTGGGATGTTTGGGATATTTAGAAACTGAAGGGGGGTTTGGGCAAAATGTGACCCACCGCAACTTTCAGTAATTGGCATATTTTCGATATAAAAAGTCGGAATTTCAAACAGCGAATACGTGCAAAGAGCCATAATTTGGCTCCAAAATATGGCTCGGGTATCGGATTTGGGATGTTTGGGATATTTTGAAAACTGCAGGGGCGTTTGGACAAAATGTGACCCTTCGCCGCTTTCAGTAATTGCCATATTTTCGATATAAAAAGTCGGAATTTCAAACTGCGAATACGTGCAGAGAGCCAGAATTTGGCTCCAAAATATGTTTCAGGTATTGGATTTGGGATGTTTGGGATATTTTGAAAACTGCAGGGGGGCTTTGGCAAAATGTGACCCACCACCACTTTCAGTAATTGGCATATTTTCGATATAAAAATTCGGAATTTCAAACAGCGAATACGTGCAAAGAGCCATAATTTGGCTCCAAAATATGGCTCGGTTATCGGATTTGGGATGTTTTAGATATTTTGAAAACTGCAGGGGCGTTTGGGCAAAATGTGACCTACTGCCACTTTCAGTAATTGGCATATTTTCGATATAAAAAGTAGGAATTTCAAACTGCGAATACGTGCAGAGAGCCAGAATTTGGCTCCAAAATATAGCTCAGGTATTGGATGTGGGATGTTTGAGATATCTTGAAAACTGCAGGGGGGTTTGGGCATAATGTGACCCATCGCCACTTTCAGTAATTGGCATATTTTCGATATAAAAAGTCGGAATTTCAAACAGCGAATACGTGCAAAGAGCCATAATTTGGCTCCAAATATGGCTCAGGTATCGGATTTGGGATGTTTGGGATATTTTGAAAACTGCAGGGGCGTTTGGACAAAATGTGACTCACCGCCGCTTTCAGTAATTGGCATATTTTCGGCATAAAAAGTCGGAATTTCAAACTGCGAAAACGTGCAGAGAGCCAGAATTTGGCTCCAAAGTAAGGCTCAGGTTTTGGATTTGGGATGTTTGGGATATTTGGAAACTGTAGGGGGGTTTGGGCAATATGTGACCTACTGCCACTTTCAGTAATTGGCATATTTTCGGCATAAAAAGTCGGAATTTCAAATTGCGAAGACGTGCAGAGCGCCTGAATTTGGCTCCAAAATATGGCTCAGGTATCGGGTTTGGGATGTTAGGGATATTTTGAAAACTGCAGGGGGGTTTGGGCAAAATGTGACCCACCGCCGCTTTCTGTAATTGGTATATTTTCGATATAAAAAGTAAGAATTTCAAACTGCGAATACGTGCAGTGAGCCAGAATTTGGCTCCAAAGTAAGGCTCAGGTATCGGATTTGGGATGTTTGGGATATTTGGAAACTGCAGGGGGGTTTTGGCCAAATGTGACCCACCGCCACTTTCAGTAATTGGCATATTTTCGATATAAAAAGTCGGAATTTCAAACAGCGAATACGTGCAAAGAGCCATAATTTGGCTCCAAAATATGGCTTGGGTATCGGATTTGGGATGTTTTAGATATTTTGAAAACTGCAGGGGCGTTTGGACAAAATGTGACCCACCGCCGCTTTCAGTAATTGGCATATTTTCGATATAAAAATTCGGAATTTCAAACTGCGAATACGTGCAGAGAGCCAGAATTTGGCTCCAAAGTAAGGCTCAGGTATCGGATTTGGGATGTTTGGGATATTTGGAAACTGTAGGGGGGTTTGGGCAATATGTGACCCACCGCCCCTGTCAGTAATTGGCATATTTTCGGCATAAAAAGTCGGAATATCAAACTGCGAATACGCGCAGAGAGCCAGAATTTAGCTCCAAAGTAAGGCTCAGGTATCGGATTTGGGATGTTTGGGATATTTGGAAACTGCAGAGGGGTTTGGGCAAAATGTGACCCACCGCCCCTGTCAGTAATTGGCATATTTTCGATATAAAAAGTAGGAATTTCAAACTTCGAATACGTGCAGAGAGCCACCAGAATTTGGCTCCAAAATATGGCTCGGTTATCGGATTTGGGATGTTTTAGATATTTTGAAAACTGCAGGGGCGTTTGGACAAAATGTGACCCACCGCCGCTTTCAGTAATTGGCATATTTTCGGTATAAAAATCGGAATTTCAAACTGCGAATACGTGCAGAGAGCCAGAATTTGGCTCCAAAGTAAAGCTCAGGTATCGTATTTGGGATGTTTGGGATATTTGGAAACTGTAGGGGGGTTTGGGCAAAATGTGACCTACTGCCACTTTCAGTAATTGGCATATTTTCGATATAAAAAGTAGGAATTTCAAACTGCGAATACGTGCAGAGAGCCAGAATTTGGCTCCAAAATATAGCTCAAGTATTGGATTTGGGATGTTTGAGATATTTTGAAAACTGCAGGGGGGTTTGGGCAAAATGTGACCCATCGCCACTTTCAGTAATTGGCATATTTTCGATATAAAAAGTCGGAATTTCAAACAGCGAATACGTGCAAAGAGCCATAATTTGGCTCCAAATATGGCTCAGGTATCGGATTTGGGATGTTTGGGATATTTTGAAAACTGCAGGGGCGTTTGGACAAAATGTGACTCACCGCCGCTTTCAGTAATTGGCATATTTTCGGCATAAAAAGTCGGAATATCAAACTGCGAATACGCGCAGAGAGCCAGAATTTGGCTCCAAAGTAAGGCTCAGGTATCGGATTTGGGATGTTTGGGATATTTGGAAACTGCAGGGGGCTTTGGGCAAAATGTGACCCACCGCCATTTCAGTAATTGGCATATTTTCGATATAGAAAGTCGGAATTTTAAACTGCGAATACGTGCAGAGCACCTGAATTTGGCTCCAAAATATGGCTCAGGTATCGGGTTTAGGATGTTTGGGATATTTTGAAAACTGCAGGGGGGTTTGGGCAAAATGTGACCCACCACCGCTTTCTGTAATTGGCATATTTTCGATATAAAAAGTAGGAATTTCAAACTGCGAATACGTGCAGAGAGCCAAAATTTGGCTCCAAAATATGTTTCAGGTATTGGATTTGGGATGTTTTGGATATTTTGAAAACCGCAGGGGGGTTTTGGCAAAATGTGACCCTCCGCCACTTTCAGTAATTGGCATATTTTCGATATAAAAAGTCGTAATTTCAAACAGTGAATACGTGCGAAGAGCCATAATTTCGCTCTAAATCTGGCTCAGGTATCGGATTTGGGATGTTTGGGATATTTTGAAAACTGCAGGGGCGTTTGGACAAAATGTGATCGACCGCCGCTTTCAGTAATTGGCATATTTTCGATATAAAAAGTCGGAATTTCAAACTGCGAATACGTGCAGAGAGCCAGAATTTGGCTCCAAAGTAAGGCTCAGGTATCGGATTTGTGATGTTTGGGATATTTGGAAACTGCAGGGGGGTTTTGGCCAAATATGACCCACCGCCACTTTCAGTAATTGGCATATTTTCGATATAAAAAGTCGGAATTTCAAACAGCGAATACGTGCAAAGAGCCATAATTTGGCTCCAAAATATGGCTCGGGTATCGGATTTGGGATGTTTTAGATATTTTGAAAACTGCAGGGGCGTTTGGACAAAATGTGACCCACCGCCGCTTTCAGTAATTGGCATATTTTCGATATAAAAAGTCGGAATTTCAAACTGCGAATACGTGCAGAGAGCCAGAATTTGGCTCCAAAGTAAGGCTCAGGTATCGGATTTGGGATGTTTGGGATATTTGGAAACTGTAGGGGGGTTTGGGCAATATGTGACCTACTGCCACTTTCAGTAATTGGCATATTTTTTATATAAAAAGTAGGAATTTCAAACTGCGAATACGTGCAGAGAGCCAGAATTTGGCTCCAAAATATGGCTTAGGTATTGGATTTGGGATGTTTGGGATATTTTGAAAACTGCAGGGGGGGTTTGGGCAAAATGTGACCCATCGCCACTTTCAGTAATTGGCATATTTTCGATATAAAAATTCGGAATTTCAAACAGTGAATACGTGCGAAGAGCCATAATTTGGCTCCAAATATGGCTCAGGTATCGGATTTGGGATGTTTGGGATATTTTGAAAACTGCAGGGGGGGTTTGGGCAATATGTGACCCATCGCCACTTTCAGTAATTGGCATATTTTCGATATAAAAATTCGGAATTTCAAACAGTGAATACGTGCGAAGAGCCATAATTTGGCTCCAAATATGGCTCAGGTATCGGATTTGGGATGTTTGGGATATTTTGAAAACTGAAGGGGCGTTTGGACAAAATGTGACCCACCGCCGCTTTCAGTAATTCGCATATTTTCGATATAAAAAGTCGGAATTTCATACAGCGTATACGTGCAGAGCGCCTGAATTTGGCTCCAAAATTTGGCTCCAAAATATGGCTCAGGTATCGGATTTGGGATGTTTTAGATATTTTGAAAACTGCAGGGGCGTTTGGACAAAATGTGACCCACCGCCGATTTCAGTAATTGGCATGTTTTCGGTATAAAAAGTCGGAATTTCAAACTGCGAAAACGTGCAGAGAGCCAGAATTTGGCTCCAAAGTATAGCTCAGGAATCGGATTTGGGATATTTGGAAACTGCAGGGGGGTTTGGGCAAAATGTGAACCCCCGCCGCTTTCAGTAATTCGCTTATTTTCGATATAAAATGTCGGAATTTTAAACTGCGAATACGTGCAGAGAGCCAGAATTTGGCTCCAAAATATGGCTCAGGTATCGGGTTTGGGATGTTTGGGATATTTTGAAAACTGCAAAGGCGTTTGGACAAAATGTGACCCACCGCTGCTCTCAGTAATTGGCATTATTTCGATATAAAAAGTCAGAATTTCAAACTACGAATACGGGCAGAGAGCGAGAATTTGGCTCCAAAATATGGTTCATGTATCGTGTTTGGGATGTTTGGGATATTTTAAAAACTTGCTTGGGCGTTTCGACAAAATGTGACCCACCGCTGCTTTCAGTAATTAGCATAATTTCGGTATAAAAATTCGGAATTTCAAACTGCGAATACGGGCAGAGAGACAGAATTTGGCTCCAAAATATGGCTCAGATATCAGATTTGGGATGTTTGGGATATTTTGAAAACTGCAGGGGGCTTTGGGCAATATGTGACCCACCGCCATTTCAGTAATTGGCATATTTTCGATATAAAAAGTCGGAATTTCAAATTGCGAATACGTGCAGAGCGCCTGAATTTGGCTCCAAAATATGGCTCAGGTATCGGGTTTGGGATGTTAGGGATATTTTGAAAACTGCAGGGGGGTTTGGGCAAAATGTGACCCACCGCCGCTTTCTGTAATTGGCATATTTTCGATATAAAAAGTAAGAATTTCAAACTGCGAATACGTGCAGCGAGCCATAATTTGGCTGCAAAATATGGCTCAGGTATTGGATTTGGGATGTTTGGGATATTTTGAAAACTGCAGGGGGGTTTTGGCAAAATGTGACCCACCGCCACTTTCAGTAATTGGCATATTTTCGATATAAAAAGTCGGAATTTCAAACAGCGAATACGTGCAAAGAGCCATTATTTGGCTGCAAAATATGGCTCAGGTATCGGATTTTGGATGTTTTAGATATTTTGAAAACTGCAGGGGCGTTTGGACAAAATGTGACCCACCGCCGCTTTCAGTAATTGGCATATTTTCGGTATAAAAAGTCGGAATTTCAAACTGCGAATACGTACAGAGCGCCTGAATTTGGCTCCAAAATATAGCTCAGGTATCGGATTTGGGATGTTTGGGATATTTTGAAAACTGCAGGGGGTGTTGGGCAAAATGTGACCCACCGCTGCTTTCTGTAATTGGTATATTTTCGATATAAAAAGTCGGAATTTCAAACTGCGAATACGGGCAAAATGCCAGAATTTGGCTCCAAAATATGGCTCAGGTGTCAGATTTGGGATGTTTAGGATGTTTTGAAAACTGCAGTGCGCTTTGACCAAAATTTGACCCACTGCCGATTCAGAAATTGGCATATTTTCGATAAAAAAGTCGGAATTTCAAACTGCGAATACGTGCAGAGAGCCAGAATTTGGCTAGAAATTATGTCTCAGGTATCGTATTTGGGATGTTTGGGATATTTTGAAAACTGCAGGGGGGTTTGGTCAAAATTATGACCCACCGCCGCTTTCAATAATTGGCATATTTTCGGTATAAAAAGTCGAAATTTCAAACTGCAAATACGTGCAGAGAGCCAGAATTTGGCTCCAAAATATGGCTCCGGTATCAGGTTTGGGATGTTTGGGATATTTTGAAAACTGCAGGATGGTTTCGACAAAATGTGACCAACCGCCGTTTTCAGTAATTGGCATATTTTCGATATAAAAAGTCGAAATATCAAACTGCGAATACGTGCAGTGAGCTAGAATTTGGCTCCAAACTATGTCTCAGGTATCGTATTTGGGATGTTTGGGATATTTTGAAAACTGCAGGGGAGTTTGGACAAAATGTGACCAACCGTCACTTTCAGTAATTGGCATATTTTCGGTATAAAAATCGGAATTTCAAACTGCGAATACGTGCAGAGAGCCAGAATTTGAAATCCCTAAGTGTATACAATCCCTAAGTGTAAATCCCTGCTTCAAGTACACTTAATCCCTAAGTGTATTGTGTTGTGACTAAGGTACCATGTGGGGCTTAGCCACCCCAAGCTGCTTCAAGCCTTTCATGTGCTTATCTTCAAGTAAGTAAGTAATTATCAATAGAAGGCACCAAACCGGGAAGGCTATGTAGCACCATCAAATGTGCGGGATAATCAGAGGGTGCTAAATATCACCAAGGATGCCAATATGACAACAAAAACGCATAAGGCGAACGATATCAAAAGTATCCGAGTTGCCAAGAATTCTATCGAAACACAAACGACCGTGGGGGACGGTCGGAAAACAGGACACACACTCGTCCTCGAAGTCAGGACATTCAACAAGGATATGTACGACCGTAAGAGGGACAATGCAATTTGGAAAATAAGGAGCAGGGTGGCGCTCCATTAAGTGACCATGAGTTAACCAGGTATGGCCAATACATAACCTAGCCAGAGCCGTTTTCCACCGCCGGTTACGGTGGCAGGAGGAAGGCCACTGGGACACACGGCTTAAGAGTATGCAGTTTGTTACCAATAACAGAAGACCAACAACTCTGCCAGCGGGCGCGGATGGAGGCATGAATAACTGGGTAAAAGTCAGAATAAGGAATACCTTTATGGGAGATGGGACAAGTGCGGATAGCGTCCTTAGCAGCAGCATCCGCACGCTCATTTAAAGAGATACGAACATGGCTGGGAACCCTGCAAAACACAACTGACTTAAATTTACTGGAGATAAGAAACAGCCAATGTTGAATCTCGATGACCACCGGGTGGACCGGATTAAAGGACCCTAAAGCTATGAGGGCACTACGAGAGTCAACCACCACCACGAAGGAGGATTGACACCGGAAAAGCAGGAGACGAAGAACATAGAGAATAGCATAGAGTTCTACTGTGAAGATGCTAGCCTCTGGAGGAAGGCGACACATATAAGTGTGGTCAGGAAATACAACAGAGTAGCTCACATTGTCAGCAGACTTTGACCAGTCGGTGAGGATGGGAACGGAGTGGGAGTGAGAAAAAAAGTGCTCAAGGAAGAGGCGTTTCAGAACTGTAGGAGGGGTAAAAGCTTTAGTGATGCAGGTCAGAGAAGTACAAAATTTGGGAAGGGGGACACTCCACGGGGGCAAGGATAGAACAATACGAGGAGAAACATTATTAATACATAACGAAAGAGACTCTTGTAAGCGAGACAAACAGACAGAAAGAGGAAGGTGGTGAAGAGGAACAGGAACTACAGGAGGGTTAAAAGTCTAAGCACGATAGAGGCGAGAGTGAGGATGCTGTAAGGATCGCGGAAGATAGCGAAGACTGTAGCGATCACGGCGATTCTAGAGAGACAGGAAGCCAGTTTCAACATACAAGCTGAGGACGGGAGTCGAACGAAAGGCACCAGAACTGAAGCGCAACCCAGTATGGTGCAAAGTATGAAGACGGTGAAGAGTAGAAGGAGAAGCAGATGAGTAAGCAGGGCAACCAGAATCGAGCTTAGACAAGACGAGAGGGGAATGTAAAGCAAGGAGAGTGCGCCTATCCACTCCCCAAGAAGTATGGGACAATATCCGAAGGAGGGCGAGGGCCTTAGGCACTCAACACGGAGGTAAGAGATATTTGAAGACCAAGACAAACAAGTGTCAAAGAATAACCCCAAAAGCTTTGCGGAATCTTTGTACTAAAGGGGATGACAATAAAGTGACAAAGAGGGACGAAGAACGACCCGTTTCTGCGTAAAAGTCATGGCACAAGTCTTAGCTGAAGAGAACTTTAAGCCATGATCGGTGGCCCAAGACGACACGCCATCAATTGCAAGTTGAAGCCGGAGTTGAAGGAGAGGCGAATCATCACCCTGACAGCAAACGGTAAATCATCGACATTGAGAGTGAAGACGATGCCTGAAGGAAAAGAGGAAAGAAGACCATTGAGGGCAACCAGAAAAAGAGTAGTGCTCAGAACACTACCCTGGGGCACACCTTCGTATTGCTGAAAAGAGGGAGAGAGAGCGGTACCAAGACCACAAAGGCCAAAAGAATAAAGCTGGGATAGAATATGATAATGCCAAGTGGTGTCGTAAGCCTTTTCCAGGTCAAAAAGGACGGCAACAACGGAGGTCTTCGCAGCAAAAGCAGTACGAATATTGACCTCCAAGTTCACCAAGACATCTGTTGTGCTGCGGCACATGCGGAAACCAAATTGAGAAGGGGAGAGGTGGTGCTGGTGTTCAAGGAACCACATTAGACGAATGTTACCCTTACGTTCAAAGAGTTTGCAGACACAACTTGTAAGGGCAATAGGGCGAAAATCCTTAGGGGATGTTCCCAGAGACCGTGGTTTGCAAACAGGGAGGACAATGGCATGGAGCAAATCCTCAGGGACTGACGACGACTCCCAGATCCGATTATACAAACTCAGTAAATATTGAAACGTGCAAGGAGGGAGATGGCGAAGCTTCTCATAATGAATGCCATCGGAGCCCGCTGCCGTAGAACCGCAGAGGGCCAGGGCAGAACGAAGTTGAGAGAGAGAGAGGGGATCGTTATAGGGAAGTCGAAGTCGAGTGCAGAAATCGAAAAGACGAAATTCAAGGACAGATTTACGAAGTAGGAAAAATTGGGGATGATGAAGACCAGAGTTAACAGAAGAAAAGTAGGAACCCAGTTCAGTACCAACCTGCAACGGGTCTGCCACAAGAGTACCACAGAGGTGAAGGACAGGTGAAACATCGGGAACGAACTTACTCGCTATATTTGTGGATACGCTTCCAGATCTGTGGCAGAGGAGTTTCGGACGTAATGGTGGAGACCTAAGATGCCCAACATCCAAGTTTAGCCATACGGATAGCCCTATGGGCCACCGCGCTCGCCTTCCGAAAGAAAAGAATTGGCTGTCTGCCGACAGCGGTGTCTTCCAGGCTGCATGCTTACAGTGGACAGCCCGAGCACAATCTGCATTCCACCAGGGAACGCACTTCCGTGGACCCCGAGAGGAAGAGCGAGCAATAGAGTGGAGGGCAGCGTCGAAGACAGCGTAATGAAAAAGGAGGAGAGACAGAAGGGAGGGTTCAGAGAGAGCAGCACTGAGGGTAAATAGGTTCCATTCCGCTTTCGCAAACTGCCACCTAGGGAAGGAGAGGGGAGGGCAAAAAGAGAAAAAGGAAGCAAGGATGGGGAAATGGTCACTGCCATGGAGGTCATCAAGAACCTGCCACGTGAAATCTAAGTAAAGAGAAGACGAGCAAAGAGAAAGGTCAAGACAAAGGTGTGAGAGTCCGAAAGTTCAAATGCGTGGGCTCACCAGAATTCAAAGGAGACAGGGAAGAAGAGAGGATAAACGGCTCAAGAAAGCGACCTCGGTTGTTCGTCAAAACATCACCCCAAAGGGAATGACGACAATTGAAATCACCCAGAAGGAGCACAGGCTCCTGCGAGGAGTCCAGTAGGCGTTTCAGATCAGGAAGAGAAAGCGGGAAACTCGGGGGAGATAAATGGAACAAACTGTGTACCATTTCCCCACAAAGATACGAGCAAATACGAGCAACAGAACAATAAAGAGGCGAAGGAAAAAGTAAGGGGACAAAGGGAACATCAGAGCGAATCAAGAGAGCAGAAGAATTAGGAGCCCCAGAAACAGCTGGGGAGAGAGAAAGGAATAGCCACGAAATCGACCAGGACGAGCACCAAGCATCAGCTCCTGGAGACAGACGGAAAGGGGCGAAAACCGCGAAATCAGAAGTTGGAGTTCAAGGAAATTGGCGTAATAACCTCGAACGTTCCATTGAAGAATAGACATCGACAAGAAGAGAAAGGACAACACCAGAGAACAAGGAAGAAACGAAGTCGACAGAGCAACATAGCACGTAAAAGAAGATCAGAGTCGGGATCAGCAAAGTCAGGGTTAGGGGGCATGGGTAAACTGAGCAAAGACGGAGGGAAGGAAGCAGAACAGACCAGAGGTGGATGGGTAGGGTCCGGAGGAGGAGGAATAGGAGACAACCGAGAGGAGCAGCCAAGGAAAGCAGCAGAAAGAGGGGGGGGGGGGGGGTAGGAAGAGGGGAGCGCAACTCAGCAAAGGCAGCAACCGAGAGGGTAGCGAGGGCCAAAGAAACCTCAATAGCAGGAACAGGGGGCACAACCACTGAAATGGGAGGGGAAAGAGCGATAGAGGCAGAAGTAGGGGACAAGGAAGAAAGCGAAGTCTTCTTACCCGGTGGGGAGAAGGAAGGAGAGGAACCAGGCTTACGCTTC
Source organism: Procambarus clarkii (assembly GCF_040958095.1). NCBI lineage: Eukaryota > Metazoa > Arthropoda > Malacostraca > Decapoda > Cambaridae > Procambarus > Procambarus clarkii. The sequence continues at coordinate 20,706,724 of NC_091203.1, read as the reverse complement.
TCACTTAAAGACACAGGTGTCCCAGCAACCACATATTGGGCAACGGATTCCATCGTCTCAACAGAAGCTGAACGAGAGCACACACGACGGCCGTTTGGAGAGCGATGGACATCAGCCCGCACCGACAGGTGGCGGGGAGAGTCAATAGACGGAGGGGAAGGATGGGGAGGAGGACTGGAGGGAGACGAGGAAGAGGACACAGGCGACATGACAGACCGGGTTGAAAGAAGGGGAACCCCAGATAAATGACCAGGAGGGGGACCCTTCGGGACAGAACTCTAAGGAACAGAGGAGGGGGCAGTGGGCGTATCAGGGTCCAAGGCCCGGAAACTGTTGAGAGTCTGAGGAAGGAGGGAAGGACGAGGAGAGGAAGATCGCAACACGTGAGCATAAGAGACGTTAGCATAAGGCGGGAGCTGGTGAACCTGGCGCCTCGCCTCAGGAAAAGATAAACGCTCCCGGTGCTTCAGGTTGAGGACGGCTGCCTCAAGCTTGTAATGGACACACGCACGGGAGAAGGTAGGATGGGCCTCACCGCAGTTGAGGCAACGAGCCTGGGGAGAAGTGCACTCCGACTTAGAGTGACCTTCGCCACCACACAAAGGACAGAGAGAGACAGTCCCGGAGCAGCGGAGGGCACCATGCCCAAACCTCCAGCACTTGTTGCAGAGCCGAGAAGAAGGAATGTACTCCTGGACAGAGCACCTGGCACCAGCAAGAATGACAGAGGGTGGAAGGGTCCTACCATCAAAGGTAATCTTCACAACCCGGAGGGGGTTGACGGCTACTACCACGAGGGGGACGAGTAAACGTGTCCACCTGGAGAATAGAATGGCCCTGGGCAGCGAGGATATGTCGAATATCGTCGTGACAGTCGCGCAGGTCCCGAACACCGGTCGCAACATGGGGCGGGAGCAAAATAGTGCCAACACTGGCATTCAACTGAGCGTTCTTCGAGACCCGAACGGGGGTCTCGCCAAGGCAGGATAAGGCAGCCAAGCGGGAAGCAGCATCCTGAGAAGGAGCAGCAACGACACGTGTACCGAGACGAGTGGGGTTGAAAGTAATGGAGGCATCCACGGAATCAATGAGATGTCGATGGAGGGAGAAATCGTCAGGAGGCGCAGAATCAAGAGGGAGGAGATCAAAATATTTGGCCCACGAAGCGGGACCAAACAAGGCTTGATAGGTAGCAGAACTGGAAGGAATCGAGCGAGGGCGGCCGTGACGAGGACGGCGGTGAGAACCCCAAGAGAGAGAGGGGTTAAAAGGCGCAGTAGTTACAACTAGAGAAGGAGCCGCGCCAGGGGACGAGGTAGTCACCACTGGGGGCTTGGGGCTCGACCCAACCACAGAGGAGGGAGGGGAGCCAGGGGAAGGAGTCAGAGAGGCCAAAGGAGGAGCAAGGTCGGGGCCCAATGCAGCGGAGGCTACAGAGCCCGGTCTTCCAATACGGACCGACTCGGGGGCTTGGTCGCCCACCCCACGAGCCTGAGAAGGTAAGCCAGAAGCAGCTGAAACGGGTTATCTTGACGAAAAGAAGAATTCATTCACGAATGTGCCCCCACACCCACCATGGAGCCACAATTAGAGGCAGGACACCCAACAAGAAGCTATCGCCGATCTTGTCGGGGCCTCCTAGGGGTGCGTCGTGAGTATAAGCCCCACAAACGCCACCTTAAGAAACCGACAGTCCGTCGAGATCGGGTTCAGTGACAAAAGGGGGATTGACAATAAAAGGTTCCCCTCGCTCTCGACGTCGGGTACTACAGTTCTACGGGTGCAAGAGTATGCCTCCTCAAGAACCCGGGCGTCAAAATAGAAGAAGTCCAAGGGAAGAACCAGAGCGAGCAAAAGGTCGGCAGGAAACGGCAAGCAGATAGGAGAAGAGGGGGAGAAAAACGAAACAGAAGGAAAAGGAAAAGATGCCCAGCAGAATTGGAGAGGACGGCAGCAGGAGCACAAGGCTAGGAAAGGACTGAGGACTGTCCCAAGGAGCATCACACTCCGGCAGCCGCCCGCGAAGCCCCCACACGGCGACAACGAGCCGAGCGGGGAGGGGGTTGACAACAAAAGGTTCCCCTCGCTCGAGACGTCGGGTACAACAGTTCTACGGGTGCAAGAGTATGCCTCAAGCACCCGGGCGTCAAAATAGAAGTCCAAATTAAGATCAAAAACAAGCAAAAGGTCGGCAGGGAACGGCAAGCAGATAGGAGAAGAGGGGGAGGAAAACGAAACTGAAGGAAAAGGAAAAGGTGCTCAGCACAATTGGATAGGACGGCAGCAGGAGCACAAGGCTAGAAAAAGACAGGACTGTCCCAAAGAGCATCACACTCCGGCAGACGCCCATTAAGCCCCCCTTACGGCATCAACGAGCTTAGCGGGGAGGGGGGCCCGTCCGAGTACACGCCCCACAAACGCTACCTTAATAACCGTCAGTTCGACGAGATCGGGTTCAGTGACTACAGGATTGACAATGAAACGTTCCCCTCGCTCTACGTTGGGTACTACAATTCTACGGGTGCAAAAGTATGCCTCCAAGTACCCAGGCGTCGAAATTAAAATTGGTTTTACTAAATTAAGCTCTAAAATTGAATTAAACTCTCAATACCTCAAGTCTAACTTTGAAAAGTTCTCACGTATGGATGATAGTAATAATCATATTTACCACACCATTTAGACCCACTCCACGCAATCTTCTACTGTCGGGTGGAAGAGATGCACTCTTGACCCTCTGAACAATTTTCTCCTGCGTCTTACTCTTCTCAGTCTTATGGAACGAGTCTTCGTTGTGCTTTCAGCTGTCTAAGTACTCCTGAGCAAGCCAGGTAAACGAGGGTACTTCATGCAACTGGTTCAAGATTATCTTTCAATACAATAATTATCTATCAATGTCTACCGACAACGGTTGACGAGTCTAACCCCCCCTTTCACTCTAGGGGTCACTATTCACTACGAATTAACACTTCGTCAAAGTCAACTTTGCCTCCGAACATCGTTGGTTACACTCTAGTTTGCAATTCTTTCACATCCAATAATGTCGCGTCGCCGAGAAGACACGCACCGACTCATGCTTTGAGAGCATGAGCAGCAAGGGTTTTAGACTTCACACCCACAACATTTTCAATTATAGAACCAAGATTTAATTGAAGTGCTTATTAACCTATGAGAGTTGTGCTGACCAGGACAACACTTTGTTAATAAATTTGGTTAGGAGGTTGCAAGATAATTAACCCAATGCCTCAGTTTATTCAACCTGAACCTGTCAGTCAGGTTGACAATGCTTGACTTCTGGACCACCAGCTGTTGCTGAATTGAACCGTTTTGCAATAATGTTTGCAAATCTTTATCGACGACTACTAATCTAGCCATTTAAGGGGGAAAAAAATATGATCACCCAGAAGCCATTTTATTGAATATACTTTATATTTCGTTCTTTAAAATCTTGGCATGGATGGACGTGCTAAAGCGGTCTATAACCGTAGCGAGCTCCGGGGACGAGGACCGTGTCGGTGACTGTGCGGTAGTCCGTGAACACTGTGCTCTTAGTATTGATGTTTGTTCTCACCAGCGTTGTCGTGTACGACAGCCTGTGGGGAGTAAAGTTGTCAATTAGCCAGTACCTTTACAAACAAGCAAGGGAATTTGAAGTTGCAGTACAATACTGTAGACTTAGTATCGAACTTACACTTGGGTAGCAGTAGTAGTATAGGTCGTCTGCATGATGACGTAAGAGGTGTGGGCGATGGTCACGTAGTCTAAAGATCTTTCAGTCACAATTCTGAAGTCTGACTGCACGTACGTGACCGTTAATGTTGAAGGTCTGACAACTACCGTTGTCTGGAGGGCGACACGGTCATCCACCGGCGTCTGTACCACCTGTGTAAGACAACAATTAGCTAGTCTAAGCTCAGCCTCCAGACCATCGTTTGTCACAATACATACCAAGTACTCACCGCCCGTGTTCCAGTGCTGACAGTCTGAACGGTGAGTGAAGTGAGGGTGACAGCCACACTCTGGAAAGCCTGATCAGTGAGGGTGACGAAGCGGTCGATGGTGAAGAGCTGGGTGACAGTGGGGTTAAATACTGCGTCAACTCTGCTCACTTGTGGACTGCCATACCTAGCCCCAGCGTAAGGAGCCGGACCGCTACTGCTAGAGGAAGCGAGAGGTCCACTGCTAACCTGTCCAGGCCTGTCACCACTCCCGCCAATTCCTTGACCAGAACTGCCAGCTGGACCGCTGCCGATTCCTTGGCCAAGGTTAATACCTACTCCTTGACTGCTGTCAAGGACTATTCCAGCACCCAGAGCTGGACCGCTGCCCAGGCCGCCACGTACTACTGAACCGCTGCCATGTTGACCTGATGACCCCTGAGAGCTGGCACTACCCACACCTCCTGGTCCTCTGGTCTGACTGCCATAAGGAGAGGCAGGCTGATGGGTTGGATGAAGAAAACAGTTTGAAGTGCATATTTAAGAGCCATTAGAAAACTTAAATTTGTAAAATACTTAAAATTCAAGTCTGAGGCACCTACACTAAATACATTAATAAGCATTTGAAAAGTTAGAATTAACTATTAAGGGGCACTAAGTTTTATAGTATGGCAATAAACCAGAAAACTGTGCTAGAACTTTTTTATTAGTAAGAGAAGATTAGTGGGTTTAAGAGGTTGTGCAAGATATGATGTAATAATGATGACTAAATGTCACAGGTACCAAACAGTCAACCAGGTAATTTTTCAACTTAATCGAGTTAAAGAAACTTTAGGGGAAACAGAACCCCACATTCCTGATGTGTTCTTTGAGAAGTGATGACATCCAAGTATCCAAGCTACCGCCATCAAGATCTATTAACTTTAAATTTAGATAAAAGTATCAGTTAAGAATCTGCAGTGAACAAAATTATTAAATAACCAAAAGGTTTATTGGCGTTTTAACCCACTCTGTAAAGCCCCAATACAGTAACCAAGATTAACGTTAAGTCCCATCAACTCTGTGGTAGAATCAGGTCAACTTTACTGTAAACAAGAAACTAGGGAAACCCATTGACGAATAGTGTAAAATGCTATACAAACTTAGACCCTTTACATGTAAAAAGCTAAAGATAATTTAAAATGGTTCCATTGTTAAAATAAGGTCTAAAGCTGTAAGCTTTAGGGCATCCTCAAAATAGCAAGGCTAGTTTACTAAATTCCAGCGTTTGATTTATCTTTTGTAATCTTACAATTAAAAGGTCAGTCCGTACCCATAAAATGACGGCTGGTAAGGATTCCAAGACCAGAATAGTATTTAATAATTAGAAATTAAGGGTTACGACAGACTGAAGTCATGCTATATTGTAATCTTTCATACAAGTGCTACTTTCCCTTAAATATTTATAATCTGACATTCGATCTCATCAATTTCAGCTAAGCCCAACAAGGAAGTTTCAACTTTTTTATATAGTTAGAAAAACTAGCATATACACAACTAAACACCGAGACTCGCCAAGGTCGTCCACCAGCGCGACATGCTATATAGATTTTATAGTATAAATGTAAGTTATGTTCAAATTTCCTTATCTGAAAGTTCACCGATTACTTTGAAATTTTGACTACGTTCCATTGGAATAGGCAAGGTTTTTTTTTTGTATACCAGCCCCATTTGTGACAAAATATATAATTATATAAAATAGTGCTACCTGTTGTACGTAATTGCAACACTATACTAAGTATTACAATTCGATTTCAATGTTACGGACTACATTTATGAAATTAATTTTTATGGAAGCAAGACTTAATTATTGTCTGACATGGCATTTGAAGCGAGCTGTGATGTTTAACACTCCACATTTGGCGAGTACTTCATTTCTTCCTTATTAATCATTTCGTTTACCTTTTCTTTACTGTTCCAATTTTCCTGATGGGAACAAATCATTTGGGAACGCATCGGACGACGGAGTGGGAACGGAGGGGGGGGGGGGAAGTTTGGGGGACGAGAGTAGAATGGTGGGGAAAACTAGGCTGCCGTGGCTCGGCAACACATGGCCGGGTACAACTAGTGTATAACAATTACACATTTATAGGCAAAATAAAATCTCAAAATATTTAAGAAAAATAAACACGTTTACTCACGTTGACAAGTTGAGCAACGACAAGCACCTGGGAGACTACCAGGGTTGTCCACAATATTAGCCAGGAACTGTTGGTCATCTGAAAAATAATGTTTGTTAAATCAATAACTACGTCCCCAATAGGGCAAAACCGTTCTAGTTAACATTGGTATACAAGAAAGCTTGGCAAGTTGCACAAAGTGCTGGAGGGTGGATGTTTACCGAAAATGAATGTAGCAAGACAATGAAGATAATTTTACTAGTTTCTTTTTCGCAGGCATTAGTCATAAGCAGAAGTTTATCATCTTCGTAAATAACTAGAGTACTGGCGACGGGAAGTCTGGCAAATTAGCAGGATAGAACATTAACACCCATATACCAGCTTCAGTGTTAAAAAAAAAAAAAAAAAAAAAAAGGTAAATACCAAGAAACGTTATCCAACGCCACTTTCATAACACTATTAAACCTAAACAAATAACAATAAACTAATCTATTTACACACAAACCTTGAAGGACAAAGAGAGTGTTATCACCACAGGAAGTTAGGGATTGAATGTCCAGTGCAGGAAGGTGGCCCGACTCGTTGCCTTCCCCACACACTATAAACACTCGCACTAACAAGAGACTATAGAAGAAGGATAGGAAAGCTCTCTATAAAATATATAGATCTTGTATCACCCAACCCGACGCTCGCCCTGCCTAACAACTCCATCTATTGACGAGTGCGCCAACTACAGGAGAAAGTGGTACTATTTCATTCCCTTCCCATTAACATTATATCACTAACTTTCGTGAATTATTGTAAAAGTTCTTTGTTTCTTAATTATGTCGTGCTAAATAGTTTGTTAATAACTTCACTAATTACAAAGTTTTACTTTTTTTACCATGATTAAGCTCTTATATAGAAGCAAATTAAACATAAATGAGTCCACAATGTAGTGAAACCAATAACTAGTCTCGCGGGACTGACCTCAGTCCTTCTAGACGGCGCTTCGTTCTTTTTCGTTCGTAATCCAGTTTAATGTTATGCAATAACCTCCCGACCCACTGACATATATCATGTACACATGTATACATATGTATTTATAACCTAAAAGGGGGTATCACCTCTGGTCAAATTGCAGGGACCCATAGCCTCGGAGAAGAAAATAAAGAGTACTCAGCGAAGGCCTCGTGGATCCTCACTGAATTCTCCTACCACCCCTATTCTTTTTGTATGTGTGGGTATATATATATATATATATATATATATATATATATATATATATATATATATATATATATATATATATATATATATATATATATTAGTATATTTTGGTAGCAGTCTTTCCTGTAGACATATATTATTAAATATGAACGAAAAAGTAAGATTAATAATTCTAACACGAATTTTCTCAATGTTTCTTATATTTCTTTTCACTGTTGATGGTAACTGAAAAATCAATTCTCCAAAATTCACTTTTATTTCTAGTCTGACGCGACAGTTGACCGCGTTTCGTAAAACTTATTACATTTTCAAAGACTAGTTTACACACACACCACTATAACTAAACACAGTTTAAACAGCTTCGATTTTATACCTGCATTTGGGTGAGGTGATATGTTACAACAGGTTTGGATGAGGTGAAAACAGACTTTCAACACAAGACAGAACACGAAACAATGGGTATAATATTTTGTAAGTTAAAGGGAAGAATGGAAGTAACTGCAAAGTGCCTATTGGTCCATATTTCTTGATGCTTCTATATTGATGCGGAGTCTTGAAGTGGGTAGAATATAGTTGTGTATTAATTGGCTGTTGATTGCTGGTGTCGACTTCTTAATGTGTAGTGCCTCACAGATATTAACCCGCCTGCTATCGCTGTATCTATCGATGATTTCCGTGTTTTTTGTTAAGACTTCTCTGGTGATGGTCTGGTTGTGGGAAGAGATTACATGTTCCTTAATGGTGGCCTGTTGCTTATGCATCGTTAATCGCCTGGAAAGAGATGTTGTTGTCTTCCCTATACGCTGAATTCTTTGAGGCTTACAGTCCCCAAGTGGGCATTTGAAGGCAAAGACGACATTGGTCTCTTTTAAAGCGTTCTGCTTTGTGTCTGGAGAGTTTCTCATGAGTAGGTTGGCCGTTTTCTTGGTTTAATAGTAAATCGTCAATTGTATCTTTTGATTTTTGTCTGTAGGGATAACGTTTTTATTAACAATATCTTTCAGGACACTTTCCTCCGTTTTATGAGCTGTGGAAAAGAAGTTCCTCAAAAATAGCCTAATAAGGGGTACAGGTGTTGAGTTAGTTGTCTCTTCAGAGGTTGCAAGGCGTTTCACCTTCCTTCTAATGATGTCTTCAACGAAACCATTGGAGAAGCCGTTGTTGACTAGGACCTGCCTTACCCTACAGAGTTCTTCATCGACTTTCTTCCATCCTTAGCTGTTGCTTAGAGCACGGTCGACATAAGCGTTAAAGACACTCCTCTTGTACCTGTCTGGGCAGTCACTGTTGGCATTCAGGCACATTCCTATGTTTGTTTCCTTAGTGTAGACTGCAGTGTGGAAAACTCCGCTCCTTTCCATGACTGTTACATCTAGAAAGGGCAGCTTCCCATCCTTCTCCATCTCGTAAGTGAAACGCAACACAGAATTCTGCTCAAATGCCTCCTTCAGCTCCTGCAGATGTCTGACATCAGGTACCTGTGTCAAAATGTCGTCAACATACCTGCAGTATATAGCCGGTTTCAAGTTCATGTCGACTAAGACTTTTTGCTCGATGGTACCCATGTAGAAGTTTGCAAACAGGACACCTAGGGGAGAACCCATGGCGACCCCATCTACTTGCTTATACATGTATCCATCCGGGCTCAAGAAGGGTGCCTCTTTAGTACAAGCTTGGAGTAGTTTCCTTAGACTGTTTTCTGGTATGTCAAGAGGAGTACAGGCCGGATCACGGTACACTCTGTCGGCTATCATCCCGATTGTTTCATTCAGGATGAAACATGAAACAATCACTTTCATTGTTTCATTCAGGATGAAACAATCGGGATGATAGCCGACAGAGTGTACCGTGATCCGGCCTGTACTCCTCTTGACATACCAGAAAACAGTCTAAGGAAACTACTCCAAGCTTGTACTAAAGAGGCACCCTTCTTGAGCCCGGATGGACACATGTATAAGCAAGTAGATGGGGTCGCCATGGGTTCTCCCCTAGGTGTCCTGTTTGCAAACTTCTACATGGGTACCATCGAGCAAAAAGTCTTAGTCGACTTGAACTTGAAACCGGCCATATACTGCAGGTATGTTGACGACATTTTGACACAGGTACCTGATGTCAGACATCTGCAGGAGCTGAAGGAGGCATTTGAGCAGAATTCTGTGTTGCGTTTCACTTACGAGATGGAGAAGGATGGGAAGCTGCCCTTTCTAGATGTAACAGTCATGGAAAGGAGCGGAGTTTTCCACTCTGCAGTCTACACTAAGGAAACAAACATAGGAATATGCCTGAATGCCAACAGTGACTGCCCGGACAGGTACAAGAGGAGTGTTGTTAACGCTTATGTCGACCGTGCCCTCAGCCACAGCTCAGAATGGAAGCAAGTCGACGAAGAACTCTGTAGGGTAAGGTAGGTCCTAGTCAACAAGGGCTTCTCCAATGGTTTCGTCGAAGACATCATAAGAAAGAAAGTGAAACGTAATGCAACCTCTGAAGAGACAACTAACACAACACCTATACCCCCTATTAGACTATTTTACAGGAACTTCTTTTCCACAACCCATAAAACGGAGGAAAGGGTCCTGAAAGATATTGTCTGTAGAAACGTTATCCCTACAGACAAAAATCAGAAGATACAACTGACGATTTACTATAAAACCAGAAAAACGGCCAGCCTACTCATAAGAAACTCTCCAGACACAAAGCAGAACGCTTTAAAAGAGACCAACGTCGTCTATGCCTTCAAATGCCCTCTTGGGGACAGTAAGCCTAAAAAAAACAGTATATAGGCAAGACAACAACATCTCTTTCCAGGCGTTTAACGATGCATAAGCAACAGGGCTCCATTAAGGAACATATAATCTCTTCCCACAAACAAACCATCACCAGAGAAATCTTAGCAAACAACACAGAAATCATCAATAGATACAGCGATAGCAGGCGGCTTGACGTCTGCGAGGCACTACACATCAAGAAGTCAACACCAGCAGTCAACAGCCAATTAATGCACAACTATATTTTACCCACTTCAAGACTCCGCTCCAATATAGAAGCATCAAGAAATATGGACCAATAGGCTTTCTACAATTACTTCCATTCAATACCCATTGTTTCGTGTTCTGTCTTGTGTTGGTATTTAATACCCATTCAATACCCATTGTTGAAAGTTCGTTTTCACCTCATCCACCTCACCCAAATGTAGATATAAACTCGAAAGATGTGTAAGCTCTATTCAGTTTCAGTTGTGTGTTTGTAAACTAAAGTCTTTGAAAATGTAGTAAGTTTTACGAAACGGGCTCAAGTGTCGCGTCAGTCTAGAAATAAAAAATTAACTTTGGAGAATTGATCTTTGAATTACCATCAGCAGTGAAAAGAACGTAAGAAAGATAGAGAAAATTCGTGTTAGAATTATTAATCTTACTTTTTCGGTCATATTTAATAATATATGTCTACAGGAATGACTGCTACCAATATATACTAATATATATATGTATATATATATATATATATATATATATATATATATATATATATATATATATATATATATATATATATATATATATATATATATATATATATATATATATATATATATATATATGTCGTACCTAATAGCCAGAACGCACTTCTCAGCCTACTATTCAAGGCCCGATTTGCCTAATAAGCCACGTTTTCATGAATTAATGTTTTTTCGTCTACCTAACCTACCTAACCTAACCTAACCTAGCTTTTTTTGGCTACCTAACCTAACCTTACCTATAAATATAGGTTAGGTTAGGTTAGGTAGGGTTGGTTAGGTTCGGTCATATATCTACGTTAATTTTAACTCCAATAAAAAAAAATTGACCTCATACATAGAGAAAAGGGTTGCTTTATCATTTCATAAGAAAAAAATTTTAGTAAATATATTAATTCAGGAAAACTTGGCTTATTAGGCAAATTGGGCCTTGAATAGTAGGCTGAGAAGTGTGTTCTGGCTACTAGGTACGACATATATATATATATATATATATATATGTCGTACCTAGTAGCCAGAACGCACTTGTCAGCCTACTATGCAAGGCTTGATTTGCCTAATAAGCCAAGTTTTCCTGAACTAATATATTTTCTCTAATTTTTTTCTTATGAAATGATAAAGCTACCCATTTCATTATGTGTGAGGTCAATTTTTTTTTATTGGAGTTAAAATTAACGTAGATATATGACTGAACCTAACCAACCCTACCTAACCTAACCTAACCTATCTTTATAGGTTAGGTTAGGTTAGGTAGCCGGAAAAAGGTAGGTTAGGTTAGGTTAGGTAGGTTAGGTAGTCGAAAAGCAATTAATTCACGAAAACTTGGCTTATTAGGCAAATTGGGCCTTGCATAGTAGGCTGAGAAGTGCGTTCTGGCTACTAGGTACGACATATATATATATATATATATATATATATATATATATATATATATATATATATATATATATATATATATATATATATATATATATATGTCGTACCTAGTACCCAGAACGCACTTCTCAGCCTACTATGCAAGGCCCGATTTGCCTAATAAGCCAGGTTTTCATGAATTAATTGTTTTTCGACTACCTAACCTACCTAACCTAACCTAACCTAACCTAACTTTTTAAGCTACCTAATCTAACCTAACATATAAAGATAGGTTAGGTTTGGTTAGGTAGGGTTGGTTAGGTTTACCTTGAGGTTACCTTGAGGTGCTTCCGGGGCTTAGCGTCCCCGCAGCCCGGTCGTCGACCAGGCCTCCTGGTTGCCGGACTGATCAACCAGGCTGTTGGACGCGGCTGCTCGCAGCCTGACGTACGAGTCACAGCCTGGTTGATCAGGTATCCTTTGGAGGTGCTTATCCAGTTCTCTCTTGAACACTGTGAGGGGTCGGCCAGTTATGCCCCGTATGTGTAGTGGAAGCGTGTTGAACAGTCTCGGACCTCTGATGTTGATAGAGTTCTCTCTCAGAGTACCAGTTGCACCTCTGTTTTTCAACGGGGGTATTCTGCACATCCTGCCATGTCTTCTGGTCTCATGTGATGTTATTTCTGTGTGCAGGTTTGGGACGAGCCCCTCTAATATTTTCCACGTGTAAATTATTATGTACCTCTCCCGCCTGCGCTCAAGGGAGTACAGTTTTAGGCTCTTTAGTCGGTCCCAATAGTTTAGATGTTTTACTGAGTGGATTCTAGCAGTAAAGGATCTCTGCATTCTCTCCAGGTCAGTAATTTCTCCAGCTTTGAAAGGTGCTGTCATTGTGCAGCAGTACTCCACTCTAGAGAGCACAAGCGTTTTGAAAGGTATCATCATCGGTATAGCATCTCTAGTGTGAAAAGTTCTTGTTATCCAACCTGTCATTTTTCTTGCAGTTGTGACGGCTACTTTATTGTGTTCTTTAAAGGTAAGGTCTTCCGACATCAGTACACCCAGATCCTTTACATTGCCTTTTCGTTCTATGTTATGATTTGCCCGAGTTTTGTACGTGGTTTCCGTTTTTATATTTTCATTTTTTCCATAGCGCATGAGCTGGAACTTATCTTCGTTAAACACCATATTATTTTCTGTAGCCCATAGAAAGACCTGATCTACATCTGACTGGAGGTTCGCCGTGTCCTCTATGTTGCCTACTCTCATGAAGATCCTAGTGTCATCTGCAAAGGACGATACAGTGCTATAGGTTGTGTTCTTGTCTATGTCCGAAATGAGGATGAGAAAAAGTACTGGAGCAAGCACAGTACCCTGAGGGACTGAGCTCTTCACGGTTGATGGGCTGGATTTTATTTTGTTGACTATTATTTACACATTGGGTTCTGTTGGTCAGGAAATTGTAGATCCATCTGCCTATTTTTCCGGTAATTCCTTTTGAACGCATTTTATGTGCAATAACACCATGGTCACATTTATCAAAAGCTTTTGCGAAATCTGTGTAAATTACATCCGCGTTATGTTTGTCTTCCATAGCATCTAATGCCATATCATAGTGGTCCAGCAACTGCGACAGGCAAGAGCGCCCTGTTCTGAAACCATGTTGTTCGGGGTTATGGAGTTGCTGTGATTCCATGTATTTTGTGATTTTACTTCTTAGCACTCTCTCAAAAATTTTTATGATGTGCGATGTTAGTGCTATCGGTCTGTAGTTTTTTGCCTCTGCCTTATTTCCTCCTTTATGAAGTGGTGCTATCTCTGCTGTTTTTAGTATATCAGGAATAACGCCAGTATCTAGGCTTTGTCTCCACAGAATGTGGAGGGCCTGCGATAGTGGTTTTTTACAGTTCTTTATGAATATGGAGTTCCAAGAATCAGGGCCTGGTGCAGAGTGCATAGGCATACTGTTTATGGCTTCTTCAAAATCCAGTGGGGATAGGGTGACGTCTGATATATGATTTGATGTTGGTATCGTATCCATGAAAAATTCATTTGGGTTATCAATCTTTAGTGTGTTTAATGGCTCGCTGAAAACAGAGTCGTACTGCGTCCTCAGTAGCTCGCTCATTTCTTTGTTGTCATCGGTGAAAGTTCCATCTCCCTTTCGCAGGGGCCCGATACTAGATGTGGTTTTTGATCTTGATTTTGCAAAGGAGAAAAAATATTTCGGATTTCTTTCTATTTCACTGATGGCCTTTTGCTCTCTTTGCCTCTCCTGGGTTTTGTATGATTCTTGTAGCTTCCGTTCAATTGTTTCTATTTCTCTACCTAACCTTCTTCGCCGATCTTGAGATAGGGTGCGACTCTCAAGTTGTTCCGCGATTCGTTTTCTTCGCCTATATAGGGAACGACGTTCCCGTTCCAATCTGCATCTCTTCCTCTTTTTTCTTAGAGGTATGCGGTTTGAACATATTTCTAGTGCTACTGAGCTTATTTTTTCCAGGCACTGGTTCAGGTTTGCATTTTCTAGCTGTTCTTCCCAGTTTATTTCTGTGAAGTCCTGGTTTATTTGCTCCCAGTTTATCTGTTTATTATTGAAGTTGAATTTGCTGAAATCTCCTCCACCGGGAATCTGGACTGGTTTTGAAGGTCTACTCCCCATGGTTGTCATAACTTCAATTAAGTTGTGATCTGAGTAACAGGTATTTGTAATCATTATGTTCCTGATCAATTCATCATTATTAGTGAAAATGAGGTCCGGCGTGTTCTCCTTCCTAGTTGGTTCTACTATTTGCTGGTTTAAGGCAAACCTGTCGCACATCCGTAGCAGGTCATTTGCATGTGCCTGTTCATTTAGGCTACTTCCTGGTATTCTTTCTGATATTACTGTATTAGCCAGGTGCTTCCATTTCAGGTGCCGTAGGTTGAAGTCCCCAAGCAGGATGATGTTCGGAGCTGGATTTGTGAGGTTTTCCAAGCAGTGTTCTATTTTCATTAGTTGGTCTTTAAACTGCTGAGGGTTTGCCTCCGGTGACTTATATACAAGGACAATAACTACATTTAAAATCTCTATTTTGATTATCAGCACTTCCACCATGTCATTTGAGGTGTTTAGCAGCTCAGTACAGATGAGTGTGTCTTTATGTAGAGGCTGACCCCACCCTGATGCCGGTGTTTCCTATCACATCTGAAAAGATTGTACTCTGAGATCCATATTTCACCATCATGGTAGTCCTTTGTGTGGGTTTCTGTTAGGGCTGCAAACACTGCATTTGCCTCATGAAGGAGACCATCTATAAATTGAACTTTGTTGGTTTTGCGTGTTTTTATACCCTGGATGTTGGCAAATATAAATGATGTTATCGTGTTAGTGGAAGTGCTGGAAGCCTTACTTGGTGTTAATATCTGAGGCTCTGGTAAGGAGGCCACTGTGTTTGCGTCCAGGGTGTGTCGTTTTGGAAGTGATTCGTCCAGTTTTGGTAGTAGGACGGGTGTTGTCTGGTGTAGTACCTGTGTGCTTGTTGGTAATTTGAATTCCAGTCTTGTGGGTATCTCCGTTCCCCTCTGTAATCCTGTAGTGGTTCCATCTGACTGTTCCTCTCTCTTATATTTACTACTCTGTTTCTGCCTTCCTCTAAAAAATTTCCAGTAGTGTCATATTGATCTTCCCGTCTATAACGCTCTGTACCTCTCACATGGAATTCCGGACACTGAAGATTGTAGCATTTTTTGTCCCTAATTGAAAATTGACATAATTTAGGGTGGAAGTATCTACACCCTGTTCCAAAACGGCATGTACCCCTCTCCAACATGTTCCTGCATTTTCGAGGATGCAGAAAATGGCATTTTGCTCCTAATTTTCCATATTTGCATATTCCTTTAGCGTAGAATTTGCAAATGTGTTCCGGTTTTGCGTTTTTCAAGGTATTTATATCTGTGATTGTCTTGTCTACCTCTTTATTGGAGCCATCTCCGTTTTTCGTCCCAATTCCTTCATCTATGCACTCTGTCTCACTGTTGCTCTCATCGTTTACATTATCTGGCTCTGCAATATTGCTGTTATTTTGTACCACAATAGTCTCCTCCTCCACACTACTGCTGCGGTTCTCTAAACTATCTGTTCCTGAGTTTTGGTCGTTATCCAATGTTGACTTTTCGCAGTCCGCATATATCACTGGTAGCCTGTCTGTGAATGATAATCTCTGTGACTCGGGAATGTTTTTCATCAGTTTAGTTATGTTCTCTAACATTAATCTGTCATCTTTGCAAACCCAGTAAATTCCTTGCCTTTTTATGCATCCTGGAGCTAATTCTGTACAGCCCAGGTGGAATCTTATGTTACATATGCAGCACGTTACGCCTGCATTTCGTTTTCCCAGTACTCCCAAACACTCGCCACACCTCTCCATTGTCTGGTGTATTGTGTTGTATTTGAGTCACTGTATGGATCACTTGTTGATGTCAGTCCTTTTAACTCTTTATAAAATTATATGTATATATATTTATATGTTTAATATTTATAATATTATATGTATACCGTATATTAGTAATATTATGTATGTTATTTTGTTCAAACTTTATGGCAGGTACTTAGCGTAGGGTAGCGAAGCTGGTCCCCGGTGAATACAGGTGACCTCTTGTTGTCTCAGGTTGATGTCACCAGTTTCCAGTTACCCGATTTATAACCACTGATGCCGCCTCTTGCCACTATTCTATATTTCTAGTATTCTATATTTATAATATTCTATGCACGATTTTCCTTCACTTCCAACTTATATGTTGTTGTGATACCCGTTCCACATCACTGTTCCACGAATCACCGTTCACTATTTTTTCCTCATACACGCATGTACACAAAGCCTCGTTCACTGGCTCACACGTGTCTCCCGTTTATTCTCTATTTAGCACAAATTTCTATTGTTAATGACTATTTTCAATTTTCCAGCGGGTCACTATGCACTTTGTTATGTCTGTAATCAGTAATCCACGGCAGTAGTCTTAAGAATCCTGGTTAATGACACGATTTTAACGGAGCGCGCACGGTACCCTCGACCTCGACTCGACCTCGGTTTGGTCATATATCTATGTTAATTTTAACTCCAATAAAAAAAAATTACCTCGTACATAACGAAATGGGTAGTTTTATCATTTCATAAGAAAAAAATTAGAGAAAATATATTAATTCAGGAAAACTTGGCTTATTAGGCAAATCGGGCCTTGCATAGTAGGCCGAGTACGATGTTCTGGCTTACGATGTACGATTCTTCAAAAAGGGTTACAACATTGGTTACATGCAGGGTACAAAGCTACTTGTCACAAGTTGTAGAGCTCCTCCAGCTCCTCAGATGGTGGGCAGGAACTATAGATGCAGTGAGCATTTCTTCTCTGGATTGCCATACTAAGGCTCCGAAAGTGGAAACTGGCGGCTCTAGGGTTTCTAGTTGTTTCAATTAGCTTGGAACCCAGCTCCTTTAAAAAACTAGCAGCACTTTTACCCCAGACACGAAGTGTCTCTGAGGCAATGGGGACAGAATTGTAGTGGTGATCAAGATATCTGTATTTATGTGACTTAGCTGCTTCCCGGTGATCGGCAGCACCACCTGCCTGTGCAGCATTGAAATCAACATAGGTTTTGGCTAAAGTTGAAAAGCAAGTGTATTCCCACACCAACTGTCTATGGGGCTTTCTCTCTGCTGGACAACCGGCTGTGGTAAGGTTTCTCTTCATAATGTCATAATCCTCGCTGTGTCTTTTCATGCCATCGTCCTGTCATTTTGCAGATAAGGCCGTACATCTGTATTCGGTGTGGTTTGGGGCAGCCAGGCGGGGAGAGCCACAACAATTCGGAGGGCCTGCGGTGTGAGACGGGTGTAGGTTGCTGACATTGGGGTTGCTAATAGGAAGTCACCTGCATGGGGAGCTGCTACAGCTCTAAGTCGGGAAGTGTCATGTAATGTTGTCACAGCTTCTAGGCATGTCGCAGCTTCTTTGTCGATAATGGGGCGATCCCAGCTGGATCGAGGGCTTCAGAAGGTGGTAGTTGTGGTGCTGGTCCTTCGAGAGAGACCCATTTGGTTGTGCAGACCGTACAGCTGGAATCATGTACCCCTGTCTGTTGAACTAGGTGATCAGGTAAGATTTCCCTCACCAGGTTGTCAGATGCCATTAAAGAGGACAGGAACGCTGGTACAACAATTTGTTTTTCTGTGCGAACGCCGAGGCCCCGGAGTCTGACAAGAAGGAAGGCATGTTTCCACTGTGAGTTGCTGAGAGAAAGGTTGAGGACTTTTTCTTGCATTGACTTCAGCAGGCTGTCATACTCTTGTAATTTAATATTAATGAAAGATTTCGAACATCTAAGAAAGTAGGTCAGCCTAGGCAGGGACAAGCATCTGGTGATGAAGTAAAGTGCATCATGAGCATCGATGTCTTCAATCTTCTCATTCGTCCTCTTCAGGTCAGAGATCTTCTTACCAAGGATCTCGTCGATGACATTTCCTCCAAGAGAAACTCCTAGAAGTGTGCTGTACTCAGCGTTGGTTATATGAATATCAGGCAAAACAACCTTTATTTGCTCTATTATGTGCTCGTTGGTGGAAGTTATTTCGCACTTGGAAGAGTTCAGGGTGAGGCCTAAACTGGCTCCTTGCTCCTGAATTATTCTTATGTCATCCAGGAGGGAGTCTGGGGAGCCAGCTAGAGAACCATCGTCCAAAAACCAAATGTTAAGCTCACTGGACAGGTTATCAGTGACTTTCTTGATGATTAGGCGGAAATGAAAAGGAGCATGGGGTTACCCTGTTGGACACCTTGTGATTCAATTTCATGTTCCCAACATTTCTAACCAGTTCGACGAATTCTTGTTCTAAGCTGACTTCACCCATTCTTAACCTTTTTTGTACCAAGCTCTCTCTCTACCTATAAGGTTCTTCAGATCCTTTGTTATCCATTTCGGGTCATTATTATCGCGATCTTTTCAAGTTGTATAGTATATTAATCAGTATAATTAGTATACTGCTAGATGGAGTTGAGATTGCGTAGTCGGATTGTGAAAGGGATCTGGGAGTTATGATTAGTAAGAATTTAAAAAACTCTAAAAAATCAAATGAGACCAGAAGGCATGGCAGGATGTGCAGAATACCCCCCTTTAAAAAGCAGAGGTGTAACAGGTACTCTGAGAGAGAACTCTATCAGCATCAGAGGCCCGAGACTGTTCAACACGTTTCCACTACACATAAGAGGCATAACTGGCTAACCCCTGACAGTTTTCAGGAGAGAGAACTCGATAAGCACCTCCAAAGGATACCTGATCAACCAGGCTGTGATTCATACGTCAGGCTGCGAGCACCTGCATCAAACAGCCTGGTTGACCAGTCCAGCAATCGACCAGGCCACGGAAACACCTCTAGGTAACTTCAAGGTAAGGTACTACGTTCATGTGCTTTGCTTAGAATATTTTTAAATAAGTTATCTTGTGAATCCACATTGAAATCCCTTTTTACATCACCCATCGCTGGGTTCATGTCTCGTTGCAAGACCGCCCCCCCCCACAGACTTTACAGTCTAATTCTCCCAAAAAATATTTAGGCCCCTAAAATCAGCTTTTCCAAAATTTGGCACATTAACAGAATTTTCTCCTACAAATCTATTCCATTCTGATTTCTTTGTGATAACGCTTCCCTAGTTCACTCACTATTTCAATGTTATGGGCCAATTCCTACTACTATCTCCTCTACTACACTTTGCTCCTCACCTCTCTCTAGCCTATTTATTGCCTACATCTAATTCCTCATCACAATCTACTTGAGAATGGTCCAGGACGGACCGAAACGTCGTCGTCCCTTCACCTTCTAGTGTGTGGTCTGGTCAACTTCAATGTCATTAATTTGCATTTCCCTGTTACATAAAACTTGGTCTAAAATATTATTTTCACGCATTGGTTCCTTAGTGTGTTGCTTAAGAAAACAATCGTCAATTAATTCTATAAAATCTTTTTCTTCATTATTCCCTGTTGTGTTAGGCAGTTTATTCAACTAAAATTAAAGTCACCCATGACACGAATACTGTTTGACTTAGATGCTCTAGATATTTCATCTCATTGAGGCTTTGCTTCCATTCTGTATAAGTTTAGTGACCGGTATATAACTCCAATTATAAGATGTTTAGAGTTTTCGTTTAATTCTAGACAAAAAGTTTCTGTGTGTGGCTGTGTTCTGATTCCATCTTTGAGACTATATTTCAAATTTTCCTTAACATATATGGCTACTCACTCGTCTAAAATATCTATCTATGTGAAATAATTTAAATCCGTTCATATGTCCGTAAACACAATCACAGGTTTGTGTTCAAGGGATCTTCCTGCGTTAAGTGGTATACTTATTACTCGTGTGCATCTGTAGACCTATTAGTTCATTATTTGGACTTATGCTTTCAAGATCACAACCCTCTGCACGTTTGCTCATGCAAACATTTACAAAGCTCAATTGTGCAGATGTACACATGCGAGTAGCGGCGAAGGCGTCCGACTTATAGCTTGATCACTATCAATGTCAGTGACTTACTGACACTGATAGTGATCAAGCAAAAGACCTTGCAAAAGGCAAAGTTTTGGAACGCCTATTTGCTTCCGAGCACCACGACGCCCTCCAACCTGCCAATCTTCATCCCGCACCTCCATTGAAGTCATCACGAAGGATGTAACATTTTTTTCGTGAACGAAAAGTAACTGAATCGTTGGCCAGTCCCTGCCGACACCTTGGAAAGCACCAACGAACGGAACTTTGCCTCTTGTGTTCAAAGCTGAGTTCAGCAAGAACGATCAAACTCGGATTCTGAATAAACGGACATCATGCAAGCATGCACAAAATATGCCTCAACTCTCAAGTAAGAAGAGAACCGGACCCTGGCACTGCTTGTGGTCAAAGATAAAATCAGGTAGAACCACGGATATTAATGTCTTACACAAAGTGCGACATTCTCTAACGTTACGGAAACTATTACATGCAGACCGGATCACATCACATTACACGGGAGCATACTTGTTAATTTCAGGCGCTGTCTAATTTAATAATATGTCAAAGTATTGGAGAATATGTACCTCTTTTATTTTCAGGGAAACCTGTTTGGTTTTTAATTGCATATTTGAGCATACAGACATTCATGCAAGCCCCCAGAAAACTGCCTTAGCTCTCAAGAAAGAAGAAAGCTTTGAAACTAGCGGTCCCAAGGGAGATACACCTCTTACGCCACAGTCACACGAAGAGACTCCAAAACACTCATCACACCTAGTACTGAGGAGAAACCCAATCCCTCGCCATGGCTACGCATTTATGACAACATAGGCGGAACAGCTCTTACAAGCGCTCTCTTTCACATCGCCTGGTGGATACGCTAAGTTGGCTACCACTCAGCAAACAATCCTTGGTTCGCCGACCACATCTGTGTGAGGAGCGGTGAAGGCAAACGACATTCTGCTCCACACCATCAATATCGGTGCGAACTCATCCATACAATCAACAAAGCTTTGGAACAACTATTTTGCTCTAGAGCCCGTCGACGCCCTGCAACCAGCTGACCTTGTCCTCATCCCCCCAACGACGGTATCCGGGAGGATGCAACATTTTCGTCAGGCACACCATCATCTTCATCATTGCCCAGCTTTCTCCGACATCTTGGTAGGCACCAATGGCCGGAACCCGACCCTGCTTGTGGTCAAAGCTGAATTCAGCAAGAACGACGAAATCCAATATACAACAGCAAGGGCAACATTCTCTTCCACAACGGAATCAACCACATGCATACCAGATTGCGACAAATTGGTCCCCTTTCAAGGGCTATATTCAATTACTAACATTTCCAAGTATTTGAAAATTCTGTACCTTTTCCATTTTCAGGGAAAACTGTTTTGTTTTTAATGGTAGAGTTTGAATATATGGACATTCATGGAAGCCCGCAGAAAAATGCTTCAACTCTCACGTAAGGAAAATGCTTACAAACCAGTTATACTTCTCTCTCTATGCGAACATAAGCCCAGTCACATAAGGGGACTCCACATTCGCGTCACACCTGGTATTGAGGATACTCCACATCCCTCATCATGGCTACGCATTAAGAACAACAAAGGGGACCTTCTCCACGACTCTCCCAAAGACGCTACGATCCGTGGAGAATCGTCAACTGAGTCACGGAGACTACAAACTTCAAGCGCTCTCTCCTTCAGACTTGTAGACACCCTAATGTTGGCCGCCACTCGAGAAACATCCACGATACGTTACAAATCCTTTGTCAGTTACCGCCTGACCTACAATGTCTGGGCGAGGAGTAGGTCGCTAAAAGAGTAACGCATAAAATATCCCCCTCAGGTAGAGGTCATTCAAGTCACTATTCTCATTTTGGAGCCGTGTTCTGACTGCATTGCAGAATAGGGGATTGCACGACAGTTGTTCTGCTGGTGGGGGGAACCTCTGCCGGAACCCCCCATCGTGTAACCCACCTTACTATAATGTCTCATCTGGTCGTCGCTTTCTTCAGATCTCAACTCCCTTAGCTGGGCCTGCGCCTCTGCGTTATTCTTATAGACACCTCCTTTTGGACAGTAATTGGCAACTCTTATTTTACACTACAAGCCTAGACTCATTTACCGTTTCCACTGTTATACAACGTTTGTTTCAACTTAGGATTATTGTAAAATCATATTGTAAAATCATGTAAACATTAGCGTATTGAATTCTCACACGTTTTATATCACTTACAATTATTATTGCTAGCAAGGTTTTATTTTACACTATAAGCGTATGTTGTAATCCACAAGTTTGTTGGGATTATTAGCTAGAGGATCATTACTACAACACCTAACGAATGAGGATTGGAAGTACATGTTAAGTATACAGACAACGGTCACTCATCCAGAAAAGGTCAAGGGATTAAGACAGCAGCTGCTTGGCCAAACTCATAATGCCTGGGAAGAGGACTCAGGCTTCTAGGAACAAGGTTACCGCTTCTAGGAACAAGGTTAATCGGATTATACCTTCCTTGAGAGGCGGGGTGAAATGTTTGAGGCTATGGCTGGCTGAAGACAGTCTGGTTGTGGGAGTGGAACTGGCAAGTTCTCCGGGTCTTCGTCTGTGGCAGCAACGAAGTGTAGCAGACAGCTATGCGGTAGCCTGATGTGATCTTAGTGACCAAGTTAAGCCTGCAGTATGTGAGTATTGAATGTAAGACTAACGGGGTATGGAGCGTTGTAGTAATCATTCAGTATTAGGGACTTAGGCGGAAGTTACGAATGCAGGTGGTGACCGCGGAGGTCAAGTGGGTTATGGATATTGGGTGTTTATTTAACTAAATAGAGTATGTTAATATGTTATTATTTGTCAGAGTCTATTCTTTGCAATTAAATGAGAAAACTCGACGGCCTTTAAATACCTTCCATATGTTCCCTCATTGTGTTCCTGTACAAACCTAGGGTACACCTCAAGGGTCTGGTGTGTGTAGAAGTACACGGTAGTAGAAACGGTTGCTGAGGCAAGGTGTTATGTGTGGTGTAACCGCTGTGTTCGGAATGAACCTGGGTTCAGTGTCACGACACTTATACTTATTTATTATATTCACTGTTATTCAACGTTTGTTTCAACTTAAGATTCATTTTTATTACTAATTTCATATTGTTAAATCATGTAAATTTTAGAGCCGTGTGTGTCACACGATTTTGTATCATACAATTATTATTGTTAGCAAGGAAAACTAAAATAAAATGTAATAAAATATACAAACCCATTTTAGGCTTTTGCTCAAACCTCCAAAAATATTAATTTAAGCCCACAGTGTTATTTCTCAATATGTAAGTGTAGACCTTGGTTGGTAAATATATACCTTTTAGGCCTACGGTGTTAGAATTACTCATAATCAAATAACTACCCAAATATTATAAGACAAAAGAAAATATTGTAAGCACAACTAATATTTTGGCTAATAATCAGTAGCACAATAGAAAGCCTGCAAATAAATTAATATTTTAATATAATTATAAAATAGAAACAAAGAGAGTTAGTGAAAATGATTACAATAAATACTGAAGCTCAGTGAGTCTTATCATCATTTTGCTCCACAGGGAGCGTAGCTGACGGTTTAGTCAATAGATGGCGCTGTTATAGTGGTCTTGGCAGCTTTTGTGGGGAACTTTCTACCTTTCCCATAAAGTGTTTGGTGTTGAGTCAACGAGGTGCCCGGCCCGCCGTTAACCCTCAGTCATTCCACTGTTGTCTGTGTGGTACCTTCTCTCACACTTTAAGTGTTGTTAAAGGTTGGTTTTAAGTGAAATGTAAGATTGAGTTTATTAATGATATAGTTTTTATTGTAATTGGTAGTTTAATACGTATTAATTTTATTGTTATGGGTTAAAAGTTGTATATTATTAATAAATTGTATGCTTAGGACATTATCCAGTTTATCTTATTAGTGATGTTGAAAGAATACGGTAGAAGCATCTAATAGGTGGAGATTCGTCAGATCCTTAAATTTAGTGATATTATATTCGTTTAATGGAATAATTTAGGCTTAACCACTACTAGGCTTATAAGTATAAAATGAAGTATTTTAAGCGTGGTATACCTGACTATACCCCAGACTTGGTGTGAAACGTAAAGTGAAATCTATTTATAAAGTAGTAATGCTTTAAGAAAAATACTTAAATTACTGAAGGTAATTCCATATGTAACTAAAATATATATCCTTTGTTATGAAGACCTGAAATATCTTTTAGTCAGTTCATGATGGCCTGTTTAATCAAATGATTGTGCTTCAAATATCCATTATATTAAGTTCAACTCCTTAATAGAATGAAAATTCTATAGTATTACGCTTCACAAATTATAACCTCGGCAGTTAATAATTGAATTGAAGCTTTTTATTTTTTTTAATATACCAAAGTATGCTTTAACTACTAGCAGTACGTGGCCATGCATTGCTGTGACTCTGCAACCTTCCCTGTCCCTTTGTCCTACCCACCATTCCCTCATCCCCACCATTCCCCACTCTTGTCCGATGCCTTTCCAAATGGTCTGATGTTCCCATCACTAATATATAAGTTGAATGAAATATGAAGAAAATAAAAATAAACTATACTCGCGAAATAATCGGTAAGGTGAACACTGAATTCCAACAGAAATCGCAGAAAAATAAATGAAAGATGTATCAAAGCAATGGGAAACGGAGGGAACTAACGTATTTAATATAGAAAGTGTTGTTCTTGCATGCAACAGGTGCTGTTTGTGAAGAAAAGCATAGTTTTACCGGTCACGGGTGTGGCATCTATACTTTTACTTACAAAATGAACGATATGGTAAACACGCCTAGATTCCAACACAATGTCGCACAAAAGATAAATAAAATATCAGTGTAATGAATACTTTAAATTTAATAATTTTATAAATAAGTTAGTAAATCTAAAAATTTGATCAATGCAATCGGACACATTGCAATGCAATTTGTGACATATTTTGTGTAGCATGAATGCTGCTATTATGTGTAACTGATAGTGACATTCTTCAAAAACGCATGTTTTTACCAGTTACAGGGGTGGCATCTATATAGTAGGTATATAGATGCGCCTATTCTAATGCAACATTGTCAAAATTTCAAAGCAATCGGTAAAGAACTTTCGGAGATTAGCGAATTTAAACAAACATTTCCATTTTTATTTGTATAGATTTAGCATTGGCAGGCATTATTCAAAGGTTAACAATCTTTATAAAAATGTTCGTTTCTTCAAAATCTCTAATCGCCGAAAGTACTGCACAGATTGCTTTGAAAATTTTCAAAAAACGTTTAGTTCGCATCAGAGCAGGTTTCAGTATACATACTATAGATGTCACGTTTGTGACTGTAAAAAAAAAAAATTCTGTTTTTTCATGTGGGGGAAATCTTCAAAACCTCTTCACCAATTGCTTTCAAATTTTGACCCATCCCATTCAAATGGGTGTCTTTTTTATATATATCCTACCTGTACCCGCCACTCGTTGCTGTGGCTCAGTCTGGTTAAATAGAAAAGTGTACGTTCCTAACATGTTTAATTTCATAATGCTTGTGGGTATACTATATTTTTACTTGTTCCATTATCTGTAGAGATTGTCTGGTTTACAGACTCTAGAACACGCAACATATAATTGTCCATTATGAGAAGCCTTCCGTGTCTAGATATAAACTGCACAATTCTGAAGATTGGCCCTGAACTGTTGATGGTGATTACAAACGACAGTCGGATTAAGAGTTTCAATATCTTAAATTGAAATGACATATGTTGGAATGGTAGGAATGCGAGGAATGAGGACCTCTTCACCTTTGAAAGGTACTGTAAAGATTGTTGCTTCTACGACGTTGCTGATTATAATTTTTTTTTCTGAAAGGCGCGTGCAGTTGTAAAGCTTTAGTTCATTGATATTTCACATGAAAATTGGCACGCAGATTTTAAATTGCTGTACGCGTGATGGTATCCCTGATAGTGAATTCAAAAATTGTTGGATAACTAACTGCTTCCTCAACAGTGCCGACGGAATTGTATCGAGGAATTACAGGTAATGTTTGCCTGAAATTTCCTGCAAGAAATATTAGTTCCCAAATTGGTCTTGTTTCAATACAAATCTTGTAATGATCGATAGTCTCTAACGATTTTTTGTGGGCCATTATGCATTCATCCCAAAAGGTTTACATTTCTGCAATAGTTTACCCATGCCGGATGCTTTGGAAATGTTGCCCGTGGGCATTTCAATGAATTGCATGTTCAATAGCAATTTCGAAGTAGCAGTTCTTCCGCTTGGTAACAGTCGTAGCTATTCCGGATGATGCAAGAGCTAGGGTTATGACATTTTGGGATCTAAATCCTGCTGGAATAAATCTAATTAGGAAGGATATACAGTTCCTCCTGGCGCACCTAAGATGTCTCCAAACTCTTTATTGACAGTTTTAATTATTTGATGGTAAATGCTTTTTCGCTCGAGCGTTAGCTTAAGAATATTTGATTTCACACATAACGGATCACTGGTGTTGTGTTCTTGTTCACGACGCAATTCTACATTGAACGAAACGGTAGTATAGTCGGTAATGGCACTTCCAATTGATTTAGAACTTTGTTCGTGATTTCTAAGCACAAATCTTCAATCACTATAAATGCTTCGTTTTCGAATTTTACTGTGAAATCAATGTTCATATTTTATTTTTCCTTCATAATCGATAAATATTTTCAGCCATGTGCGATTTATTTCTCCCATAACTGTTGGAGATGGAAAGCCGGTGGTCAATGATTGCAAACAATGCACGAATTAAATTTGGATGTGACGTGTTGGACGCGTCATTAATGCATACATCCCAGTGTTGGTCGTTCTTCAATAAATTCGGAGCATGACATGCACTACGGAAATTGGCATGTGTTTCGCTGTTGACAAATCTCAATGGCTGGAAAGAAGTTGGTCCGGGCACATTTACCAACAGCATGTGAAGAAGCATTCATCTTGATTAGGATGCACAGTGTAGTCTGTCTATCTTAGTTTATTTGAATATGCCAGGTTGTCGGTCGACAACCTGGTCGACGGTCTCCTGGTTTCTGTCGTTCAAATGATTTTCTACACACATCCCATGTGTAATACGTATGCACTTCAGAGCAGTGTTTTTGCAAATTCATCATTTTGACATAACGTAAAGAGAGCAGTTTACGTCGTAGCCGGTGGATTCATGGCTGTTGTACATTTGAAACTGTAAAATAAACGTGTTGTCCATTTTCTTGTTTTCAAAACAAACGTAATACTTACGAACTATTTAAATTCAAACGCAGATAAATAGACACGGCTCAATTTCACCACCAGTTGCACTAAAAAATATGAAGTTAAAAAAAGAAATGAAAAACAATGAAAAAAGAAACAAATAAGCTACTCGCAAAATAAACGGTATGGTAAACTCTGATCAATCCCAACGTCACGCAAAGTAATTAAATAAAAATGAAAATAAATCTACGAAAATTGAAATTATCAATGCAATTGGAAACATTGAAATGGAATCTAAACATATTTTGTATATTGTGTTGCTGTAACGTGAAACAGATGGCGCTTTTAAAAAAAAAACTGTTACCCGTTACAGGCGTTTCATCTAAATATAAAAACACGCACGTACTAGAATGGAACGTAGTTTCAAAATTTCAAAGCAATTGTGGAAGAACTTTCAGATTACAGCATGTTGCTCTTACATCCTACAGATGGTGCTGTTTTTCCAACTTTTTTTTTTTTTTTTTTTTTTTGTCATGGGCGCGACATGTATATAGTAGATGTATATAAAAACACGTCTATTTGAATGCAATGTTGTCAAAATTTCAAAGCAATCGGTAAAGAGATTTCAAAGATTTCCCTCGCATTGGAAAACAGATTTTCCAAATAAAAGCGTGTTTTATCCTGTCAGACATGACATCTATATAGTATGTATATAAAAACCTGGTCGGATGCAAAAGAAATTTTGTATGAAAATTTAAAGGCAATCGGTGAACTTTCGGAGAGTAGAGATTTTGAACAAACGAACATTTATATTTTTATTTAGATACCGCCCCTGTGACAGGTAAAAGCATATTTCATAGTTTTTGAAAAACGGCGCCATCTGTTGCACATAATGGCAACATGCACGCTATACTAGATATCGAGAATTGCCTTTCAATCTTTTTGGATTGCATTGATAAACTCTATTTTCATAGATTTCAATTTATTTTAATTATTAGTTATTGTGACATTGTGTGGGAATAGAGCTGTTTACCCTACAGTTCATTTCTTAAGTATAGATGCCACATGTGACAGGTAAAACTTTTTATTGGAAAAAAAAGTGCCATCTGTTGAATGTAAGAGCAACACAAATGCTTCACTAAATGTTAAAATTCAATTTCAGTGTTTCTGATTGCACTGATAATTTGAATTTTCCTAGATTTTGATGTATTTTGATTTAATTATTTTGTATGAATTGCATTGGAATTGGTCTGTTTATAAGACCGCTCATTTCATGCGAATACTTTATTTTTTCATCTTTGTTAAATTTGTTACTACTTCTTTCAGTGATGGGAACATCAGACCCCTTGATGTTCCCAATTTTCTTATGTGAACTTCAGACCATTTGGAAAGCATCGGACGAGAGTGGGGGATGACAGAAGTGAGATGGTGACTAGGATGAGGGGACAGGAGTTTGGGATTGTGGGGATGGGGGAATGGAGAAGGGTGGGGAGGACAGAGGGTCACGGGAGTGGGGCATGGTGGGAAGGAAGAGGGGATGGAGTGGAGAATGGTTGGGTGGCCAAGGGGAGGGGGGAATTTGACAGGTAAGGTTGCCGACCCACAGCAACGCGTGGCCGGGTACTGCTAGTTAAACATAACTAATTTAATAGTTATTACCAAGGCCTCTAACGATATCTAAATGGGACGTTAGTTTGTACCTACACTTCAGGTTAAACTATTAATAGAACTGAATACTTATCTTTGCGTAATTCAAATTATGAATTTTAATAAACTAGTCTTTAAACATGGTTTCATTCTTTTATATATCTAATGTGGAAAGTGTGCCTGGGAGTTCATAAATTGCTTAACAGTAAAGTCTCGTAGAATTGTCTAATGTTGAAGCACCTAGATAGCTTGCCTTATGGACGCCTCGGTGTCCCATAATCTTCCCCTAACTACCTTCCCAACCATCTTTATTGTCCGGCTTCAAAAATCTTTGATTTAACTAAAATTGCTTTACTAGTGACAAATTCCAAACATGCCTCTCGTTGTCAGTTATTGATGAACTTCTCGGTGTTATAACGTCAGTTATGTTAAAAATTCAAAAGTAAATCTGATGACTTTTGATCATGGTGGTTAATGACACTATTGTAACTTTTGATTAAATACTGCATTTTTTTTTTCTGTACAGATGGCGGTATTTGCTCTACTCTTCCTCGGTTGTATCGCCCAGGTAATTACTATATTATACCGTATTCTCAAATAATAAAAAAAATTGTAGGAGACTAATAATTGCTCCCCAACAGATCCAGGGTCAGGCGTACCAACCTTACGGCACCCACGCGCCCCTGCCAGTCGTCACCCCCACAACCTCCACCATCACCACTGAGGTTGGTAACAATGACATTACCCTTCTTAACCAACCTGTCATATATACATTAACACTTCGTAATGGTGTGTAATATTGCAGACTACCCTGACCCACACTCTGCGGGAGACTACAACCTCTGACGTCTGGGTTACTGAGCAGACAGCGATCACCCTGACAGTCACCCAGACCACCACCCAATGGGAGTTTGTTCCTCAGCAGCCACAGACGGTGACCTCTGTGATAAGGGTCACCTCCACACCGGTAGTGTTGGTGACGGCTACGGTGGGGGTCTACCCAGTGAGCACAATGGTCTCTGTCTACAGTCAATTCGTCACCACAACAGATACTGTTAAATACTGGCAGACCATCACCCACGTGGCTGTCACTCACGAGGTAACTATGTAGTCTTGAACTTGTGCAAGTGTTCTCTAAATTTATTACACAAACGTCAATAATGCTTGTAATTACAGATCCAGACGGTCCCTGTGGTATCTACACAAGAACTTGTGCAGGATATAGTAACTACCATTACGCAAATCGTAACTACTACGGTTACTTCCACCACCGCCAGATACTATGCTTAAAGATGGATTATAGATAATTGGCACAAAGTATTGTAATAAACATTTTAAAACGGTATAGTGTTTTGTCTAAAATTAGAAAGTGTTTGGATTTGAATTCAAAGTGAAATAAAATCTTTGATTAGTTGTATTAGTAGTAGACTCCCTCGTAACTATGGAATACCTCTGGTTACTATTCGTCAAATTACTAGAAGCAATGGCGTCTTCAAGTTTCTTCTTGAACCTCTTCCCTCCCCATCACTTTCTGGCACATTCCCCCTCCCCATCCGGCCTGTTGGCGTCGTGAGGGGGCTTAGTGGACGGCTGCCGGAGTGTGATGCTCCGTTGAGCAGTCCTGTCCTTTTCTGGCCTTGCACTCCTGCTGCTATCTTCTCCAATTGTGCCGGATCGCTTTTCCTTTTCCTCCCCCTCCCCGCTCAGCTCGTTGTCGCCGTGTGGGGGCTTCGTGTGCGGCTGCCGGAGTGTGATGCTCCTTAGGACAGTCCTCTGTCCTTTTCTAGCCTTGTGCTCCTGCTGCCGTCCTCTCCAATTCTGCTGGGCACCTTTTCCTTCTGTTTCGTTTTTTCTCACCCCTCTTCTCCTATCTGCTTGCCGTTTCCTGCCGACCTTTTGCTCGTTCTGGTTCTTCCATGGACTTCTTCTATTTTGACGCCCGGGTGCTTGAGGAGGCATACTCATGCACCCGTAGAACTGCAGTACCCGACGTCGAGAGCGAGGGGAACCTTTTATTGTCAATCCCCACTTCGTCACTGAACCCGATCTCGACGGACTGTCGGTTTCTTAAGGTGGCGTTTGTGGGGCGTATACTCACGACGCACCCCTAGGAGGCCCCGACAAGATCGGCGATAGCTTCTTGTTGGGTGTCCTGCCTCTAATTGTGGCTCCATGGTGGGTGTGGGGGGCACATTCGTGAGTGAATTCTTCTTTTCGTCTAGATGATAACCCCTGTTTCGGCTGCTCCTGGCTTACCTTCTCAGGCTCGTGGGGTGGGCGACCAAGCCCCCGAGTCGGTCCGTATTGGAAGACCGGGCTCTGTAGCCTCCGCTGCATTGGGCCCCGACCTTGCTCCTCCTTTGGCCTCTCTGACTCCTTCCCCTGGCTCCCCTCCCTCCTCTGTGGTTGGGTCGAGCCCCAAGTCCCCAGTGGTGACTACCTCGTCCCCTGGCGCGGCTCCTTCTCTAGTTGTAACTACTGTGCCTTTTAACCCCTCTCTCTCTCTCTGCGGGTTCTCACCGCCGTCCTCGTCACGGCCGCCCTCGCTCGATTCCTTCCAGTTCTGCTACCTATCGAGCCTCGTTTGGTCCCGCTTCGTGGGCCAAATATTTTGATCTCCTCCCTCTTGATTCTGCGCCTCCTGACGATTTCTCCCTTCATCGACATCTCGTTGATTCCGTGGATGCCTCCATTACTTTCAACCCCACTCGTCTCGGTACACGTGTCGTTGCTGCTCCTTCTCAGGATGCTGCTTCCCGCTTGGCTGCCTTATCCTGCCTTGGCGAGACCCCCGTTCGGGTCTCGAAGAACTCTCAGTTGAATGCCAGTGTTGGCACTATTTTGCTCCCGCCCCATGTTGCGACCGGTGTTCGGGACCTGCGCGACTGCCACGACGATATTCGACATATCCTCGCTGCCCAGGGCCATTCTAGTCTCCAGGTGGACACGTTTACTCGTCCCCCTCGTGGTAGTCGCCGTCAACCCCTCCGGGTTGTGAAGATTACCTTTGATGGTAGGACCCTTCCACCCTCTGTCATTCTTGCTGGTGCCAGGTGCTCTGTCCAGGAGTACATTCCTTCTCCTCGGCTCTGCAACAAGTGCTGGAGGTTTGGGCATGGTGCCCTCCGCTGCTCCGGGACTGTCTCTCTCTGTCCTTTGTGTGGTGGCGAAGGTCACTAAGTCGGAGTGCACTTCTCCCCAGGCTCGTTGCCTCAACTGCGGTGAGACCCATCCTACCTTCTCCCGTGCGTGTGTCCATTACAAGCTTGAGGCAGCCGTCCTCAACCTGAAGCACCGGGAGCGTTTATCTTTTCCTGAGGCGAGGCGCCAGGTTCGCCGGCTCCCGCCTTATGCTAATATATCTTATGCTCGCGTGTTGCACTCTTCCTCTCCTCGTCCTTCCCGCCTTCCTCAGACTCACAACCGTTTCCGGGCCTTGGACCCTGATGCGCCCACTGCCCCCTCCTCTGTTCCTTTGGGTTCTCTCCCGAAGGATCCTCCTCCTGGTCCTCTGTCTGGGGTTCCCCTTCCTTCTACCCGGTCTGTCGTGTCTTCTGCGTCTTCTTCCTCGTCCCCCTCCGATCCTCCTTCCCATCCTCTTCCTCTATCTATCGGCTC
Organism: Procambarus clarkii; assembly: GCF_040958095.1. Classification (NCBI taxonomy): domain Eukaryota; kingdom Metazoa; phylum Arthropoda; class Malacostraca; order Decapoda; family Cambaridae; genus Procambarus; species Procambarus clarkii. The sequence goes on along the minus strand of NC_091203.1, from coordinate 20,674,038 downwards.
TCCCCACCACCTGTCGGTGCGGGCGGATGTCCATCGCTCTCCTAACGGCCGTCGTGTGTGCTCGCGTTCGGCTTCTCCTGTTGAGACACTGGAATCCGTTGCCCGGTACGTAGTTGCTGGGACACTGGTCTCTTTAAGTCAGAAGCGTAAGCCTGGCTCCTCTCCTTCCTCTTCCCCGGCGGGTAAGAAGGCTTCGCTTTCTTCCTCAGCTCCTCCTTCTGGCTCTGTTGCTCCTTCCCCTCCCGTTTCAGTGCTTGCGCCCCCTGTTCCTGTTATGGAGGTTTCTTTGGCCCCTGCTTCCCTTTCGGTTGCTGCTCTTGCTGGGGTGCGCTCCCCTCTTTCTACTCCCTCCTCCTGCTGCTGTCCTTGACGGCTCCTCTCCGTTGTCTCCTCCTCTTCCTCCTCCTCCAGACCCTGCCCGCCCACCTCTGCTCTGTTCTCCCGTTTTCTTCCCTCTGTCTTTGCTTAGTTTACCCATGCCCCCTAACCCTGACTTTGCTGACCCTGATCCCGACCCTGATATTCTTTAACGTGCTCTGTTGCTCTTCCGCCTTTGTTTCTTCCTTGTTCTCTGTTTTTGTCCTTTCTCTTCTCGTCGTTGTCCATTCTTCAATGGAACGTTCGAGGTTATTACGCCAATTTCCTCGAACTCCAACTTCTGATTTCGCGGTTTTTGCCCCTTTGTGTCTGTCTCCAGGAGCCAATGCTTGGTGCTCGTCCTGGTCGTTTTCGTGGCTATTCCTTTCTCCCCCCCCCCCCCAGCCATTGCTGGGGCTTCTAATTCTTCTGCTCTCTTGATTCGGGCTGATGTTTCCTTTGTTCCTTTACTTTTTCCTTCGCCTCAACATTGTTCTGCTGCTCGTATCTTTGTGGGGAAATGGTACAGTTTCTTCCATTTATCTCCTCCCGAGTGTCCTGCTCTCTCTTCCTGATTTGAAACACCTCCTGGACTCCTTGCCGGAGCCTGAGCTCCTGCTGGGTGACTTAAATTGTCGTCATTCTCTTTGGGGTGACGTTCTGACGAATACCCGGGGTCGCCTCCTTGAGCCGTTTCTCCTCTCTTCTTCCCTGTATCTTCTGAATTCTGGTGAGCCCACTCATTTGGACTCTCGGACTCGCACCCTTTCTTGTCTTGATCTTTCTCTCTGCTCTTCTCTTTACTTAGATTTCACGTGGCAGGTTCTTGATGACCTCCATGGAAGTGATCATTTCCCCATCCTTGTTTCCTTTTTCTCTTTTCGCCCTTCCCTCTCTTTCCCTAGGTGGCAGTTTGCTAAGGCAGACTGGACCCTATTTACCCTCAGTGCTGCTCTCCCTGACCTCTCCCTTCTGCCTCTCTCTCGCGCTCTCCTCCTTTTTCATGACAGTTTGCAACGCTGCCCTCCGCTCTATTTCTCGCTCTTCCTCTCGGGGTCCACGGAAGTGTGTTCCCTGGTGGAATGCGGACTGTGCTCGGGCTGTCCGCTGTAAGCGTGCAGCTCTGGAAGAGGCACCGCCGTAGGCAGACGACTGATTCTTTTCTTTCGGAAAGCGAGTGCGGTGGCCCGTAGGGCCATCCGTACAGCTAAACGTGCATGTTGGGCATCTTATGTCTCGACAATTACGTCCGAGACCCCTCTGGCCCAGATCTGGAAGCGTATCCGCAAGATAGCGGGTAAGTTCGTTCCCGATGTTTCACCGGTCCTTCACCTGCATGATACTCTTGTGGCGGACCCGTTGCAGGTCGCTTCCGAACTGGGTTCCCACTTTTCTTCTGTTAGCTCTGGTCTGCATCTTCCCTTCTTCGTAAACCTGTTCTCGAGTCTCGTCCTTTAGATTTCTGCACTCATCTTCAGCTTCCCTATAATGATCCCTTCTCTCTCTCTGAACTTCGTTCTGCCCTGGCCCTCTGCGGTTCTACGGCGGCGGGCTCCGATGGTATTCATTATGAGATGCTTCGCCATCTCCCTCCGAGCACGTATCAGTATTTACTGAGTCTGTATAATCGGATCTGGGAGTCGTCGTCAGTCCCTGAGGACTGGCTCGATGCCGTTGTCCTCCCTGTTCGCAAACCGGGGTCTCTGGGTACTTCCCCTAAGGACTTTCGCCCTATTGCTCTCACAAGTTGTGTCTGCAAACTCTTTGAACGTATGGTTAACGTTCGTCTGATTTGGTTCCTGGAACACCATCACCTCCTCTCCCCTTCTCAATTTGGTTTCCGCAAGTGCCGCAGCACGACAGATGTCCTGGTGAACTTGGAGGTCTATATTCGTACTGCTTTTGCTGCGAAGACCTCCGTTGTTGCCGTTCTTTTTGACCTAGAAAAGGCTTACGACACCACTTGGCGTTATCATATCCTATCTCAACTTCATTCTTTTGGCCTTCGTGGTCATCTCCCTCTCTTTCTCCGCAGCTTCCTCTCTCGTCGTTCCTTTCGGGTGCGCCTTGGTACCGCTCTGTCTCCCTCTTTTCAGCAATACGAAGGTGTGCCCCAGGGTAGTGTTCTGAGCACTACTCTTTTTCTGGTTGCCCTCAATGGTCTTCTTTCCTCTCTTCCTTCTGGTGTCTTCTCCGCTCTCTATGTCGATGATCTTACCCTTTGTTGTCAGGGTGATGATTCGCCTCTCCTTCAACGCCGGCTTCAACTTGCAATTGATGCCGTGTCGTCTTGGGCCACAGGTCATGGCTTCAAGTTCTCTACTTCTAAGACTTGTGCCTTGACTTTTACGCGGAAACGGGTTGTTCTTCGTCCCTCTTTGTCACTTTATGGTCATCCCCTTGAATACAAAGATTCCGCGAAGCTTTTGGGGTTATTCCTTGACACTCGTTTGTCTTGGTCTCCCCATATCTCTTACCTCCGTGTTGAGTGCTCTAAGGCCCTTACCCTCCTTCGGGTCTTGTCCCATACTTCTTGGGGGGCAGATAGGCGCACTCTCCTTGCTTTACATTCCTCTCTCGTCCTGTCTAAGCTCGATTATGGTTGCCCTGCTTACTCGTCTGCTTCTCCTTCTACTCTTCGCCGTCTTGATGCTTTGCGCCTCAGTTCTGGTGCCTTTCGTTCGACTCCCGTCCTTAGCTTGTATGTTGACACTGGCTTCCTGTCTCTCCAGGACCGCCGTGATCGCTACTGTCTTCGGTATCTTGCGCGGTCCTTGCAACATCCTTCCTCTCGCCTCTGTCGTGCTTTAACTTTTACCCCTCATGCGGTTCCTGTTCCTCTTCACCACCTCCCTCTTTCTGTCCGGTTATCTCGCCTACAGGATTCTCTTTCCGTTCGTATTTCTGGTGTTTCTCCTCGTGTTCCTTCTTTGCCCCCGTGGAGGGTCCCTCTTCCGCGGTTTTGTACATCCTTGACTCGTATCACTAAAGCTTTTACCCCTCCTACGGTTCTGCAACGCCTTTTCCTTGAGCACTTTTCTTCTCACTCCCGCTCCGTTTCTGTCTTCACCGATGGGTCTAAGTCAGCGGACGGTGTTGGCTACTCTGTTGTTTTTCCTGATCGCACTTATATGTGTCGCTTGCCTCCGGAGACTAGCATCTTTACAGCAGAACTTTATGCTATTCTCTATGCTCTTCGTCTCCTGCTTTCTCGTTGACTCTCGAAGTGCCCTCATGGCTCTCGGGTCCTTTAATCCGGTTCATCCAGTAGTTGTCGAGATCCAGCATTGGCTGTTTCTCGTTCACAGTAAATTTAAGTCGGTTGAGTTTTGTTGGGTTCCCAGCCATATTGGTGTGTCTTTAAATGAGCGTGCGGATGCTGCCGCTAAGGAAGCTGTCCGCTCTTGTCCCATCTCTCGTAAAGGCATTCCGTCTTTTACCCAGTTATCCATTCCTCAGTCCTTACCTGTTGGCAGGCTTCTTGGTTGTCTGTTACTGGTAACAAGCTACGTACTCTTAAATGTTGTGTTTCCTCGTGGCCGTCCTCCTTCCACCGTAACCGGCGGTGGGAAACAGCTCTGGCGAGGTTGCGTATTGGCCATACTCGCTTAACCCATGGTCACTTGATGGAGCGCCGCCCTGCTCCTTATTGTCCTAGTTGCATTGTCCCTCTTACGGTCGTGCATGTCCTTCTTGAATGTCCTGACTTCCAGGACGAGCATGTGTCTTGCTTTCCGACCGCCCCTCGCGGTCACCTGTCCCTCGATAGAATTCTTGGTGACTCGGATACTTTTGATATCGTTCGCCTTATGCGTTTTTGTTCTCGTATTGGCATCCTTGGTGATATTTAGCGCCCTCTGATTATTTTGCGTATTTGATTGTGCTACATAACCTTCCTGGTTTGGTGCCTTCTTTTGATAATTAATTAATTACTTATTCTAATGGAAACAGTTAGTATAAATGGGGTCAAGTCAGAGTGGGATAATGTTGTTAGAGGAGTACCATAGGGCTCTGTCCTGGGACCTCTGTTGCTTATAATATATAAATGATTTAGATTCAGGTTTGAGTAGCAACATTTGCAAATTTGCCGATGATACGAAAATCGGTAGAGAAATTAATTCGGAAGAGGACTCGCTATCACTTCAAGTTGATCTAGATTGGGTTTTGAAATGGTCAAAGGATTGGCAAATGCATTTTAATGCTGATAAATGTAAAGTTCTGAGGCTAGGTAATGATGATAGAGTTACAAGTAAATAAGTAATTATCAAAAGAAGGCACCAAACCGGGAAAGCTATGTAGCACCATCAAATGCGCAAAATAATCTGAGGGCGCTAAATATCACAAGGATGCCAATACGAGAACAAAAATGCATAAGGCAAACGATATCAAAAGTATCCGAGTCACCAAGAATTCTATCGAGGGACAGGTGACCGCGAGGGGCGGTCGGAAAGCAAGAAAGTAAGTAATTATCAAAAGAAGGCACCAAACCGGGAAGGCTATGTAGCACCATCAAATACGCAAAATAATCAGAAGGCGCTAAATATCACCAAGGATGCCAATACGAGAACAAAAACGCATAAGGCGAACGATATCAAAAGTATCCGAGTCACCAAGAATTCTATCGAGGGACAGGTGACCGCGAGGGGCGGTCGGAAAGCAAGACATACGCTCGTCCTGGAAGTCGGGACATTCAAGAAGGACATGCACGACCGTAAGAGGGACAATGCAACTAGGACAATAAGGAGCAGGGCGGCGCTCCATCAAGTGACCATGGGTTAAGCGAGTATGGCCAATACGCAACCTCGCCAGAGCTGTTTCCCACCGCCGGTTACGGTGGAAGGAGGACTGCCACGAGGAAACACAACATTTAAGAGTACGTAGCTTGTTACCAGTAACAGACAACCAAGAAGCCTGCCAACGGGTAAGGACTGAGGAATGGATAACCGGGTAAAAGTCGGAATACGGAATGCCCTTACGAGAGATGGGACAAGAGCGGACAGCTTCCTTGGCGGCAGCATCCGCACGCTCATTTAAAGACACACCAATATGGCTGGGAACCCAACAAAACTCAACCGACTTAAATTTACTATGAACGAGAAACAGCCAATGCTGGATCTCGACAACCACTGGATGAACTGGATTAAAGGACCCGAGAGCCATGAGGGCACTACGAGAGTCAACAACAACTACAAAGGAAGACTGACAACGAGAAAGTAGGAGACGAAGAGCATAGAGAATAGCATAAAGTTCCGCTGTAAAGATGCTAGTCTCCGGAGGCAAGCGACACATATAAGTGCGATCAGGAAAAACAACAGAGTAGCCAACACCGTCCGCTGACTTAGACCCATCGGTGAAGACAGAAACGGAGCGGGAGTGAGAAGAAAAGTGCTCGAGGAAAAGGCGTTTTAGAACCGTAGGAGGGGTAAAAGCTTTAGTGATACGGGTCAAGGAAGTACAAAACCGCGGAAGAGGGACCCTCCACGGGGGCAAAGAAGGAACAACACGAGGAGAAACATCAGAAATACGAACGGAGAGAGAATCCTGTAGGCGAGATAACCGGACAGAAAGAGGGAGGTGGTGAAGAGGAACAGGAACCGCAGGAGGGGTAAAAGTTAAAGCACGACAGAGGCGAGAGGAAGGATGTTGCAAGGACCGCGCAAGATAGCGAAGACAGTAGCGATCACGGCGGTCCTGGAGACACAGGAAGCCAGTGTCAACATATAAGCTAAGGATGGGAGTCGAACGAAAGGCACCAGAACTGAGGCGCAACCCAGTATGGTGCAAAGCATCAAGACGGCGAAGAGTAGAAGGAGAAGCAGACGAGTAAGCAGGGCAACCATAATCGAGCTTAGACAGGACGAGAGAGGAATGTAAAGCAAGGAGAGTGCGCCTATCTGCCCCCCAAGAAGTATGGGACAAGACCCGAAGGAGGGTAAGGGCCTTAGAGCACTCAACACGGAGGTAAGAGATATGGGGAGACCAAGACAAACGAGTGTCATGGAATAACCCCAAAAGCTTCGCGGAATCTTTGTATTCAAGGGGATGACCATAAAGTGACAAAGAGGGACGAAGAACAACCCGTTTCCGCGTAAAAGTCATGGCACAAGTCTTAGAAGTAGAGAACTTGAAGCCATGACCTGTGGCCCAAGACGACACGGCATCAATCGCAAGTTGAAGCCGGCGTTGAAGGAGAGGCGAATCATCACCCTGACAACAAAGGGTAAGATCATCGACATAGAGAGCGGAGAAGACACCAGAAGGAAGAGAGGAAAGAAGACCATTGAGGGCAACCAGAAAAAGAGTAGTGCTCAGAACACTACCCTGGGGCACACCTTCGTATTGCTGAAAAGGGGGAGAGAGAGCGGTACCAAGGCGCACCCGAAAGGAACGACGAGAGAGGAAGCTGCGGAGAAAGAGAGGGAGATGACCACGAAGGCCAAAAGAATGAAGTTGAGATAGGATATGATAACGCCAAGTGGTGTCGTAAGCCTTTTCTAGGTCAAAAAGGACGGCAACAACGGAGGTCTTCGCAGCAAAAGCAGTACGAATATAGACCTCCAAGTTCACCAGGACATCTGTCGTGCTTCGGCACTTGCGGAAACCAAATTGAGAAGGGGAGAGGAGGTGATGGTGTTCCAGGAACCACATCAGACGAACGTTAACCATACGTTCAAAGAGTTTGCAGACAACTTGTGAGAGCAATAGGGCGAATGTCCTTAGGGGAAGTACCCAGAGACCCAGGTTTGCGAACAGGGAGGACAACGGCATCGAGCCAGTCCTCAGGGACTGACGACGACTCCCAGATCCGATTATACAGACTCGGTAAATACTGAGACGTGCTCGGAGGGAGATGGCGAAGCATCTCATAATGAATACCATCGGAGCCCGCCGCCGTAGCACCGCAGAGGGCCAGCGCAGACCAAAGTTCAGAGAGAGAGAAGGGATCATTATAGGGAAGCTGAAGATGAGTGCAGAAATCTAAAGGACGAGACTCAAGGACAAGTTTACGAAGAAGGAAAGATTGGGGAAGATGAAGACCAGAGCTAACAGAAGAAAAGTGGGAACCCAGTTCGGAAGCTACCTGCAACGGGTCCGCCACAAGAGTATCATGGAGGTGAAGGACCGGTGAAAAACGGGAACGAACTTACCCGCTATCTTGCGGATACGCTTCCAGATCTGGGCCAGAGGGGTTTCGGACGTAATTGTTGAGACATAAGATGCCCAACATTCACGTTTAGCCGTACGGATGGCCCTACGGGCCACCGCACTCGCTTTCCGAAAGAAAAGAAAAGAATCGGTCGTCTGCCTACGGCGGTGCCTCTTCCAGGCTGCATGGTTACAGCGGACAGCCAGAGCACAGTCCGCATTCCACCAGGGAATGCACTTCCGTGGACCCCAAGAGGAAGAGCGAGGAATAGAGCGGAGGGCAGCGTCGAAGACGGTGTCATGAAAAAGGAGGAGAGCGCGAGAGAGGGGCAGAAGGGAGAGGTCAGAGAGAGTAGCACTGAGGGAAAATAGGGTCCAGTCCGCCTTAGCAAACTGCCACCTAGGGAAAGAGAGGGAAGGGCGAAAAGAGAAAAAGGAAACAAGGATGGGGAAATGATCACTTCCATGGAGGTCATCAAGAACCTGCCACGTGAAATCTAAGTAAAGAGAAGAAGAGCAGAGAGAAAGATCAAGACAAGAAAGGGTGCGAATTCGAGAGTCCAAATGAGTGGGCTCACCAGAATTCAGAAGAGACAGGGAAGAAGAGAGGAGAAACAGCTCAAGGAGGCGACCCCGGGTATTCGTCAGAACGGCACCCCAAAGAGAATGACGACAATTGAAGACACCCAGCAGGAGCACAGGCTCCGGCAAGGAGTCTAGGTGGCGTTTCAAATCAGGAAGAGAGCGGGACACTCGGGGGGAGATAAATGGAACAAACTGTGTACCATTTCCCCACAAAGATACGAGCAGCAGAACAATGGAGAGGTGAAGGAAAAAGTAAAGGAACAAAGGGAACATCAGCCCGAATCAAGAGAGCATTAGAATTAGAAGCCCCAGCAATGGCTCTGGGAGGGGAGAGAAAGGAATAGCCACGAAAACGACCAGGACGAGCACCCCTCATTGGCTCCTGGAGACAGACACAAAAGGGCGAAAACCGCGAAACCAGAAGTTGGAGTTCGAGGAAATTGGCGTAATAACCTCGAACGTTCCATTGAAGAATGGACAACGACGAGAAGAGAAAGGACAAAAACAGAGAACAAGGAAGAAACAAAGGCGAAAGACCAACAGAGCACGTTAAAGAATATCATGGTCGGGATCAGGGTCAGCAAAGTCAGGGTTAGGGGGCATGGGTAAACTGAGCAAAGACGGAGGGAAGGAAACGGGAGAACAGATCAGAGGTGGGCGGGCAGGGTCCGGAGGAGGAGGAGGAGACAACGGAGAGGAGCAGTCAAGGACAGCAGCAGGAAGAGGGGGAGTAGAAAGAGGGGAGCGCACCCCAGCAAGAGCAGCAACCGAAAGGGAAGCAGGGGCCAAAGAAACCTCCATAGCAGGAACAGGGGGCGCAAGCACTGAAACGGGAGGGGAAGGAGCAACAGAGCCAGAAGGAGGAGCTGAGGAAGAAAGCGAAGCCTTCTTACCCGCCGGAGAAGAGGAAGGAGAGGAGCCAGGCTTACACTTCTGACTTAAAGAGACCGGTGTCCCAGCACCTACGTACCGGGCAACGGATTACAGTGTCTCAACAGGAGAAGCCGAACGAGAGCACACACGACGGCCGTTAGGAGAGCGATGGACATCCGCCCGCACCGACAGGCGGTGGGGAGAGCCGATAGATGGAGGAAGAGGATGGGAAGGAGGATCGGAGGGGGACGAGGAAGAAGACACAGAAGACACGACAGACCGGGTAGAAGGAAGGGGAACCCCAGACAGGACCAGGAGGAGGATCCTTCGGGAGAGAACCCAAAGGGACAGAGGAGGGGGCAGTGGGCGCATCAGGGTCCAAGGCCCGGAAACGGTTGTGAGTCTGAGGAAGGCGGGAAGGACGAGGAGAGGAAGAGCGCAACACGCGAGCATAAGAGATATTAGCATAAGGCGGGAGCCGGCGAACCTGGCGCCTCGCCTCAGGAAAAGATAAACGCTCCCGGTGCTTCAAGTTGAGGACGGCTGCCTCAAGCTTGTAATGGACACACGCACAGGAGAAGGTAGGATGGGCCTCACCGCAGTTGAGGCAACGAGCCTGGGGAGAAGCGCACTCCGACTTAGAGTGACCTTCGCCACCACACAAAGGACAGAGAGAGACAATCCCGGAGCAGCGGAGGGCACCATGCCCAAACCTCCAGCACTTGTTGCAGAGCCGAGGAGAAGGAATGTACTCCTGGACAGAGCACCTGGCACCAGCAAGAATGACAGAGGGTGGAAGGGTCCTACCATCAAAGGTAATCTTCACAACCCGGAGGGGTTGACGGCGACTACCACGAGGGGGACGAGTAAACGTGTCCACCTGGAGAATAGAATGGCCCTGGGCAGCGAGGATATGTCGAATATCGTCGTGGCAGTCGCGCAGGTCCCGAACACCGGTCGCAACATGGGGCGGGAGCAAAATAGTGCCAACACTGGCATTCAACCGAGCGTTCTTCGAGACCCGAACGGGGGTCTCGCCAAGGCAGGATAAGGCAGCCAAGCGGGAAGCAGCATCCTGAGAAGGAGCAGCAACGACAAGTGTACCGAGACGAGTGGGGTTGAAAGTAATGGAGGCATCCACGGAATCAATGAGATGTCGATGGAGGGAGAAATCGTCAGGAGGCGCAGAATCAAGAGGGAGGAGATCAAAATATTTGGCCCACGAAGCGGGACCAAACAAGGCTTGATAGGTAGCAGAACTGGAAGGAATCGAGCGAGGGCGGCCGTGACGAGGACGGCGGTGAGAACCCCCAGAGAGAGAGGGGTTAAAAGGCGCAGTAGTTACAACTAGAGAAGGAGCCGCGCCAGGGGACGAGGTAGTCACCACTGGGGGCTTGGGGCTCGACCCAACCACAGAGGAGGGAGGGGAGCCAGAGGAAGGAGTCAGTGAGGCCAAAGGAGGAGCAAGGTCGGGGCTCAATGCAGCAGAGGCTACAGAGCCCGGTCTTCCAATACGGACCGACTCGGGGGCTTGGTCGCCCACCCCACGAGCCTGAGAAGGTAAACCAGAAGAAGCCGAAGCAGGGGTAATCATCTTTACGAAAAGAAGAAATCACTCACGAATGTGCCCCCACACCCACCATGGAGCCACAATTAGAGGCAGGACACCCAACAAGAAGCTATCGCCGATCTTGTCGGGGCCTCCTAGGGGTGCGTCGCGAGTATACGCCCCACAAACGCCACCTTAAGAAACCGACAGTCCGTCGAGATCGGGTTCAGTGACGAAGTGGGGATTGACAATAAAAGGTTCCCCTCGCTCTCTACGTCGGGTACTGCAGTTCTACGGGTGCATGAGTGTGCCTCCTCAAGCACCCGGGCGTCAAAATAGAAGAAGTCCAAGGGAAGAACCAGAACGAGCAAAAGGTCGGCAGGAAACGGCAAGCAGATAGGAGAAGAGGGGGGAGAAAAACGAAACAGAAGGAAAAGGAAAAGATGCCCAGCAGAATTGGAGAGGACGGCAGCAGGAGCTCAAGGCTAGAAAAGGACAGAGGACTGTCCCAAGGAGCATCACACTTCGGCAGCCGCCCACTAAGCCCCCACACGGCGACAACGAGCTGCGCGGGCAGGGGGAAGAGGAGGAGGAAACTAGAAGACTCCATTGCTTCTAGTAATTTGACGAATAGTAACCAGAGGTATTCCATAGTTACGAGGGAGTCTACTACTAATGCAAATAATCAAAGACTTTATTTCTCTTTGAATTCAAATCCAAACACTTTCTATTATTAGACAAAACACTTTACCGTTTTAAAATGTTTATTACAATACTTTGTGCCAATTATCTATAATCCATCTTTAAGCATAGTATCTGGCGGTGGTGGAAGTAACTGTAGTAGTTACTATTTGCGTAATGGTAGTTACTATATCCTGCACAAGTTCTTGTGTAGATACCACAGGGACCGTCTGGATCTGTAATTACAAACGTTATTGACGTTTGTGTAATAAATTTAGAGAACACTTGCACAAGTTCAAGACTACATAGTTACCTCGTGAGTGACAGCCACGTGGGTGATGGTCTGCCAGTATTTAACAGTATCTGTTGTGGTGACGAATTGACTGTAGACGGAGACCATTGTGCTCACTGGGTAGACCCCCACCGTAGCCGTCACCAACACTACCGGTGTGGAGGTGACCCTTATCACAGAGGTCACCGTCTGTGGCTGCTGGGGAACAAACTCCCATTGGGTGGTGGTCTGGGTGACTGTCAGGGTGATCGCTGTCTGCTCAGTAACCCAGACGTCAGAGGTTGTAGTCTCCCGCAGAGTGTGGGTCAGGGTAGTCTGCAATATTACACACCATAACGAAGTGTTAATGTATATATGACAGGTTGGTTAAGAAGGGTAATGTCATTGTTACCAACCTCAGTGGTGATGGTGGAGGTTGTGGGGGTGACGACTGGCAGGGGCGCGTGGGTGCCGTAAGGTTGGTACGCCTGACCCTGGATCTGTTGGGGAGCAATTATTAGTCTCCTACAATTTTTTTATTATTTGAGAATACGGTATAATATAGTAATTACCTGGGCGATACAACCGAGGAAGAGTAGAGCAAATACCGCCATCTGTACAAAAAAAAAAAAATGCAGTTTTTAATCAAAAGTTACAATAGTGTCATTAACCACCATGATCAAAAGTCAGATTTACTTTTGAATTTTTAACATAACTGACGTTATAACACCGAGAAGTTCATCAATAACTGACAACGAGAGGCATGTTTGGAATTTGTCACTAGTAAAGCAATTTTAGTTAAATCAAGATTTTTGAAGCCGGACAATGAAGATGGTTGGGAAGGTAGTTAGGGGAAGATTATGCGACACCGAGGCGTTCATAAGGCAAGATATCTAGTTGCTTCAACATTAGACAATTCTACGAGACTTTACTGTTAAGCAATTTATGAACTCCCAGGCACACTTTCCACATTAGATATATAAAAGAATGAAACCATGTTTAAAGACTAGTTTATTAAAATTCATAATTTGAATTAGGCAAAGATAAGTATTCAGTTCTATTAATAACTTAACCTGAAGTGTAGTACAAACTAACGTCCCATTTAGATATCGTTAGAGGCCTTGGTAATAACTATTGAATTAGTTATGTTTAACTAGCAGTACCAAGCCACGCGTTGCTGTGGCTCAGCAACCTTACCTGTCAAATTCCCCCCTCCCCTTGGCCACCCAACCATTCCCCACTCCATCCCCTCTTCCTTCCCACCATGCCCCACTCTCGTGTCCCTCTGTCCTCCCCACCCTTCTCCATTCCCCCATTCCCACAATCCCAAACTCCTGTCCCCTCATCCTTCGCACCATCTCACTTCTGTCATCATCCCCCACTCTCGTCCGATGCCTTTCCAAATGGTCTGAAGTTCACATAAGAAAATTGGGAACATCAAGTGGTCTGATATGTTCATCACTGAAAGAAGTAGTAACAAATTTAATGAAGATGAAAAATTAAAGTATTCGCATTAAATGAGCGGCCTTGTAAACAGACCAATTCCAATGCAATTCATACAAAATAATTAAATCAAAATACATCAAAATCTAGGAAAATTCAAATTATCAGTGCAATCTGAAACATTGAAATTGAATTTTAACATTTAGTGAAGCACTTGTGTTGCTCTTACATTCAACAGATGGCACTTTTTTTTTCCAAGAAAAAGTTTCACCTGTCACATGTGGCATCTATACTTAAGAAATGAACTGTAGGGTAAACAGCTCAATTCCCACTCAATGTCACAATAACTAATAATAATTAAAATAAATTGTAATCTATGAAAATAGAATTTATCAATGCAATCCAAAACATTGAAAGGCAATTCTCGACATCTAGTATAGCGTGCATGTTGCCATTATGTGCAACAGATGGCGGCGTTTTTCAAAAACTATGAAATATGCTTTTACCTGTCACAGCGGCGGTATCTAAATAAAAATATAAATGTTCGTTTGTTCAAAATCTCTACTACGAAAGTTCTTCACCGATTGCCTTTAAATTTTCATACAAAATTTCTTTTGCATCCGACCAGGTTTTTATATACATACTATATAGATGTCATGTCTGAGAGGATAAAACGCGCTTTTATTTTGAAAATCTGTTTTCCAATGCGAGGGAAATCTTTGAAATCTCTCTACCGATTGCTTTGAAATTTTGACAACATAGCATTCAAATAGGCGTGTGTTTTTATATACATCTACTATATACACGTCTCGCCCATGACAAAAAAAAAAAAAAAAAAGAAGTTGGAAAAACAGCACCATCTGTAGGATGTAAGAGCAACATGCTGTAATCTGAAAGTTCTTCCACAATTGCTTTGAAATTTTGAAACTACGTTCCATTCTAGTACGTGCGTGTTTTTATAGATTTACTATTTAGATGAAACGCCTGTAACAGGTAAAACAGTTTTTTTTTTAAAGCGCCATCTGTTGCACGTTAGAGCAACACTATACAAAATATGTTTCGAATCCATTTCAATGTTTCCAATTGCATTGATATTGAATTTTCGTAGATTTATTCTCATTTTTATTTATTTACTTTGCGTGACGTTCCGTTGGGATTGATCCGAGTTTACCATACCGTTCATTTTGCGAGTAGCTTATTTGTTTCTTTTTTCATTGTTTTTCATTTCTTTTTTTAACTTCATATTTTTTAGTGCAATTGGTTGCGAAATTGAGCCGTGTATTTATCTGCGTTTGAGTTTAAATAGTTCGTAAGTATTATGTTTGTTTTGAAAACAAGAAAATGGACAACACGTTTATTTTACAGTTGCAAATGTACAACAGCCATGAATCTACCGGCTACGACGTAAACTGCTGTCTTAACGTTATGTCAAAATGATGAATTTGCAAAAACCACTGCTCTGAAGTGCAAACGTATTACACATGGGATGTCAGTAGAAAATCATTTGAACGACAGAAACCAGGAGACCGTCGACCAGGTTGTCTATGGACAACCTGGCATATTCAAATAAACTAAGATGGACAGACTACACTGTGCATCCTAATCAAGATGAATGCTTCTTCACATGCTGATGGTAAATGTGCCCGGACCAACTTCTTTCCAGCCATTGAGATTTGTCAACAGCGAAACATATGCCAATTTCCGTAGTGCATGTCATGCTCCGAATTTATTGAAGAACGACCAACACTGGGATGTATGCAATAATGACGCGTCCAACACGTCACATCCAAATTTAATTCGTGCATTGTTTGCAATCATTGACCACCGGCTTTCCATCTCCAACAGTTATGGGAGAAATAAATCGCACATGGCTGAAAATATTCATCGAATATGAAGGAAAAATCAAATATGAACATAAGATTCCACAGTAAAAATTGAAAACGAAGCATTGATAATGATTGAAGATTTGTGCTTAGAAATCACGAACAAAGTTCTAAATCAATTGGAAGTGCCATTACCGACTATCTACTACCGTTTCGTTCGAATGTAGAATTGCGTCGTGAACAAGATCACAACATCAGTGACCCGTTATGTGTGCAATCAAATATTCTTAAGCTAACGCTCGAGCGAAAAAGCATTTACAATCAAATAATTAAAACTCAATAAAGAGTTTGGAGACATCTTAGGTGCGCCAGGAGGAACTGTAAATCCCTCCTAATTAGATTTATTGCAGCAGGATTTAGATCAAAATGTCATAACCCTAGCTCTTGCATCATCCGGAATAGCTACGACATTGTTACCAAGCGGAAGAACTGCTACTTCGAAATTGCTATTGAACATGCAATTCATTGAAATGCCCACGGGCAACATTTCCAAAGCATCCGGCATGGGTAAACTATTGCGGAAATGTAAACCGTTTGGGATGAATGCATAATGGCCCACAAAAAATCGTTAGAGACTATCGATCATTACAAGATTTGCATTGAAACAGACCAATTTGGGAACTTTAATATTTCTTGCAGGAGATTTCAGGCAAACATTACCTGTAATTCCTCGATACAAGTCCGTCGACACTGTTTAGGAAACAGTTATCCAACAATTTTTTAATTCACTATCTATCAGGGATACCATCACGCGTACGGCAATTTAAAATCTGCGTGCCAATTTTCATGTGAAATATCAATCAACTAAAGCTTTACAACTGCACGCACCTTTCAGTAAAAAAAAAAATTATAATCAGCAACGTCGTAGAAGCAACAATCTTTACAGTACCTTTCAAAAGGTGAAGAGGTCCTCATTCCTCGCATTCCTACCATTCCAACAGATATGTCATTTCAATTTAAGATATTGAAACTTAATTCGACTGTCGTTTGTAATCACCAACAAAGTTCAGGGCCAATCTTCAGAATTGTGCAGTTTATATCTAGACACGGAAGGCTTCTCATAAAGGACAATTATATGTTGCGTGTTCTAGAGTCTAAACCAGACAATCTCTACAGATAATGGAACAAGTAAAAATATAGTATACCCACAAGCATTATGAAATTAAACATGTTAGAAACGTACACTTTTCCATATAACCAGACCGAGCCACAGCAACGAGTGGCGGGTACAGGTAGGAAATATATAAAAAGACTCATTTGAATGGAACGTAGTGTCAAAATTTGAAAGCAATTGGTGAAGAGGTTTTGAAGATTTCCCCCCCCCCCACATGAAAAAAACAATGATTTTTTTTTTTTTTTACAGTCACAAACGTGACACCTATACTATGTATACTGAAACCTGCTCTGATGCGAACTAAACGTTTTTTGAAAATTTTCAAAGCAATCTGTGCAGTACTTTCGGCGATTAGAGATTTTGAAGAAACGAACATTTTTATAAAGATTGTTAACCTTTGAATAATGCCTGCCAATGCTAAATCTATACAAATAAAAATGTAAATGTTTGTTTAAATTCGCTAATCTCCGAAAGTTCTTTACCGATTGCTTTGAAATTTTGACAATGTTGCATTAGAATAGGCGCATCTATATACCTACTATATAGATGCCACCCCTGTAACTGGTAAAAACATGCGTTTTTGAAGAATGTCACTATCAGTTACACATAATAGCAGCATTCATAATACACTAAATATGTCACGAATTGCATTTCAATGTGTCCGATTGCATTGATCAAATTTTTATAGATTAACTTTTTATTTATAAAGATATTAAATTTAAAGTATTCATTACACTTTGATATTTTTTATCTTTTTTGCGACATTGTGTTGGAATCTAGGCGTGTTTACCATACCGTTCATTTTGTAAGTAAAAGTATAGATGCCACACCCGTGACCGGTAAAACTATGCTTTTCTTCACAAACAGCACCTGTTGCATGCAAGAACACTTGCTATACTAAATATGTTAGTTCCCTCTGTTTCCCATTGCTTTGATACAGCTTTTTCATTTATTTTTTTAATTAATTTCGTGTGATTTGTGTTGGAATTCAGTGTTTACCATACCGTTTATATCGCGAGTATAGTTAATTTTTATTTTCTTCATATTTCATTCAACTTATATTTTAGTTATGGGAACATCAGACCAATTGGAAAGGCATCGGACAAGAGTGGGGAATGGTGGGGATGAGTGAATGGTGGGGAGGACAAAGGGACAGGGAAGGTTGCCGAGTCACAGCAACGCATGGCCACGTACTGCTAGTAGTTAAAGCATATTTTGGTATATTAAAAAATAAGCTTTAATTCAATTATTAACTGCCGAGGCTATCATTTGTGAAGCGTAATACTATAGAATTTTCATTCAATTAAGGAGTTGAACTTAATATAATGGATATTTGAAGCACAATCATTTGATTGAACAGGCCATCATGAACTGACTAAAGATATTTCAGGTCTTCATAACAAAGGAGATATATTTTAGTTACATATGGAATTACCTCCAGTAATTTAAGTATTTTTCTTAAAGCATTACTACTTTATAAATAGATTTCACTTTATGTTGCAGACCAAGTCCGGGGTATAGTCAAGTATACCACGCTTAAAATACTTCATTTTATACATATAAGCCTAGTAGTAGTCAAGCCTAAAATATTCCATTAAACGAATATAATATCACTAAATTTAAGCATCTGACGAATCTCCACCTATTAGATGCTTCTACCGTATTCTTTCAACATCACTAATAAGATATCCTGGATAATGTCCTAAGCATACAAATTAATTATTAATAATATACTACTTTTAACCCATAACAATAAAATTAATAAGTATTAAACTACCAATTACAATAAAAACTATATCATTAATAAACTCAATCTTACATTTCACTTAAAACCAACCTTTAACAACACTTAAAGTGTGAGAAAAGGTACCACACAGACAACAGTGGAATGACTGAGGGTTAACGGCGGGCCGGGCACCTCGTTCACTCAACACCAAACACTTAATGGGAAAGGTAGAAAGTTCCCCACAAAAGCTGCCAAGACCACTATAACAGCGCCATCTATTGACTAAACCGTCAGCTACGCTCCCTGTGGAGCAAAATGATGATAAGACTCACTGAGCTTCAGTATTTATTTTAATAATTTTCACTAACTCTCTTTGTTTCTATTTTATAATTATATTAAAATATTAATTTATTTGCAGGCTTTCTATTGTGTTACTGATTATTAGCCAAAATATTAGTTGTGCTTACAATATTTTCTTTTGTCTTATAATATTTGGGTAGTTATTTGATTATGAGTAATTCTAACACCGTAGGCCTAAAAGGTATATATTTACCAACCAAGGTCTACACTTACATATTGAGAAATAACACTGTGGGCTTAAATTAATATTTTTGGAGGTTTGAGCAAAAGCCTAAAATGGGTTTGTATATTTTATTACATTTTATTTTAGTTTTCCTTGCTAATAATAATAATTGTATGATACAAAATCGTGTGACACACATGGCTCTAATATTTACATAATTTAACAATATGAAATTAGTAATAAAAATAAATCTTAAGTTGAAACAAACGTTGAATAACAGTGAATATAATAAATAAGTATAAGTGTCGTGACACTGAACCCCGGTTCATTCCGAACACAGCGGTTACACCACACATAACACCTTGCCTCAGCAACCGTTTCTACTACCGTGTACTTCTACACACACCAGACCCTTGAGGTGTACCCTAGGTTTGTACAGGAACACAATGAGGGAACATATGGAAGGTATTTAAAGGCCGTCGGGTTTTCTCATTTAATTACAAAGAATAGACTCTTACAAATAATAACATATTAACATACTCTATTTAGTTAAATAAACACCCAATATCCATAACCCACTTGACCTCCGCGGTCACCACCTGCACTCGTAACTTCCGCCTAACTCCCTAATACTGAATGATTACTACAACGCTCCATACCCCGTTAGTCTTACATTCAATACTCACATACTGCAGGCTTAACTTGGTCACTAAGATCACATCAGGCTCCCGCATAGCTGTCTGCTACACTTCGTTGCTGCCACAGACGAAGACCCGGAGAACTTGCCAGTTCCACTCCCACAACCAGACTGTCTTCAGCCAGCCATAGCCTCAAACATTTCACCCCGCCTCTCAAGGAAGGTATAATCCGATTAACCTTGTTCCTAGAAGCGGTAACCTTGTTCCTAGAAGCCTGAGTCCTCTTCCCAGGAATTATGAGTTTGGCCAAGCAGCTGCTGTCTTAATCCCTTGACCTTTTCTGGATGTGTGACCGTTGTCTGTATACTTAACATGTACTTCCAATCCTCATTCGTTAGGTGTTGTAGTAATGATCCTCTAGCTAATAATCCCAACAAACTTGTGGATTACAACATACGCTTGTAGTGTAAAATAAAACCTTGCTAGCAATAATAATTGTAAGTGATATAAAACGTGTGAGAATTCAATACGCTAATGTTTACATGATTTTACAATATGATTTTACAATAATCCTAAGTTGAAACAAACGTTGTATAACAGTGGAAACGATAAATGAGTCTAGTCTTGTAGTGTAAAATAAGAGTTGCCAATTACTGTCCAAAAGGAGGTGTCTATAAGAATAACGCAGAGGCGCAGGCCCAGCTAAGGGAGTTGAGATTTGAAGAAAGCGACGACCAGATGAGACATTATAGTAAGCTGGGTTACACGATGGGGGGTTCCGGCAGAGGTTCCCCCCACCAACAGAACAACTGTCGTGCAATCCCCTATTCTGCAATGCAGTCAGAACACGGCTCCAAAATGAGAATAGTGACTTGAATGACCTCTACCTGAGGGGGATATTTTATGCGTTGCTCTTTTAGCGACCTACTCCTCGCCCATACTTTGTAGGTCAGGCGGTAACTGACAAAGGATTTGTAACGTATCGTGGATGTTTCTCGAGTGGCGGCCAACATTAGGGTGTCTACAAGTCTGAAGGAGAGAGCGCTTGAAGTTTGTAGTCTCCGTGACTCAGTTGACGATTCTCCACGGATCGTAGCGTCTTTGGGAGAGTCGTGGAAAAGGTCCCCTTTGTTGTTCTTAATGCGTAGCCATGATGAGGGATGTGGAGTATCCTCAATACCAGGTGTGACACGAAGGTTGAGTCCCCTTATGTGACTGGGCTTATGTTCGCTTATGTTCGCATGGAGAGAGAAGTATAACTGGTTTGTAAGCATTTTCCTTACTTGAGAGTTGAAGCATTTTTCTGCGGGCTTCCATGAATGTCCATATATTCAAACTCTACCATTAAAAACAAAACAGTTTTCCCTGAAAATGGAAAAGGTACAGAATTTTCAAATACTTGGAAATGTTAGTAATTGAATATAGCCCTTGAAAGAGGACCAATTTGTCGCAATCTGGTATGCATGTGGTTGATTCCGTTGTGGAAGAGAATGTTGCCCTTGCTGTTGTATATTGGATTTCGTCGTTCTTGCTGAATTCAGCTTTGACCACAAGCAGGGTCGGGTTCCGGCCATTGGTGCCTACCAGGATGTCGGAGAAAGCTGGGCAATGATGAAGATGATGGTGTGCCTGACGAAAATGTTGCATCCTCCCGGATACCGTCGTTGGGGGGATGAGGGCAAGGTCAGCTGGTTGCAGGGCGTCGACGGGCTCTAGAGCAAAATAGTTGTTCCAAAGCTTTGTTGATATTATGGATGAGTTCGCACCGATATTGATGGTGTGGAGCAGAATGTCGTTTGCCTTCACCGCTCCTCACAAGATCTGGTCGGCGAACCAAGGATTTTTTGCTGAGTGGTAGCCAACTTAGCGTATCCACCAGGCGATGTGAAAGAGAGCGCTTGTAAGAGCTGTTCCGCCTATGTTGTCATAAATGCGTAGCCATAGCGAGGGATGGGGTTTCTCCTCAGTACTAGGTGTGATGAGTGTTTTGGAGTCTCTTCGTGTGACTGTGGCGTAAGAGGTGTATCTCCCTTGGGACCGCTAGTTTCAAAGCTTTCTTCTTTCTTGAGAGCTAAGGCAGTTTTCTGGGGGCTTGTATGAATGTCTGTATGCTCAAATATGCAATTAAAAACCAAACAGGTTTCCCTGAAAATAAAAGAGGTACATATTCTCCAATACTTTGACATATTATTAAATTAGACAGCGCCTGAAATTAATAAGTATGCTCCCGTGTAATGTGATGTGATCCGGTCTGCATGTAGTTGTTTCCGTAACGTTAGAGAATGTCGCACTTTGTGTAAGACATTAATATCCGTGGTTCTACCTGATTTTATCTTCGACCACAAGCAGTGCCAGGGTCCGGTTCTCTTCTTACTTGAGAATTGAGGCATATTTTGTGCATGCTTGCATGATGTCCGTTTATTCAGAATCCGAGTTTGATCGTTCTTGCTGAACTCAGCTTTGAACACAAGAGGCAAAGTTCCGTTCGTTGGTGCTTTCCAAGGTGTCGGCAGGGACTGGCAAACGAGTCAGTTACTTTTCGTTCACGAAAAAAATGTTACATCCTTCGTGATGACTTCAATGGAGGTGCGGGATGAAGATTGGCAGGTTGGAGGGAGTCGTGGTGGTCGGAAGCAAATTGGCGTCACTAAACTTATACAGAATGGAAGCAAAGCCTCTATGAGATGAAATATCTAGAGCATCTAAGTCAAACAGTATTCGTTTCATGGGTGACTTTAATTTTAGTTGAATAAACTGCCTAACACAACAGGGAATAATGAAGAAAAATATTTTCTAGAATTAATTGACGATTGTTTTCTTAAGCAACACAATAAGGAACCAATGCGTGAAAATAATATTTTAGACCAAGTTTTATGTAACAGGGAAATGCAAATTAATGACATTGAAGTTGACCAGACCACACACTAGAAGGTGAAGGGACGACGACGTTTCGGTCCGTCCTGGACCATTCTCAAGTCGATTGTGATGAGGAATTAGATGTAGGCAATAAATAGGCTAGAGAGAGGTGAGGAGCAAAGTGTAGTAGAGGAGATAGTAGTAGGAATTGGCCCATAACATTGAAATAGCGAGTGAACTAGGGAAGCGTAATCACAAAGAACCCAGATTTAGTATAGAATGGAATAGATTTGTAGGAGAAAATTCTGTTAATGTGCCAAATTTTGGAAAAGCTGGTTTTAGGGGCCTAAATTTTTTTTGGGGTGAAATAGACTGTAAAGTCTATGGGGGGGGGGGGCGGTCATGCAACGAGACATGAACCCAGCGATGGGTGATGTATAAAGGGATTTCAATGTGGATTCACAAGATAACTTATTTAAAAATATTCTAAGCAAAGCACATGAACGTAGTACCTTGGTTGCATGGCGTTTCACTTTCCTTTCAAACGCCATGCAACCTCTGAAGAGACAACTAACACAACACCTATACCCCCTATTAGACTATTTTACAGGAACTTCTTTTCCACAGCTCATAAAACAGAGGAAAGGGTCCTGAAAGATATTGTTAATAGAAACGTTATCCCTACAGACAAAAATCAGAGGATACAACTGACGATTTACTATAAAACCAGAAAAACGGCCAGCCTACTCATGAGAAACTCTCCAGACACAAAGCAGAACGCTTTAAAAGAGACCAACGTCGTCTATGCCTTCAAATGCCCACTTGGGGACTGTAAGCTCCAAAAAACCCAGTATATAGGCAAGACAACAACATCTCTTTCTAGGCGTTTAACGACGCATAAACAACAGGGCTCCATTAAGGAACATATAATCTCTTCCCACAACCAAACCATCGCCAGAGAAATCCTAGTAAACAACACAGAAATCATCGATAGATACAGTGATAGCAGGCGGCTTGACGTTTGCGAGGCACTACACATTAAGAAGTCAACACCAGCAATCAACAGCCAATTAATGCACAACTATATTCTACCCACCTCAAGACTCCGCTCCAATATAGAAGCATCAAGAAATATGGACCAATAGGCTTTCTACAATCACTTCCATTTCAATACCCATTGTTTCGTGTTCTGTCTTGTGTTGATGAAATTAATACCCTATTAATGCCACCTCTTGTTCTGTCTTGTGTTGATGAAATTAATACCCTATTAATGCCACCTCACCCCATCCACCTCACTCAAATGTAGATATAAACAAAATCGGAGATATGAAAGTTCTATTCAGTTGTGTATTTGTAAACTAAAGTCTTTGAAAATTTAATAAGTTTTACGAAACGCGCTCGTGTCGCGTCAGACTAGAAATAAAAATGAATTTTGGAGAATTGATCTTTGAATTACCTCCAACAGTGAAAAGAAATGTACGAAAGATTGAGAAAATTCGTGTTAGAATTATTAGTCTTTCTTTTTCGGTCATATTTAATAATATATGTCTACAGGAAAGACTGCTACCAAAATATACTAATATATATATATATATATATATATATATATATATATATATATATATATATATATATATATATATATATATATATATATATATATATATATATATCCACACATACAAAAAGAATAGGGGTGGTCGGAGAATTCAGTGAGGATCCACGAGGCCTTTGCTGAGTACTCTTTATTTTCTTCTCCGAGGCTATGGGTCCCTGCATTTTGACCAGAGGTGATACCCCCTTTTAGGTTATAAATACATATGTATACATGTGTACATGATATATGTCAGTGGGTCGGGAGGTTATTGCATAACATTAAACTGGGTTACGAACGAAAAAGAACGAAGCGCCGTCTAGAAGGACTGAGGTCAGTCCCGCGAGACTCGTTATTGGTTTCACTCTATTGTGGACTCATTTATGTTTAATTTGCTTCTATATAAGAGCTTAATCATGGTAAAAAAAGTAAAACTTTGTAATTAGTGAAGTTAATAACAAACTATTTAGCACGACATAATTAAGAAACAAAGAACTTTTACAATAATTCAAGAAAGTTAGTGATATAATGTTAATGGGAAGGGAATGAAATAGTACCACTTTCTCCTGTAGTTGGCGCACTCGTCAATAGATGGAGTTGTTAGGCAGGGCGAGCGTCGGGTTGCGTGATACAAGATCTATATATTTTATAGAGAGCTTTCCTATCCTTCTTCTATAGTCTCTTGTTAGTGCGAGTGTTTATAGTGTGTGGGGAAGGCAACGAGTCGGGCCACCTTCCTGCACTTGACATTCAATCCCTAACTTCCTGTGGTGATAACACTCTCTCTGTCCTTCAAGGTTTGTGTGTAAATAGATTAGTTTATTGTTATCTGTTTAGGTTTAATAGTGTTATGAAAGTGGCGTTAGATAACGTTTCTTGGTATTTACCTTTTTTTTTTTTTTTTTAACACTGAAGCTGGTATATGGGTGTTAATGTTCTGTCCTGCTAATTTGCCAGACTTCCCATCGTCAGTACTCTAGTTATTTACGAAGATGATAAATTTCTGCTTATGACTAATGCCTGCGAAGAAGAAACTATTAAAATGATCTTCATTGTCTCGCTACATTCATTTTCGTTAAACATCCACCCTCCAGCACTTTGTGCAACTTGCCAAGCTTTTTTGTATACCAATGTTTACTAGAACGGTTTTGCCGCATTGGGGACGTTGTTATTTATTTAACATAAACTACATTGTTTGTCAGATGACCAACAGTTCCTGGCTAATATTGTGGACAACCTTGGTAGTCTCCCAGGTGCTTGTCGTTGCCCAACTTGTTAACGTGAGTAAACGTATTTTTTTTTCCTAAATATTTTGGTAAAATATTTTATTTTTCCTATAAATGTGTAATTATTGTTAAACACTAGTTGTACCCGGCCATGTGTTGCCGAGCCACAGCCTCGTTTTCCCCACCATTCTACTCTCGTCCCCAAACTTCCCCTCCCACCCTCTCCCTTCCCACCCTCTCCCTTCCCATTCCCGTTCCTCCAACCATTTCCCTCGTCCGATGCGTTCCCAAATAATTCGTTCCCATCAGGAAAATTGGAACGGTAAAGAAAAGGTAAAAGAAATGGCTAATACGGAAGAGATAAAGTACTCGCCAAATGTGGCGTGTTAAACATCACAGCTCGCTTCAAAATGCCATGTCGGACAATAATAGTCTTGCTTCCATGAAAATTAATTTCATCGATGCAGTCCGTAACATTGAAATCGAATTGTAATACTTGGTATAGTGTTGCAATTACGTACTACAGGTAGCATATATATATATATTATATATATATATATATATATATTATATATATATATATATATATTATATATATATATATATGTGTCTGTCACAAATGGGGCTGGTATATAAAAAAAACTCTTACATATTCCAATGGAACATAGTCAAAATTTCAAAGCAATCGGTGAACTTTCAGATAAGGAAATATGAACATAACTTACATTTATACTATAAAATCTATATAGCATGTCGCGCTGGTGGACGACCTTGGCGAGTCTCGAAGTGTTTAGTTGTGTATATGCTAGTTTTTCTAACTATATAAGTATAAACTTCTTTCTTGGGCTTAGCTGAAATTAATGAGATCGAATGTCATTTTCTAAATATTTAAGGGAAAGTAGCACTTGTATGAAAGATTACAATATAGCATGACTTTAGTCTGTCGTAACCCTTAATTGTCTAATTATTAAATACTATTCTGGTCTTGGGATCCTTACCAGCCGTCATTTTATGGGTACGGACTGACCTTTTAATTGTAAGATTACAAAAGATAAATCAAACGCTGGAATTTAGTAAACTAGCCTTGCTATTTTGAAGATGCCCTAAAGCTTACACCTTTAGACCTTATTTTAACAATGGAACCATTTTAAATTATCTTTAGCTTTTTACATGTAAAGGGTCTAAGTTTGTATAGCATTTTACACTATTCTTCAATGGGTTTCCCTAGTTTCTTGTTTACAGTAAAGTTGACCCGATTCTACCACAGTTGATGGGACTTAATGTTAATCTTGGTTACTGTATTGGGGCTCTACAGAGTGGGTTAAAACGCCAATAAACCTTTTGGTTATTTAATAATTTTGTTCACTGCAGATTCTTAACTGATGCCTTTATCTAAATTAAAGTTAATAGATCTTGATGGCGGTAGCTTGGATACTTGGATGTCATCACTTCTCAAAGAACACATCGGGAATGTGGTTCTGTTTCCCCTAAAGTTTCTTGAACTCGATTAAAGTTGAAAAATTGCCTGGTTGACAGTTTGGTACCTGTGACATTTAATCATTATTACATATCTTGCACAACCTCTTAAACTCGCTAATCTTCACTTACTAATAGTCCTAGCGCAGTTTTCTGGTTTATTGCCATACTATAAAACTTGGTGCCCCTTAATAGTTAATTCTAAATTTTCAAATGCTTATTAATGTATTTAGTGTAGGTGCCTCAGACTTGAATTTTAAGTATTTTACAAATTTAAGTTTTCTAATGACTCTTAAATATGCACTTCAAACTGTTTTCTTCATCCAACCCATCAGCCTGCCTCTCCTTATGGCAGTCAGACCAGAGGACCAGGAGGTGCAGGTAGTGCCAGCTCTCAGGGGTCATCAGGTCAACATGGCAGCGGTTCAGTAGTACGTGGCGGCCTGGGCAGCGGTCCAGTTCTGGGTGCTGGAATAGGACTTGGCAGCAGTCAAGGAGTAGGTATTAACCTTGGCCAAGGAATCGGCAGCGGTCCAGCTGGCAGTTCTGGTCAAGGAATTGGCGGGAGTGGTGACAGGCCTGGACAGGTTAGCAGTGGACCTCTCGCTTCCTCTAGCAGTAGCGGTCCGGCTCCTTACGCTGGGGCTAGGTATGGCAGTCCACAAGTGAGCAGAGTTGATGCTGTATTTAACCCCACTGTCACCCAGCTCTTCACCATCGACCGCTTCGTCACCCTCACTGATCAGGCTTTCCAGAGTGTGGCTGTCACCCTCACTTCACTCACCGTTCAGACTGTCACCACTGGAACGCGCGCGGTGAGTACTTGGTATGTATTGTGACAAACGATGGTCTGGAGGCTGAGCTTAGACTAGCTAATTGTTGTCTTACACAGGTGGTACAGACGCCGGTGGATGACCGTGTCGCCCTCCAGACAACGGTAGTTGTCAGACCTTCAACATTAACGGTCACGTACGTGCAGTCAGACTTCAGAATTGTGACTGAAAGATCTTTAGACTACGTGACCATCGCCCACACCTCTTACGTCATCATGCAGACGACCTATACTACTACTGCTACCCAAGTGTAAGTTCGATACTAAGTCTACAGTATTGTACTGCAACTTCAAATTCCCTTGCTTGCTTGTAAAGGTACTGGCTAATTGACAACTTTACTCCCCACAGGCTGTCGTACACGACAACGCTGGTGAGAACAAACATCAATACTAAGAGCACAGTGTTCACGGACTACCGCACAGTCACCGACACGGTCCTCGTCCCCGGAGTTCGCTACGGTTATAGACAGCTTTAGCACGTCCATCCATGCCAAGATTTTAAAGAACGAAATATAAAGTATATTCAATAAAATGGCTTCTGGGTGATCATATTTTTTCCCCCTTAAATGGCTAGATTAGTAGTCGTCGATAAAGATTTGCAAACATTATTGCAAAACGGTTCAATTCAGCAACAGGTGGTGGTCCAGAAGTCAAGCATTGTCAACCTGACAGGTTCAGGTTGAATAAACTGAGGCATTGGGTTAATTAACTTGCAACCTCCTAACCAAATTTATTAACAGTGTTGTCCTGGTCAGCACAACTCTCTCAGGTTAATAAGCACTTCAATTAAATCTTGGTTCTATAATTGAAAATGTTGTGGGTGTGAAGTCTAAAACCCTTGCTGCTCATGCTCTCAAAGCATGAGTCGGTGCGTGTCTTCTCGGCGACGCGACATTATTGGATGCAAAATGTGTGAGAATTGCAAACTAGAGTGTAACCAACGATATTCGGAGGCAAAGTTGCCTGTGACGAAGTGTTAATTCGTAGTGAATAGTGACCCCTAGAGTGAAAGGGGGGTTAGACTTGTCGACCGTTGTCGGTAGACATTGATAGATAATTATTTAATTATCTATCAGAGCATCTTGAACCAGTTGCATGAAGTACCCTCGTTTACCTAGCTTGCTCAGGAGTACTTAGACTGCTGAAAGCACAACGAAGACTCGTTCCATAAGACTGAGAGTAAGACACAGGAGAAAATTGTTCAGAGGGTCAAGCGTGCATCTCTTCCACCCGACAGTAGAAGATTGCGTGGAGTGGGTCTAAATGGTGTGGTAAATATGATTATTACTATCATCCATACGTGAGAACTTTTCAAAGTTAGACTTGAGGTATTGAGCAAGTTTAATTCGATTTTAGAGCTTAATTTAGTAAAACCAATTTTAATTTCGACGCCTGGGTACTTGGAGGCATACTTTTGCACCCGTACCCCCTCCCCGCTCAGCTCGTTGTCGCCGTGTGGGGGCTTCGTGGGCGGCTGCCGGAGTGTGATGCTCCTTAGGACAGTCCTCTGTCCTTTTCTTGCCTTGTGCTCCTGCTGCCGTCCTCTCCAATTCCGCTGGACACCTTTTCCTTTTCCTTCTGTTTCGTTTTTCTCCCCCCTCTTCTATCTGCTTGCCGTTTCCTGCCGACCTTTTGCTCGTTCTGGTTCTTCCATGGACTTCTTCTATTTTGACGCCCGGGTGCTTGAGGAGGCATACTCATGTACCCGTAGAACTGCAGTACCCGACATCGAGAGCGAGGGGAACCTTTTATTGTCAATCCCCACTTCGTCACTGAACCCGATCTCGACGGACTGTCGGTTTCTTAAGGTGGCGTTTGTGGGGCATATACTCACGACGCACCCCTAGGAGGCCCCGACAAGATCGGCGATTGCTTCTTGTTGGGTGTCCTGCCTCTAATTGTGGCTCCATGGTGGGTGTGGGGGCACATTCGTGAATGAATTCTTCTTTTCGTCAAGATGATAACCCCTGTTTCGGCTGCTTCTGGCTTACCTTCTCAGGCTCGTGGGGTGGGCGACCAAGCCCCCGAGTCGGTCCGTATTGGAAGACCGGGCTCTGTAGCCTCCGCTGCATTGGGCCCCGACCTTGCTCCTCTTTTGGCCTCTCTGACTCCTTCCCCTGGCTCCCCTCCCTCCTCTGTGGTTGGGTCGAGCCCCAGGCCCCCAGTGGTGACTACCTCGTCCCCTGGCGCGGCTCCTTCTCTAGTTGTAACTACTGCGCCTTTTAACCCCTCTCTCTGGGGGTTCTCACCGCCGTCCTCGTCACGGCCGCCCTCGCTCAATTCCTTCCAGTTCTGCTACCTATCAAGCCTTGTTTGGTCCCGCTTCGTGGGCCAAATATTTTGATCTCCTCCCTCTTGATTCTGCGCCTCCTGACGATTTCTCCCTCCATCGACATCTCATTGATTCCGTGGATGCCTCCATTACTTTCAACCCCACTCGTCTCTGTACACGTGTCGTTGCTGCTCCTTCTCAGGATGCTGCTTCCCGCTTGGCTGCCTTATCCTGCCTTGGCGAGACCCCCGTTCGGGTCTCGAAGAACGCTCAGTTGAATGCCAGTGTTGGCACTATTTTGCTCCCGCCCCATGTTGCGACCGGTGTTCGGGACCTGCGCGACTGCCACGACGATATTAGACATATCCTCGCTGCCCAGGGCCATTCTATTCTCCAGGTGGACACGTTTACTCGTCCCCCTCGTGGTAGTCGCCGTCAACCCCTCCGAGTTGTGAAGATTACCTTTGATGGTAGGACCCTTCCACCCTCTGTCATTCTTGCTGGTGCCAGGTGCTCTGTCCAGGAGTACATTCCTTCTCCTCGGCTCTGCAACAAGTGCTGGAGGTTTGGGCATGGTGCCCTCCGCTGCTCCGGGACTGTCTCTCTCTGCCCTTCGTGTAGTGGCGAAGGTCACTCTAAGTCGGAGTGCACTTCTCCCCAGGCTCGTTGCCTCAACTGCGGTGAGGCCCATCCTACCTTCTCCCGTGCGTGTGTCCATTACAAGCTTGACGCAGCCGTCCTCAACCTGAAGCACCGGGAGCGTTTATCTTTTCCTGAGTCGAGGCGCCAGGTTCGCTGGCTCCCGCCTTATGCTAATATCTCTTATGCTCGCGTGTTGCGCTCTTCCTCTCCTCGTCCTTCCCGCCTTCCTCAGACTCACAACCGTTTCCGGGCCTTGGACCCTGATGCGCCCACTGCCCCCTCCTCTGTTCCTTTGGGTTCTCTCCCGAAGGATCCTCCTCCTGGTCCTCTGTCTGGGGTTCCCCTTCCTTCTACCCGGTCTGTCGTGTCTTCTGTGTCTTCTTCCTCGTCCCCCTCCGATCCTCCTTCCCATCCTCTTCCTCCGTCTATCGGCTCTCCCCACCGCCTGTCGGTGCGGGCGGATGTCCATCGCTCTCCTAACGGCCGTCGTGTATGCTCTCGTCCGGCTTCTCCTGTTGAGACACTGGAATCCGTTGCCCGGTACGTAGTTGCTGGGACACCGGTCTCTTTAAGTCAGAAGCGTAAGCCTGGCTCCTCTCCTTCCTCTTCCCCGGCGGGTAAGAAGGCTTCGCTTTCTCCCTCAGCTCCTCCTTCTGGCTCTGTTGCTTCTTCCCCTCCCGTTTCAGTGCTTGCGCCCCCTGTTCCTGCTATGGAGGTTTCTTTGGCCCCTGCTTCCCTTTCGGTTGCTGCTCTTGCTGGGGTGCGCTCCCCTCTTTCTACTCCCCCTCCTCCTGCTGCTGTCCTTGACTGCTCCTCTCCGTTGTCTCCTCCTCTTCCTCCTCCTCCTCCTCCTCCTCCGGACCCTGCCCGCCCACCTCTGATCTGTTCTCCCGTTTCCTTCCCTCCGTCTTTGCTCAGTTTACCCATGCCCCCTAACCCTGACTTTGCTGACCCTGATCCCGACCCTGATATTCTTTAACGTGCTCTGTTGCTTTTTCGCCTTTGTTTCTTCCTTGTTCTCTGTTTTTGTCCTTTCTCTTCTCGTCGTTGTCCATTCTTCAATGGAACGTTCGAGGTTATTACGCCAATTTCCTCGAACTCCAACTTCTGATTTCGCGGTTTTCGCCCCTTTGTGTCTGTCTCCAGGAGCCAATGCTTGGTGCTCGTCCTGGTCGTTTTCGTGGCTATTCCTTTCTCTCCCCCCCCCCCCAGCCATTGCTGGGGCTTCTAATTCTTCTGCTCTCTTGATTCGGGCTGATGTTCCCTTTGTTCCTTTACTTTTTCCTTTGCCTCTCCATTGTTCTGCTGCTCGTATCTTTGTGGGGAAATGGTACACAGTTTGTTCCATTTATCTCCCCCCGAGTGTCCCGCTCTCTCTTCCTGATTTGAAACATCACCTAGACTCCTTGCCGGAGCCTGTGCTCCTGCTGGGTGACTTCAATTCTCGTCATTCTCTTTGGGGTGACGTTCTGACGAATACCCGGGGTCGCCTCCTTGAGCCGTTTCTCCTCTCTTCTTCCCTGTCTCTTCTGAATTCTAGTGAGCCTACTCATTTGGACTCTCGGACTCGCACCCTTTCTTGTCTTGATCTTTCTCTCTGCTCTTCTTCTCTTTACTTAGATTTCACGTGGCAGGTTCTTGATGACCTCCATGGAAGTGATCATTTCCCCTTCCTTGTTTCCTTTTTCTCTTTTCGCCCTTCCCTCTCTTTCCCTAGGTGGCAGTTTGCTAAGGCAGACTGGACTCTATTTACCCTCAGTGCTGCTCTCTCTGACCTCTCTCTTCTGCCTCTCTCTCGCGCTCTCCTCCTTTTTCATGACACTGTCTTCAATGCTGCCCTCCGCTCTATTCCTCGCTCTTCCTCTCGGGGTCCACGGAAGTGCGTTCCCTGGTGGAATGCGGGCTGTGCTCAGGCTGTCCGCTGTAAGCGTGCAGCCTGGAAGAGGCACCGCCGTAGGCAGACGGCCGATTCTTTTCTTTTCTTTCGGAAAGCGAGTGCGGTGGCCCGTAGGGCCATCCGTACGGCTAAACGTGAATGTTGGGCATCTTATGTCTCAACAATTACGTCCGAAACCCCTCTGGCCCAGATCTGGAAGCGTATTCGAAAGATAGCGGGTAAGTTCGTTCCCGATGTTTCACCGGTCCTTCACCTCCATGATACTCTTGTGGCGGACCCGTTGCAGGTCGCTTCCGAACTGGGTTCCCACTTTTCTTCTGTTAGCTCTGGTCTTCATCTTCCCCAATCTTTCCTTCTTCGTAAACCTGTCCTTGAGTCTCGTCCTTTAGATTTCTGCACTCATCTTCAGCTTCCCTATAATGATCCCTTCTCTCTCTCTGAACTTCGTTCTGCCCTGGCCCTCTGCGGTTCTACGGCGGCGGGCTCCGATGGTATTCATTATGAGATGCTTCGCCATCTCCCTCCGAGCACGTCTCGGTATTTACTGAGTCTGTATAATCGGATCTGGGAGTCGTCGTCAGTCCCTGAGGACTGGCTCGATGCCGTTGTCCTCCCTGTTCGCAAACCGGGGTCTCTGGGTACTTCCCCTAAGGACTTTCGCCCTATTGCTCTCACAAGTTGTGTTTGCAAACTCTTTGAACGTATGGTTAACGTTCGTCTGATGTGGTTCCTGGAACACCATCACCTCCTCTCCCCTTCTCAATTTGGTTTCCGCAAGTGCCGCAGCACGACGGATGTCCTGGTGAACTTGGAGGTCTATATTCGTACTGCTTTTGCTGCGAAGACCTCCGTTGTTGCCGTCCTTTTTGACCTAGAAAAGGCTTACGACACCACTTGGCGTTATCATATCCTATCTCAACTTCATTCTTTTGGCCTTCGTGGTCATCTCCCTCTCTTTCTCCACAGCTTCCTCTCTCGTCGTTCCTTTCGGGTGCGCCTTGGTACCGCTCTCTCTCCCTCTTTTCAGCAATACGAAGGTGTGCCCCAGGGTAGTGTTCTGAGCACTACTCTTTTTCTGGTTGCCCTCAATGGTCTTCTTTCCTCTCTTCCTTCTGGTGTCTTCTCCGCTCTCTATGTCGATGATCTTACCCTTTGTTGTCAGGGTGATGATTCGCCTCTCCTTCAACGCCGGCTTCAACTTGCAATTGATGCCGTGTCGTCTTGGGCCACAGGTCATGGCTTCAAGTTCTCTACTTCTAAGACTTGTGCCATGACTTTTACGCGGAAACGGGTTGTTCTTCGTCCCTCTTTGTCACTTTATGGTCATCCCCTTGAATACAAAGATTCCGCGAAGCTTTTGGGGTTATTCCTTGACACTCGTTTGTCTTGGTCTCCCCATATCTCTTACCTCCGTGTTGAGTGCTCTAAGGCCCTTACCCTCCTTCGGGTCTTGTCCCATACTTCTTGGGGGGCAGATAGGCGCACTCTCCTTGCTTTACATTCCTCTCTCGTCCTGTCTAAGCTCGATTATGGTTGCCCTGCTTACTCGTCTGCTTCTCCTTCTACTCTTCGCCGTCTTGATGCTTTGCACCATACTGGGTTGCGCCTCAGTTCTGGTGCCTTTCGTTCGACTCCCATCCTTAGCTTGTATGTTGACACTGGCTTCCTGTCTCTCCAGGACCGCCGTGATCGCTACTGTCTTCGCTATCTTGCCCGGTCCTTGCAACATCCTTCCTCTCGCCTCTGTCGTGCTTTAACTTTTACCCCTCCTGCGGTTCCTGTTCCTCTTGACCACCTCCCTCTTTCTGTCAGGTTATCTCGCCTACAGGATTCTCTTTCCGTTCGTATTTCTGATGTTTCTCCTCGTGTTGTTCCTTCTTTGCCCCCGTGGAGGGTCCCTCTTCCGCGGTTTTGTACATCCTTGACCCGTATCACTAAAGCTTTTACTCCTCCTACGGTTCTAAAATGCCTTTTCCTTGAGCACTTTTCTTCTCACTCCCGCTTCGTTTCTGTCTTCACCGATGGGTCTAAGTCAGCGGACGGTGTTGGCTACTCTGTTGTTTTTCCTGATCGCACTTATATGTGTCGCTTGCCTCCGGAGACTAGCATCTTTACAGTGGAACTTTATGATATTCTCTATGCTCTTCGTCTCCTGCTTTCTCGTTGTCAGTCTTCCTTTGTGGTTGTTGTTGACTCTCGTAGTGCCCTCATGGCTCTCGGGTCCTTTAATCCGGTTCATCCAGTAGTTGTCGAGATCCAGCATTGGCTGTTTCTCGTTCACAGTAAATTTAAGTCGGTTGAGTTCTGTTGGGTTCCCAGCCATATTGGTGTGTCTTTAAATGAGCGTGCGGATGCTGCCGCCAAAAAGCTGTTCGCTCTTGTCCCATCTCTCGTAAAGGCATTCCGTATTCCGACTTTTACCCGGTTATCCATTCCTCAGTCCTTACCCGTTGGCAGGCTTCTTGGTTGTCTGTTACTGGTAACAAGCTACGTACTCTTAAATGTTGTGTTTCCTCGTGGCCGTCCTCCTTCCACCGTAACCGGCGGTGGGAAACGGCTCTGGCGAGGTTGCGTATTGGCCATATTCGCTTAACCCATGGTCACTTGATGGAGCGCCGCCCTGCTCCTTATTGTCCTAGTTGCATTGTCCCTCTTACGGTCGTGCATGTCCTTCTTGAATGTCCTGACTTCCAGGACGAGCGTGTGTCTTGCGTTCCGACCGCCCCTCGCGGTCACCTGTCCCTCGATAGAATTCTTGGTGACTCGGATACTTTTGATATCGTTCGCCTTATGCGTTTTTGTTCTCGTATTGGCATCCTTGGTGATATTTAGCGCCCTCTGATTATTTTGCGTATTTGATGGTGCTACATAGCCTTCCCTGTTTGGTGCCTTCTTTTGATAATTACTTACTTACTTACTTTGACTGTCCTGACTTCTTCCCCCAGCTCCCCTCCCTCCTCTGTGGTTGGATCGAGCCTCCAGCCCCCAGTGGTGACCACTTCGTCACCTTGTGCGGCCAAGTCTCTCGTTGTGACTACTTTGCCTTTTAACCCATCTCTCTCTGGGGGTTCTCACGCCCCGGCCGCACTCTCTCGATTCCTTCCCATACTGCCGCGTATCAGGCCTTGTTTGGTCCCGCTTCATGGGCCAAATACTTTTATCTCCTCCCTCTTGATTCTGCGCCTCCTGACGATTTCTCCCTCCATCGGCATCTTGTTGATTCCGTGGATGCGTTTATCTTTAACCCAACTCGTCTCGGTACACGTATTGTTGCTGCTCCTTCTCAGGATGCAGCTTCCCACTTGGCAGCCTTGTTTTGCCTTGGCGAGATCCCTGTTCGGGTCTCCAAGAATGTTCAGATGAATGCCAGTGTTGGCACTATTCTCTTCCCGCCCCATGTTGCAACCGGTGTTCGGAATCTGCAGGATGTCCACGATGATATTCGGCATATCCTTGATGCCCAAGGCCATTCTGTCCTCCAGGTTGACTCGTTTACTCGTCCCCCTCGTGGTCGTCGCCGTCAACCCCTTCGTATTGTGAAGATCACCTTTGATGGTAGGACCCTTCCATCCTCTGTCATTCTTGCTGGTGCTAGGTACTCTGTCCAGGAGTATATTCCTTCTCCTCGGCTTTGTAACAAGTGCTGGAGGTTTGGGCATGGTGCCCTCCGCTGCTCTGGGACTGTCTCTCTGTCCTTTGTGTGGGGGTGAAGGTCACTAAGTCGGAGTGCACTTCTCCCCAAGCTCGCTGGCTCAACTGCGGTGAGGCCCATCCTACATTCTCCCGTGCCTGTGTCCATTACAAGCTTGAGGCGGCCGTCCTCAACTTGAAGCACCGGGAGCGTTTATCTTTTCCTGAGGCGTGGCGCTAGGTTCGCCGGCTCCCGCCTTATGCTAACGTCTCTTACGCTCGCGTGTTGCGCTCTTCCTCTCCTCGTCCTTCCCTCCTTCCTCAGAATCGCAACCGTTTCCGGGCCTTGGACCCTGATACGCCCACTGCCCCCTCCTCTGTTCCTTTGCGTTCTGTCCCGAGGGGTTCCCCTCCTGGTCCTCTGTCTGGGGTTCCCCTTCTTTCTACCCGGTCTGTCGTGTCTCCTGTGTCTTCTTCCTCGTCTTCCTCCGATCCTCCTTCCCATCCTCTTCCTCCATCTATTGGCTTTCCCCGCCGCCTGTCGGTGCAGGCGGATGTCCATCGCTCTCCTAACGGCCTTCGAGTGTGCTCTCATTCAGCTTCTCCTGTTGAGACACTGGAATCCGTTGCCCGGTATGTAGTTGCTGTGACACCGGTCTCTTTAAGTCAGAAGCGTAAGCCTGGCTCCTCTCCTTTTTCCTGGTGGAATGCGGACTGTGCTCGGGCTGTCCGCTGTAAGCGTTCAGCCTGGAAGAGGCACCGCCGTCGGCAGAAGACCGATTCTTTTCTTTCGTAAAGCGAGTGTGGTGGCCCATAGGGCCATCCGTACGTCTAAACGTGAATGTTGGACTTCTTATGTCTCCACAATTACGTCTGAAACTCCCCTGCCACAGATCTGGAGGCGTATCGGCAAGATTGCGGGTAAGATCGTTCCCGATGTTTCCCCGGTCCTTCACCTCCGTGGTACTCTTGTGGCGGACCCGTTGCAGGTCGCTACCGAACTGGGTTCTCACTTTTCTTCTGTTAGCTCTGGTCTTCATCTTCCCCAATCTTTCCTTCTTCGTAAACCTGTCCTTGAGTCTCGTCCTTTAGATTTCGTACTGCTTTTGCTGCGAAGACCTCCGTTGTTGCCGTCCTTTTTGACCTGGAAAAGGCTTACGACACCACTTGGCGGTATAATATTCTATCTCAACTTCATTCTTTTGGCCTTCATGGTCATCTCCCACTATTTCTCCGCAGCTTCCTCTCTCGTCGTTCCTTTCGGGTGCGCCTTGGTACCGCTCTCTCTGCCTCTTTTCAGCAA
This sequence comes from Procambarus clarkii, assembly GCF_040958095.1. Taxonomy (NCBI): domain Eukaryota; kingdom Metazoa; phylum Arthropoda; class Malacostraca; order Decapoda; family Cambaridae; genus Procambarus; species Procambarus clarkii. The sequence goes on along the minus strand of NC_091203.1, from coordinate 20,637,521 downwards.
TACGAAGGTGTGCCCCAGGGTAGTGTTCTGAGCACTACTCTTTTTCTGTTTGCCCTTAATGGTCTTCTTTCCTCTCTTCCTTCAGGTGTCTTCTGTGCTCTCTTATGTCGATGATCTTACCCTTTGCTGTCATGGTGATGATTCGCCTTTCCTTCAGCGCCGGCTTCAACTTGCAATTGATGCCGTGTCTTCTTGGGCCACTGATCATGGCTTCAAGTTCTCTACTTCTAAGACTTGTGCCATGACTTTTACTCGGAAACGGGTCGTTCTTCGTCCCTCTTTGTCACTTCATGGTCATCCCCTTGAGTACAAAGATTCCGCAAAGCTTTTGGGGTTATTCCTTGACACTCGTTTGTCTTGGTCTCCCCATATCTCTTACCTCCGTGTTGAGTGCTCTAAGGCCCTTACCCTCCTTCGGGTCTTGTCCCATACTTCTTGCGGGGCAGATAGGCGCACTCTCCTTGCTTTACATTCCTCTCTCGTCCTGTCTAAGCTCGATTATGGTTGCCCTGCTTACTCGTCTGCTTCTCCTTCTACTCTTCGCCGTCTTGATGCTTTGCACTATACTGGGCTGCGCCTCAGTTCTGGTGCCTTTCGTTCGACTCCTGTCCTTAGCTTGTATGTTGACACTGGCTTCCTGTCTCTCCAAGACCGCCGTGATCACTACTGGCTTCGATATCTTGCGCTGTCCTTACAACATCCTTCCTCTCGCCTCTGTCGTTCTTTAACATTTACCCCTCCTGCGGTTCCTGTTCCTCTTCACCACCTCCCTCTTTCTGTCCGGTTATCTCGCCTACAGGATTCTCTTTCCGTTAATATTTCTAATGTTTCTCCTCATGTTGTTCCTTCTTTGCCCCCATGGAGAGTCCCTCTTCCGCAGTTTTGTACTTCCTTGACCCGTATCATTAAAGCATCTACCCCTCCTACGGTTCTAAAACGCCTTTTCCATGAGCACTTTTCTTCTCACTCCCGCTCCGTTTCTGTCTTCACTGATGGGTCTAAGTCTGCGGACGGTATTGGCTACTCTGTTGTTTTTCCTGATCACACTTATATGTGTCACTTGCCTCCGGAGACTAGCATCTTTACAGCGGAGCTTTATGCTATTCTCTATGCTCTTCGTCTCCTGCTTTCTCGTTGTCAGTCTTCCTTTGTAGTTGTTGTTGACTCTCGTAGTGCCCTCATGGCTCTTGGGTCCTTTAATCCGGTTCATATAGTAGTTATCGAGATCCAGCATTGGCTGTTTCTTGTTCACAGTAAATTTAAATTTAAGTGAGTTTTGTTGGGTTCCCAGCCATATTGGTGTGTCTTTAAATGAGCGTGCGGATGCTGCCGCCAAGGAAGCTGTCCGCTCTTGTCCCGTCTCTCGTAAAGGCATTCCATATTCCGACTTTTACTCGGTTATCCATTCCTCCGTCCTTACCCGTTGGCAGGCTTCGTGGTCGTCTGTTACTGGTAACAAACTACGTACTCTTAAATGTTGTGTTTCCTCGTGTCTGTCCTCCTACCACCGTAACCGGCGATGGGAAACAGCTCTGGCGAGGTTGCGTATTGGCCATACTCGCTTAACCCATAGTCACTTGATGGAGCGCCGCCTACCTCCTTATTGTCGTAGTTGCATTGTCCCTCTTACGGTCGTGCATGTCCTTCTTGAATGTCCTGACTTCCAGGACGAGCGTGTGTCTTGCTTTCCGACCGCCCCTCGCGGTCACCTGTCCCTCAATAGAATTCTTGGTGAATCGGATACTTTTGATATCGTTCGCCTTATGCGTTTTTGTTCTCGTATTGGCATCCTTGGTGATATTTAGCACCCTCTGATTATTCTGTGCATTTGATGGTGCTACATAGCCTTCCCGGTTTGGTGCCTTCTTTTGATAATTACTTACTTATTCACGACGCACCCCTAGGGGGCCCCGGCATGATGGGCAATGACTTCTTGTTGGGTGTCCTTCCTCTAATTGTGGCTCCATGAGGGGTGTGGGGGGCGCATTCGTGAATGAATATTTTTCTCTTCGTACCTATGTCTAATTCTGTTCCTCATTTACTTTCTCAGGCTCGTGGGGTGGGCGACAAAGCCCCCGAGTCAGTCCGTATTGGAAGACCGGGCTCATTAGCCTCCTCTACATTGGGCCCTGAATTTGCTCCTGCTTTGGCCTCTCCTGACTACTTTCCTCGGCTCCCCTCCCTCCTCTGTGGTTGGGTCGAGCCCCAAGCCCCCAGTGGTGACTACCTCGTCCCCTGGCACGGCTCAGTCTCTTGTTGTGACTACTGTGCCTTTTAACCCCTCTCTGGGGGTTCTCAACGCCGTCCTCGACACGGCCGCACACACTCGATTCCTTCCCGTTCTGATGCATATCAAGCCTTATTTGGTCCTGCTTCGTGGGCCAAATACTTTGATCTCCTCTTGATTCTGCACCTCCTGACGATTTCTCCCTAAATAGGGACCTTATTGATAAAGTGGAGGCCTCTGTCACCATCAACCCCACCCGTCTCGATACATGTGTCGTTGCTGCTCCTTCTCAGGATGCGGCCTCCCGCTAGGCTGCTTTATCCTGCTTTGGCGAAACCCCTGTTCGAGTCTCCAAGAATGCTCGGTTGAATGCCAGTGTTGGCACTATTCTCCTCCCGCCCCATGTTGCGATCGGTGTTCGGAATCTGCAGCACTACTAAGATATTCAGCACATCCATGAGGCCCAGGGCCATTCAGTCCTCCGGGAAGACACGTTTGCTCGTTCCCCTCGCGGTCGTTGCCATCAACCCCTTCGGGTTGTGAAGATTACCTTCGATGGTAGGACATTCCACCCTCTGTCATTCTTGCTGGTGCCTGGTGCTCTGTCCAAGAGTACATTCCTTCTCCTTGGCTCTGTAACAAGTGCTGGAGGTCTGGGCAAGGTGCCCTCCGCTGCTCTGGGTCTGTCTTTGTCCTTTGTGTGGGGGTGAAGGTCACTAAGTTGGAGTGCTCTTCTCCCCAGGCTCGTTGCCTCAACTGCAGTGAGGCCCATCCTGCCTTCTCCCGTGCGTGTCTCCATTACAAGCTTGAGGCAGCCGTCCTCAATCTGAAGCACCAGGAGCGTTTATCTTTTCCTGAGGCGAGGCGCCAGGTTCGCCAGCTCCCGCCTTATGCTAACGACTCTTATGCTTGCGTGTTGCGATCTTCCTTTCCTCGTCCTTCCCACGTTCCTCAGACAAGTAACCGTTTCCGGGCATTGGACCCTGATATGCCCACTGCCCCCTCCTCTGTTCCTTAGAGTTCTGTCCCGAAGGGTCCCCTTCCTGGTACTTTATCTGGGGTTCCCCTTCTTTCTACCAGGTCTGTCATGTCGCCTGTGTCCTCTTCCTCGTCTCCCTCCAATCCTCCTCCCCATCCTTCCCCTCCTTCTATTGACTCTCCCCGCCGCCTGTCGGTGCGGGCTGATGTCCATAGCTCTCCAAACGGCCGTCGTGTGTGCTCTCGTTTGCTTCTGTTGAGACGCTGGAATCCGTTGCCCAATATGTGGTTGCTGGGACACCTGCGTCTTTAAGTGAGAAGCGTAAGCCTGGTTCCTCTCTTTCCTCCTCCACACCGGGTAAGAAGGCTTCGCTTTCTTCCTTGTCCCCTACTTCTGCCTCTATCGCTCCTTCCCCTCCCATTTCAGTGGTTGTGCCCCCTGTTCCTGCTATGGAGGTTTGTTTGGCCCTCGCTACCCTCTTGGTTGCTGCCCTTGCTGAGGTGCGCTCCCCTCTTCCTACCCCCCCTTCCCCCTCTTTCTGCTGCTGTCCTTGGCTGCTCCTCTCGATTGTCTCCTCTTCCTCCTCCTCCGGACCCCACCCATCCACTTCTGGTCTGTTCTCCCGCTTCCTTCCTTCCATCTTTGCTCAGTTTACCCATGCCCCCTAACCCTGACTTTGCTGATCCCGACTCTGATCTTCTTTTACGTGCTATGTTGCTCTGTCGACTTCGTTTCTTCCTTGTTCTTTGGTGTTGTCCTTTCTCTTCTCGTCGATGTCTATTCTTCAATGGAACGTTCGAGGTTATTACGCCAATTTCCTTGAACTCCAACTTCTGATTTCGCGGTTTTTGCCCCTTTCTGTCTGTCTCCAGGAGCTGATGCTTGGTGCTCGTCCTGGTCGATTTCGTGGCTATTCCTTTCTCCCCCTCCCCAGCTGTTGCTGGGGCTTCTAATTCTTCTGCTCTCTTGATTCGCTCTGATGTTCCCTTTGTCCCCTTACTTTTTCCTTCGCCTCTCCATTGTTCTGTTGCTCGTATCTTTGTGGGGAAATGGTACACAGTTTGTTCCATTTATATCCCCCGAGTGTTCTGCTTTCTCTTCCTGATCTGAAACGCCTACTGGACTCCTTACAGGAGCCTGTGCTCCTTCTGGGTGATTTCAATTGTCGTTATTCCCTGTGGGGTGATGTTTTGACGAACACCCGAGGTCGCTTTCGTGAGCCGTTTATCCTCTCTTCTTCCCTGTCTCTTCTTAATTCTGGTGAGCCCACGCAGTTGAACTCTCGGACTCGCACACTTACCTGTCTTGATCTTTCTCTTTGCTCGTCTTCTCTTTACTTAGATTTCACGTGGCAGGTTCTTGATGACCTCCATGGCAGTGACCATTTCCCCATCCTTGTTTCCTTTTTCTCTTTTTGCCCTCCCCTCTCCTTCCCTAGGTGGCAGTTTGCGAAAGCGGAATGTAACCTATTTACCCTCAGTGCTGCTCTCTCTGAACCCTCCCTTCTGTCCTCCTTTTTCATTACGCTGTCTTCGACGCTGCCCTCCTCTCTATTTCTCGCTCTTCCTCTCGGGGTCCACGGAAGTGCGTTCCCTGGTGGAATGCAGATTGTGCTCGGGCTGTCCACTGTAAGCATGCAGCCTGGAAGACACCGCCGTCGGCAGACAGCCAATTTTTTTCTTTCGGAAGGCGAGTGCGGTGGCCCATAGGGCTATCCGCATGGCTAAACTTTAATGTTGGGCATCTTATGTCTCCACCATTACGTCCGAAACTCCTCTGCCACAGATCTGGAAGCGTATCCACAAATATAGCGAGTAAGTTCGTTCCCGATGTTTCACCTGTCCTTCTCCTCTGTGGTACTCTTGTGGCAGACCCGTTGCAGGTTGCTACTGAACTGAGTTCCTACTTTTCTTCTGTTAACTCTGGTCTTCATCATCCCCAATTTTTCCTACTTCGTAAATCTGTCCTTGAATTTCGTCTTTTCGATTTCTGCACTCGACTTCGATTTCCCTATAACGATCCCTTCTCTCTCTCTCTCAACTTCGTTCTGCCCTGGCCCACTGCGGTTATTCGGCAGCGGGCTGAGATGGCATTCATTATGAGATGCTTCGCCATCTCCCTCCTTGCACGTTTCAATATTTACTGAGTTTTTATAATCGGATCTGGGAGTCGTCGTCAGTCCCTGAGGATTTGCTCCATGCCATTGTTCTCCCTGTTTGCAAACCAGGGTCTCTGGGAACATCCCCTAAGGACTTTCGCCCTATTGCCCTTACAAGTTGTGTCTGCAAACTCTTTGAACGTAAGGGTAACGTTCGTCTAATGTGGTTCCTTGAACACCAGCACCACCTCTCCCCTTCTCAATTTGGTTTCCGCATGTGCCGTAGCACAACAGATGTCTTGGTGAACTTGGAGATCAATATTCGTACTGCTTTTGCTGCGAAGACCTCCGTTGTTGCCGTCCTTTTTGACCTGGAAAAGGCTTACGACACCACTTGGCATTATCATACTCTATCCCAGCTTTATTCTTTTGGCCTTCGTGGTCATCTCCCTCTTATTTCTCCGCAGCTTCCTCTCTCGTCGTTCCTTTCGGGTGAGGCTTAGTACCGTTCTCTCTGCCTCTTTTCAGCAATACGAAGGTGTGCCCCACGGTAGTGTTCTGAGCACTACTCTTTTTCTGGTTGCCCTCAATGGTCTTCTTTCCCCTTTTCCTTCAGGCATCGTCTTCACTCTCAATGTCGATGATTTACCGTTTGCTGTCAGGGTGATGATTCGCCTCTCCTTCAACGCCGGCTTCAACTTGCGATTGATGCCGTGTCATCTTGGGCCACCGATCATGCCTTAAAGTTCTCTACTTCTAAGACTTGTGCCATGACCTTTACGCAGAAATGGGTCGTTCTTCGTCTCTCTTTGTCACTTTATTGTCATCCCCTTTAGTACAAAGATTCCGCGAAGCTTTTGGGGTTATTCTTTGACACTTGTTTGTCTTGGTCTTCAAATATCTCTTACCTCCGTGTTGAGTGCCTAAGACCCTCGCCCTCCTTCGGATATTGTCCCATACTTCTTGGGGAGTGGATAGGCGCACTCTCCTTGCTTTACATTCCCCTCTCGTCGTGTCTAAGCTCGATTATGGTTGCCCTGCTTACTCATCTGCTTCTCCTTCTACTCTTCACCGTCTTGATACTTTGCACCATACTGGGTTGCGCTTCAGTTCTGGTGCCTTTCGTTCGACTCCCGTCCTCAGCTTGTATGTTGAAACTGGCATCCTGTCTCTCTAGAATCGCGGTGATCGCTACAGTCTTCGCTATCTTCCGCGATCCTTACAGCATCCTCACTCTCGCCTCTATCGTGCTTTGACTTTTACCCCTCCTGTAGTTCCTGTTCCTCTTCACCACCTTCCTCTTTCTGTCTGTTTGTCTCGCTTACAAGAGTCTCTTTCGTTATGTTTTACTAATGTTTCTCCTCGTATTGTTCCATCCTTGCCCCCGTGGAGTGTCCCCCTTCCCAAATTTTGTACTTCTCTGACCTGCATCACTAAAGCTTTTACCCCTCCTACAGTTCTGAAACGCCTCTTCCTTGAGCACTTTTTTTCTCACTCCCACTCCGTTCCCATCCTCACCGACTGGTCAAAGTCTGCTGACAATGTGAGCTACTCTGTTGTATTTCCTGACCACACTTATATGTGTCGCCTTCCTCCAGAGGCTAGCATCTTCACAGTAGAACTCTATGCTATTCTCTATGCTCTTTGTCTCCTGCTTTCCTGGTGTCAATCCTCCTTCGTGTTGGTAGTTGACTCTCGTAGTGCCCTCATAGCTTTAGGGTCCTTTAATCCGGTCCACCCGGTGGTCATCGAGATTCAACATTGGCTGTTTCTTATCTCCAGTAAATTTAAGTCAGTTGTGTTTTGCGGGGTTCCCAGCCTTGTTCGTATCTCTTTAAATGAGCGTGCAGATGCTGCTGCTAAGGACGCTATCCGCCCTTGTCCCATCTCCCATAAAGGTATTCCTTATTCCGACTTTTACCCAGTTATTCATGCCTCCATCCGTGCCCGCTGGCAGAGTTGTTGGTTTTCTGTTATTGGTAACAAACTGCATACTCTTAAGTCGTGTGTCCCAGTGGCCTTCCTCCTGTCACCGTAACCGGCGGTGGAAAACGGCTCTGGCTAGGTTATGTATTGGCCATACCCGTTTAACTCATGGTCACTTAATGGAGCGCCACCCTGCTCCTTATTTTCCAAATTGCATTGTCCCTCTTACGGTCGTACATATCCTTGTTGAATGTCCTGACTTCGAGGACGAGTGTGTGTCCTGTTTTCCGACCGTCCCCCACGGTCGTTTGTCCCTCGATAGAATTCTTGGCGACTCGGATACTTTTGATATCGTTCGCCTTATGCGATTTTGTTGTCGTATTGGCATCCTTGGTGATATTTAGCACCCTCTGATTATCCCGCACATTTGATGGTGCTACATAGCCTTCCCGGTTTGGTGCCTTCTATTGATAATTACTTACTTACTTGAAGATAGGCACATGAAAGGCTTGAAGCATCCTGGGGTAGCTAAGCCCCACACGGTACCTTAGTCACAACACAATACACTTAGGGATGCCCAGAACACTGGCTTAGACTACTCAATAACTACAACTTTTGCCAGAGACCGGTTACACAGGTTTATACTTAGAGAAACACTGTAGACTAAGGTAAGGGAAGGGGAGGAGGAGGAGGAGAATGGAGACAGAGCCACACAGGGACGATGTTGCCACAAGCACAGCCGGACCAGAGAAGACCGGTTACACAGGGTTATAACCATGCTACCAGGTAGCATGGTTATGAGGTAGCCATGCTACCTCTTACTCTAATCACTGCCGGCCGCACACTCAGCTGATAGTACAGCAGCCATCATTCCAAGTTTACTCAGACATTCTTAACTATTTAGTTTAATCATTTCTAAACATTGCTGATAACTAGTTCAATATAATATTTAATAATCAACAAGCACGGAGTCTTAATGCTCTGAGAGAAACAAGATTCGTCTTACGTCTGGCAAGGAAGACTTGAACAAAGGTATGAAACGCTCCAAATATAAACGTTATGTTAAGTAACTATCCTTCTCACAAGATTATTTGTAACTCAGTTTGACCTCTGGTTTCCACTAAGAACCAAAGGTCATAACACTATCTACCTATCTACCCCACTATTTTTGATACATCTTGATTCTAGTTGGTGGCCCTTCTCATTAATACTCCATACACCTCATAACAAGTAGCAAACTCATAACAAGTGGTTGGCCTGACCGGGAGGAACTTTTTAATTGTAAAAAATTTGATGTTTGAGTGCCAAAACTAAAATTCTTGCTTTCTGCAGAAAGGTTGTGTGGTAGCCTAGGGTCCAGCTCAACTAGCAAAGGATATATCTTGCACTGACTGGACACCCAGCTGGATCACCTCAAGATTGAGGTAAGTGTGGCCTTGTGATAGGGGCCGTGCAATTTTTTGTTTTTTTCTTAATTTTTATTTTTAATTTTTTACTTTGACTAGGAGCTAGATTAATTGGTGATGGCGGCAAAATTGCAGGAACTGGCAAATGTGACCCCTTCAGTGGTAGAGATTAAGAACCTCACCAAATCTAATTTAGTATTGTTAGGCAAGGAATTTGGCCTCAAGACACTGATAAAAAGTGGATTTGGTGAATGAAATCTTACAACATTGCATAGACCAAGAACTATTGCCAAGTGATGCACTTTTATGCCAGGCCAGTCCAGCGGAAAGTGTAGCTAGTAGGAATATGGAGCTAGAATTACAACTAGACCAATTAAGACTGGCAGAGCAAAAGGCTGGAGTAGCAGAGCAAGAGGCAAAATTGTTAGAGGAAAATGCTAAAGTAGAGGAACAAAGGCTCAAAAATGAGGCGGAAAGAATTAGAGCAAATACCGTTGTACCACCACCTGCCGGAGACTCGAACGCCAGGCATTATGATAAAAAGCATAACTTGCCTGAATTTTTAAAGTCAGACCCTGTAAGATTTTTCAACCATTTTCAGAGATTTGGCCATGTCCATGAACTGGCCAGAGGAAGAGTGGGTTTAAATCCTACAGGGAAGACTTAGAAGTAAGGCCCAGGATACTTTTATAAATGTCGTACCTAGTAGCCAGAGTGCACTTCTTGGCCTACTATGCAAGGCCCGATTTGGCTAATAGGCCGAGTTATTTTCTTTATTTTCAATAAATTGTTTCAAATTAGTTTATTTGAATTACTATTATTATATTGTAATAATATTACTATTATTACTCGCCTTCCGAAAGAAAAGAATTGGCTGTCTGCCGACGGCGGTGTCTTCCAGGCTGCATGCTTACAGTGGACAGCCCGAGCACAATCTGCATTCCACCAGGGAACGCACTTCCGTGGACCCCGAGAGGAAGAGCGAGGAATAGAGAGGAAGGCAGTGTCGAAGACAGCGTAATGAAAAAGGAGGACAGAAGGGAGGGTTCAGAGAGAGCAGCACTGAGGGTAAATAGGTTCCATTCCGCTTTCGCAAACTGCCACCTAGGGAAGGAGAGGGGAGGGCAAAAAGAGAAAAAGGAAACAAGGATGGGGAAATGGTCACTGCCATGGAGGTCATCAAGAACCTGCCACGTGAAATCTAAGTAAAGGGAAGACGAGCAAAGAGAAAGATCAAGACAGGTAAGTGTGCGAGTCCGAGAGTTCAAATGCGTGGGCTCACCAGAATTCAGAGGAGACAGGGAAGAAGAGAGGATAAACGGCTCACGAAAGCGACCTCGGGTGTTCGTCAAAGCATCACCCCAAAGGGAATGACGACAATTGAAATCACCCAGAAGGAGCACAGGCTCCTGCAAGGAGTCCAGTAGGCGTTTCATATCAGGAAGAGAAAGCGGAACACTCGGGGGATATAAATGGAACAAACTGTGTACCATTTCCCCACAAAGATACGAGCAACAGAACAATGGAGAGGCGAAGGAAAAAGTAAGGGGACAAAGGGAACATCAGAGCGAATCAAGAGAGCAGAAGAATTAGGAGCCCCAGCAACAGCTGGGGAGGAGAGAAAAGAATAGCCACGAAATCGACCAGGACGAGCACCAAGCATCAGCTCCTGGAGACAGACAGAAAGGGGCAAAAACCGCGAAATCAGAAGTTGGAGTTCAAGGAAATTGGCGTAATAACCTCGAACGTTCCATTGAAGAATAGACATCGACGAGAAGAGAAAGGACAACACCAAAGAACAAGGAAGAAACGAAGTCGACAGAGCTACATAGCACGTAAAAGAAGATCAGAGTCGGGATCAGCAAAGTCAGGGTTAGGGGGCATGGGTAAACTGAGCAAAGATGGAAGGAAGGAAGCGGGAGAACAGACCAGAAGTGGATGGGTGGGGTCCGGAGGAGGAGGAAGAGGAGACAACCGAGAGGAGCAGCCAAGGACAGCAGCAGAAAGAGGTGGAAGGGGGAGTAGGAAGAGGGGAGCGCACCTCAGCAAGGGCAGCAACCGAGAGGGTAGCGAGGGCCAAACAAACCTCCATAGCAGGAACAGGGGGCACAACCACTGAAATGGGAGGGGAAGGAGCGATAGAGGCAGAAGTAGGGGACAAGGAAGAAAGCGAAGCCTTCTTACCCGGTGGGGAGGAGGAAGGAGAGGAACCAGGCTTACGCTTCTCACTTAAAGACACAGGTGTCCCAGCAACCACATATTGGGCAACGGATTCCAGCGTCTCAACAGACGCTAAACGAGAGCACACACGACGGCCGTTTGGAGAGTTATGGACATCAGCGTGCACCGACAGGCGGCGGGGAGAGTCAATAAATGACAGACCGGGTAGAAAGAAGGGGAACCCCAGATAAAGGACCAGGAAGGGGACACTTCGGGACAGAACTCTAAGGAACAGAGGAGGAGGCAGTGGGCATATCATGGTCCAATGCCCGGAAACGGTTACTTGTCTGAGGAACGTGGGAAGGACGAGGAAAGGAAGATCGCAACACGCAAGCATAAGAGTCGTTAGCATAAGGCGGGAGCTGGCGAACCTGGCGCCTCGCCTCAGGAAAAGATAAACGCTCCTGGTGCTTCAGGTTGAGGACGGCTGCCTCAAGCTTGTAATGGAGACACGCACGGGAGAAGGCAGGATGGGCCTCACTGCAGTTGAGGCAACGAGCCTGGGGAGAAGAGCACTCCGACTTAGTGACCTTCACCCCCACACAAAGGACAAAGACAGACCCAGAGCAGCGGAGGGCACCTTGCCCAGACCTCCAGCACTTGTTACAGAGCCTAGGAGAAGGAATGTACTCTTGGACAGAGCACCAGGCACCAGCAAGAATGACAGAGGGTGGAATGGTCCTACCATCGAAGGTAATCTTCACAACCCGAAGGGGTTGATGGCAACGACCGCGAGGGGAACGAGCAAACGTGTCTACCCGGAGGACTGAATGGCCCTGGGCCTCATGGATATGCTGAATATCATAGTAGTGCTGCAGATTCCGAACACCGATCGCAACATGGGGCGGGAGGAGAATAGTGCCAACACTGGCATTCAACCGAGCATTCTTGGAGACCCGAACAGGGGTTTCGCCAAAGCAGGATAAAGCAGCCTAGCGGGAGGCCGCATCCTGAGAAGGAGCAGCAACGACACATGTATCGAGACGGGTGGGGTTGATGGTGACAGAGGCCTCCACTTTATCAACAAGGTCCCTATTTAGGGAGAAATCGTCAGGAGGTGCAGCATCAAGAGGGAGGAGATCAAAGTATTTGGCCCACGAAGCAGGACCAAACAAGGCTTGATATGCATCAGAACGGGAAGGAATTGAGTGAGTGCGGCCGTGTCGAGGACGGCGTTAAGAACCCCCAGAGAGAGGTTAAAAGGCACAGTAGTCACAACAAGAGACTGAGCCGTGCCAGGGGACGAGGTAGTCACCACTGGGGCTTGGGGCTCGACCCAACCACAGAGGAGGGAGGGGAGCCGAGGAAAGTAGTCAGGAGAGGCCAAAGCAGGAGCAAGGTCAGGGCCCAATGTAGAGGAGGCTAATGAGCCCGGTCTTCCAATACGGACTGACTCGGGGGCTTTGTCGCCCACCCCACGAGACTGAGAAAGTAAATGAGGAACAGAATTAGACATAGGTACGAAGAGAAAAATACTCATTCACGAATGTGCCCCCCACACCCCTCATGGAGCCACAATTAGAGGAAGGACACCCAACAAGAAGTCATTGCCCATCATGCCGGGGCCCCCTAGGGGTGCGTCGTGAGTAAGTAAGTAATTATCAAAAGAAGGCACCAAACCGGGAAGGCTATGTAGCACCATCAAATGCACAGAATAATCAGAGGGCGCTAAATATCACCAAGGATGCCAATACGAGAACAAAAACGCATAAGGCAAATGATATCAAAAGTATCCGAGTCACCAAGAATTCTATCATGGGACAGGTGACCGCGAGGGGCGGTCGGAAAGCAAGACACACGCTCGTCCTGGAAATCAGGACATTCAAGAAGGACATGCACGACCGTAAGAGGGACAATGCAACTACGACAATAAGGAGGTAGGCGGCAATCCATCAAGTGACCATGTGTTAAGCGAGTATGGCCAATACGCAACCTCGCCAGAGCTGTTTCCCATCGCCGGTTACGGTGGTAGGAGGACGGACATGAGGAAACACAACATTTAAGAGTACGTAGTTTGTTACCAGTAACAGACGACCAAGAAGCCTGCCAACGGGTAAGGACGGAGGAATGGATAACCGAGTAAAAGTCGGAATATGGAATACTTTTACGAGAGACGGGACAAGAGCGGACAGCTTCCTTGGCGGCAGCATCCGCACGCTCATTTAAAGACACACCAATATGGCTGGGAACCCAACAAAACTCAACCGACTTAAATTTACTGTGAACAAGAAACAGCCAATGCTGGATCTCGACAACTACTGGATGAACCGGATTAAAGGACCCAAGAGCCATGAGGGCACTACGAGAGTCAACAACAACTACAAAGGAAGACTGACAACGAGAAAGCAGGAGACGAAGAGCATAGAGAATAGCATAAAGCTTCGCTGTAAAGATGCTAGTCTCCGGAGGCAAGTGACACATATAAGTGTGATCAGGAAAAACAACAGAGTAGCCAACACCGTCCGCAGACTTAGACCCATCAGTGAAGACAGAAACGGAGAGGGAGTGAGAAGAAAAGTGCTCATGGAAAAGGCGTTTTAGAACCGTAGGAGGGGTAAAAGCTTTAGAGATACGGGTCAAGGAAGTACAAAACCGCGGAAGAGGGACTCTCCACACGGGCAAAGAAGGAACAACATGAGGAGAAACATTAGAAATATTAACGGAAAGAGAATCCTGTAGGCGAGATAACCGGACAGAAAGAGGGAGGTGGTGAAGAGGAACAGGAACCGCAGAAGGGGTAAATGTTAAAGAACGACAGAGGCGAGAGGAAGGATGCTGTAAGGACAGCGCAAGATATCGAAGACAGTAGCGATCACGGCGGTCTTGGAGAGACAGGAAGCCAGTGTCAACATACAAGCTAAGGACGGGAGTCGAACGAAAGGCACCAGAACTGAGGCGCAGCCCAGTATGGTGCAAAGCATCAAGACGGCGAAGAGTAGAAGGAGAAGCAGACGAGTAAGCAGGGCAACCATAATCGAGCTTAGACAGGACGAGAGAGGAATGTAAAGCAAGGAGAGTGCGCCTATCTGCCCCCCAAGAAGTATGGGATAAGACCCGAAGGAGGGTAAGGGCCTTAGAGCACTCAACACGGAGGTAAGAGATATGGGGAGACGAAGACAAACGAGTGTCAAGGAATAACCCCAAAAGCTTCACGGAATCTTTGTACTCAAGGGGATGACCATGAAGTGACAAAGAGGGACGAAGAACGACCCGTTTCCGAGTAAAAGTCATGGCACAAGTCTTAGAAGTAGAGAACTTGAAGCCATGATCAGTGGCCCAAGACGACAAGGCATCAATTGCAAGTTGAAGCCGGCGCTGAAGGAAAGGCGAATCATCACCATGACAGCAAAGGGTAAGATCATCGACATAAGAGAGCACAGAAGACACCTGAAGGAAGAGAGGAAAGAAGACCATTGAGGGCAACCAGAAAAAGAGTAGTGCTCAGAACACTACCCTGGGGCACACCTTCGTATTGCTGAAAAGAGGCAGAGAGAGCGGTACCAAGGCGCACCCGAAAGGAACGACGAGAGAGGAAGCTGCGGAGAAAGAGTGGGAGATGACCACGAAGGCCAAAAGAATGAAGTTGAGATAGAATATGATACTGCCAAGTGGTGTCGTAAGCCTTTTCCAGGTCAAAAAGGACGGCAACAACGGAGGTCTTCGCAGCAAAAGCAGTACGAAATCTAAAGGACGAGACTCAAGGACAGGTTTACGAAGAAGGAAAGATTGGGGAAGATGAAGACCAGAGCTAACAGAAGAAAAGTGAGAACCCAGTTCGGTAGCGACCTGCAACGGGTCCGCCACAGGAGTACCACGGAGGTGAAGGACCGGGGAAACATCGGGAACGATCTTACCCGCAATCTTGCGGATACGCCTTCAGATCTGTGGCAGGGGAGTTTCGGACGTAATTGTGGAGACATAAGAAGTCCAACATTCACGTTTAGACGCACGGATGGCCCTATGGGTCACCACACTCGCTTTCCGAAAGAAAGGAAAAGAATCAGTCTTCTGCCGACGGTGGTGCCTCTTCCAGGCTGAACGCTTACAGCGGACAGCCCGAGCACAGTCCGTATTCCACCAGGAAACGCACTTCCGTGGACCCCGAGAGGAAGAGCGAGGAATAGAGCGGAGGGCAGCGTCGAAGACAGTGTCATGAAAAAGGATGAGAGCGTGAGGGAGAGGCAGAAGGGAGAGGTCAGAGAGAGCAGCACTGAGGGTAAATAGGTTCCATTCCGCTTTAGTAAACTGCCACCTAGGAAAAGAGAGGGAAGGGCGAAACGAGAAAAAGGAAATAAGGATAGGGAAATGATCACTGCCATGGAGGTCATCAAGAACCTGCCACGTGAAATCTAAGTAAAGAGAAGAAGAGCAGAGAGAAAGATCAATACAGGAAAGGGTGCGAGTCCGAGAGTCCAAATGAGTTGGCTCACCAGAATTCAGAAGAGAAGGGAAGAAGAGAGGAGAAACTGCTCAAGTAGGCGACCCCGGGTATTCGTCAGAACATCACTCCAAAGATAATGACGACAATTGAAGTCACCCAGCAGGTGCATAGGCTACGGCGAGGAGACCATGAGGTGTTTCAAATCAGGAAGAGAAAGCGGGACACTCGGGGGGGAGATAAATGGAACAAACTGTGTACCATTTCCCCACAAAGATACGAGCAGCAGAACAATGGAGAAGCAAAGGAAAAAGTAAAGGAACAAAGGGAACATCAGCGCAGATCAAGAGAGCAGAAGAATTTGGAGCCCCAGCAACGGCTGGGGGGGGGGAAGAAAGAGAAAGGAATAGCCACGAAAACGACCAGGACGAGCACCAAGCATCGGCTCCTGGAGACAGACACAAAGGGGCGAAAACCGCGTAATCAGAAGTTGGAGTTCGAGGAAATTGGCGTAGTAACCTCGAACGTTCCATTGAAGAATAGACATCGACGAGAAGGGAAAGGACAACAACAGAGAAGAAGGAAGAAACAAAGGCGAAAGAGCAACACAGCATGTTAAAGAATATCAGGGTCAGCAATGTCAGGGTTAGGGGGCATGGGTAAACTGAGCAAAGACGGAGGGAAGGAAGCGGGAGAACAGACCAGAGGTGGGCGGGCGGGGTCCGGAGGAGGAGGAAGAAGAGGAGACAATGGAGAGGAGGAGACAACGGAGAGGAGCAGTCAAGGACAGCAGCAGGCAGAGGGGGAGTAGAAAGAGGGGAGCGCACCTCAGCAAGGGCAGCAACTGAAACGGAAGCAGGAGCCAAAGAAACCTCCATAGCAGGAACAGGGGGCGGAAGCACAGAAATGGGAGGGGAAGGAGCAACAGAGCCAGAAGTTGGGGCCAAGGAAGAAAGCGAAGCCTTCTTACCTGCCAGGGAGGAGGAAGGAGAGGAGCCAGGCTTACGCTTCTGACTTAGAGACCGGTGTCACAGCAACTACATACCGGGCAACGGATTCCAGTGTCTCAACAGGAGAAGCTGTATGAGAGCACACACGACGGCCGTTAGGAGAGCGATGGACATCCGCCTGCACCGACAGGCGGCGGGGAAAGCCAATAGATGGAGGAAGAGGGTGGGAAGGAGGATCGGAGGAAGACGAGGAAGAAGACATAGGAGACGCGACAGACCGGGTAGAAAGAAGGAGAACCCCAGACAGAGGACAAGGAGGGGAACCCGTCGGGACAGAACTCAAAGGAACAGAGGGGGCAGTGGGCGTATCAGGGTCCAAGGCCCGGAAACGGTTGCGAGTCTGAGGAAGGAGGGAAGGACGAGGAGAGGAAGAGCGCAACACGCGAGCGTAAGAGACGTTAGCATAAGGCGGGAGCCGGCGAACCTAGCGCCTCGCTTTAGGAAAAGATAAACGCTCCCGGTGCTTCAAGTTGAGGACGGCCGCCTCAAGCTTGTAATGGATACAGGCACGGGAGAAGGTAGGATGGGCCTCACCGCAGTTGAGGCAGCGAGCTTGGGGAGAAGTGCAATCCGACTTAGTGACCTTCACCCCCACACAAAGGACAGAGAGACAGTCCCAGAGCAGCGGAGGGCACCATGCCCAAACCTCCAGCACTTGTTACAAAGCCGAGGAGAAGGAATATACTCATGGACAGAGTACCTAGCACCAGCAAGAATGACAGAGGATGGAAGGGTCCTACCATCAAAGGTGATCTTCACAATACGAAGGGGTTGACGGCGAAGACCACGAGGGGGACGAGTAAACGAGTCAACCTGGAGGACAGAATGGCCTTGGGCATCAAGGATATGCCGAATATCATCGTGGCAATCCTGCAGATTCCGAACAACGGTTGCAACATGGGGCGGGAAGAGAATAGTGCCAACACTGGCATTCATGTGAACATTCTTGGAGACCCAAACAGGGATCTCGCCAAGGCAAGAAAAGGCTGCCAAGTGGGAAGCTGCATCCTGAGAAGGAGCAGCAACAATACGTGTACCGAGACGAGTGGGGTTAAAGATAACAGACGCATCCACGGAATCAACAAGATGCCGATGGAGGGAGAAATCGTCAGGAGGCGCAAAATCAAGAGGGAGGAGATAAAAGTATTTGGCCCATGAAGCGGGAACAAACATACTGCCGCGTATCATACTGATACGCGGCAGTATGGGAAGGAATCGAGCGAGTGCGGCCGGGGCGTGAGAACTCCTAGAGAGAGATGGGTTAAAAGGCGAAGTAGTCACAACGAGAGACTTAGCCGCACCAGGGGACGAAGTGGTCACCACTGGGGGCTGGAGGCTCGATCCAACCACAGAGGAGGGAGGGGAGCTGGGGGAAGAAGTCAGGACAGTCAAAGGAGGTGCAAGGTCGGGGCCCAACGCAGCGGGAGCTACAGAGCCTGGTCTTCCAATACAGGCCGACTCGGGGGCTTGGTCGCCCACCCCACAAGCCCGAGAGGGTACAACGGAAACATTCATCGACATAGACGAAGAGAAATTAATTCATCCACAAATGTGCCCATACCCACCATGGAGCCACAATTAGAGGCAGGACACCCAACAGGAAGCTATCGCCGATCATGCCGGGGGCCCCCTAGGGGTGCGTCGTGAGTATATGCCCCACAAACGCCACCTTAAGTAAGTAATTATCAAAAGAAGGCACCAAACCGGGAAGGCTATGTAGCACCATCAAATACGCAAAATAATCAGAGGGCACTAAATATCACCAAGGATGCCAATACGAGAACAAAAACGCATAAGGCGAACGATATCAAAAGTATCCGAGTCACCAAGAATTCTATCGAGGGACAGGTGACCGCGAGGGGCGGTCGGAAAGCAAGACATGCTCGTCCTGGAAGTCAGGACATTCAAGAAGGACATGCACGACCGTAAGAGGGACAATGCAACTAGGACAATAAGGAGCAGGGCGGCGCTCCACCAAGTGACCATGGGTTAAGCGAGTATGGCCAATACGCAACCTCGCCAGAGCTGTTTCCCACCGCCGGTTACGGTGGAAGGAGGACAGCCACGAGGAAACACAACATTTAAGAGTACGTAGCTTGTTACCAGTAACACACAACCAAGAAGCCTGCCAACGGGTAAGGACTGAGGAATGGATAACCGGGTAAAAGTCGGAATATGGAATGCCTTTACGAGAGATGGGACAAGAGCGGACAGCTTCCTTGGTGGCAGCATCCGCACGCTCATTTAAAGACACACCAATATGGCTGGGAACCCAACAAAACTCAACCGACTTAAATTTACTGTGAACGAGAAACAGCCAATGCTGGATCTCAACAACTACTGGATGAACCGGATTAAAGGACCCGAGAGCCATGAGGGCACTACGAGAGTCAACAACAACTACAAAGGAAGACTGACAACGAGAAAGCAGGAGACGAAGAGCATAGAGAATAGCATAAAGTTCCGCTGTAAAGATGCTAGTCTCCGGAGGCAAGCGACACATATAAGTGCGATCAGGAAAAACAACAGAGTAGCCAACACCATTCGCTGACTTAGACCCATCGGTGAAGACAGAAACGGAGCGGGAGTGAGAAGAAAAGTGCTCGAGGAAAAGGCGTTTTAGAACCGTAGGAGGGGTAAAAGCTTTAGAGATACGGGTCAAGGAAGTACAAAACCGCGGAAGAGGGACCCTCCATGGGGGCAAAGAAGGAACAACATGAGGAGAAACATCAGAAATACGAACGGAAAGAGAATCCTGTAGGCGAGATAACCGGACAGAAAGAGGGAGGTGGTGAAGAGGAACAGGAACCGCAGGAGGGGTAAAAGTTAAAGCACGACAGAGGCGAGAGGAAGGATGTTGCAAGGACCGCGCAAGATAGCGAAGACAGTAGCGATCACGGCGGTCCTGGAGAGACAGGAAGCCAGTGTCAACATACAAGCTAAGGATGGGAGTCGAACGAAAGGCACCAGAACTGAGGCGCAACCCAATATGGTGCAAAGCATCAAGACAGCGAAGAGTAGAAGGAGAAGCAGACGAGTAAGCAGGGCAACCATAATCGAGCTTAGACAGGACGAGAGAGGAATGTAAAGCAAGGAGAGTGTGCCTATCTGCCCCCCAAGAAGTATGGGACAAGACCCGAAGGAGGGTAAGGGCCTTAGAGCACTCAACACGGAGGTAAGAGATATGGGGAGACCAAGACAAACGAGTGTCAAGGAATAACCCAAAAAGCTTCGCGGAATCTTTGTATTCAAGGGGATGACCATAAAGTGACAAAGAGAGACGAAGAACAACCCGTTTCCGCGTAAAAGTCATGGCACAAGTCTTAGAAGTAGAGAACTTAAAGCCATGATCTGTGGCCCAAGATGACACGGCATCAATTGCAAGTTGAAGCCGGCGTCGAAGGAGAGGCGAATCATCACCCTGACAACAAAGGGTAAGATCATCGACATAGAGAGCGGAGAAGACACCAGAAGGAAGAGAGGAAAGAAGACCATTGAGGGCAACAAGAAAAAGAGTAGTGCTCAGAACACTACCCTGGGGCACACCTTCGTATTGCTGAAAAGAGGCAGAGAGAGCGGTACCAAGGCACACCCGAAAGGAACGACGAGAGAGGAAGCTGCGGAGAAAGAGAGGGAGATGACCACGAAGGCCAAAAGAATGAAGTTGAGATAGGATATGATAACGCCAAGTGGTGTCGTAAGCCTTTTCCAGGTCAAAAAGGACGGCAACAATGGAGGTCTTCACAGCAAAAGCAGTACGAAATCTAAAGGACGAGACTCAAGGACAGGTTTACGAAGAAGGAAAGATTGGGGAAGATGAAGACCAGAGCTAACAGAAGAAAAATGGGAACCCAGTTCGGAAGCGACCTGCAACGGGTCCGCCACAAGAGTATCATGGAGGTGAAGGACCGGTGAAACATCGGGAACGAACTTACCCGCTATCTTGCGGATACGCTTCCAGATCTGGGCCAGAGGGGTCTCGGACGTAATTGTTGAGACATAAGATGCCCAACATTCACGTTTAGCCGTACGGATGGCCCTACGGGCCACCGCACTCGCTTTCCGAAAGAAAAGAAAAGAATCGGTCGTCTGCCTACGGCGGTGCCTCTTCCAGGCTGCACGCTTACAGCGGACAGCCCGAGCACAGTCCGCATTCCACCAGGGAACGCACTTCCGTGGACCCCGAGAGGAAGAGCGAGGAATAGAGCGGAGGGCAGCGTTGAAGACAGTGTCATGAAAAAGGAGGAGAGCGCGAGAGAGAGGCAGAAGGGAGAGGTCAGGGAGAGCAGCACTGAGGGTAAATAGGGTCCAGTCTGCCTTAGCAAACTGCCACCTAGGGAAAGAGAGGGAAGGGCGAAAAGAGAAAAAGGAAACAAGGATGGGGAAATGATCACTTCCATGGAGGTCATCAAGAACCTGCCACGTGAAATCTAAGTAAAGAGAAGAAGAGCAGAGAGAAAGATCAAGACAAAAAAGGGTGCGAGTCCGAGAGTCCAAATGAGTGGGCTCACCA
This sequence comes from Procambarus clarkii, assembly GCF_040958095.1. NCBI lineage: Eukaryota > Metazoa > Arthropoda > Malacostraca > Decapoda > Cambaridae > Procambarus > Procambarus clarkii. The sequence continues at coordinate 20,616,764 of NC_091203.1, read as the reverse complement.
GAATTCAGAAGAGACAGGGAAGAAGAGAGGAGAAACGGCTGAAGGAGGCGACCCCGGGTATTCGTCAGAACGTCACCCCAAAGAGAATGACGACAATTGAAGTCACCCAGCAGGAGCACAGGCTCCGGCAAGGAATCCAGGAGGTGTTTCAAATCAGGAAGAGAGAGCGGGACACTCGGGGGGAGATAAATGGAACAAATTGTGTACCATTTCCCCACAAAGATACGAGCAGCAGAACAATGGAGAGGCGAAGGAAAAAGTAAAGGAACAAAGGGAACATAAGCCCGAATCAAAAGAGCAGAAGAATTAGAAGCCCCAGCAATGGCTGGGGGGGGGGGGAGAGAAAGGAATAGCCACGAAAACGACCAGGACGAGCACCAAGCATTGGCTCCTGGAGACAGACACAAAGGGGCGAAAACCGCGAAATCAGAAGTTGGAGTTCGAGGAAATTGGCGTAATAACCTCGAACGTTCCATTGAAGAATGGACAACGACGAGAAGAGAAAGGACAAAAACAGAGAACAAGGAAGAAACAAAGGCGAAAGACCAACAGAGCACGTTAAAGAATATCAGGGTCGGGATCAGGGTCAGCAAAGTCAGGGTTAGGGGGCATGGGTAAACTGAGCAAAGACGGAGGGAAGGAAACGGGAGAACAGAGCAGAGGTGGGCGGGCAGGGTCTGGAGGAGGAGGAGGAAGAGGAGGAGACAACGGAGAGGAGCCGTCAAGGACAGCAGCAGGAGGAGGGGGAGTAGAAAGAGGGGAGCGCACCCCAGCAAGAGCAGCAACCGAAAGGGAAGCAGGGGCCAAAGAAACCTCCATAGCAGGAACAGGGGGCGGAAGCACTGAAACGGGAGGGGAAGGAGCAACAGAGCCAGAAGGAGGAGCTGAGGAAGAAAGTGAAGCCTTCTTACCCGCCGGGGAAGAGGAAGGAGAGGAGCCAGGCTTACGCTTCTGACTTAAAGAGACCGGTGTCCCAGCAACTACGTACCGGGCAACGGATTCCAGTGTCTCAACAAGAGAAGCCGAACGAGAGCACACACGACGGCCGTTAGGAGAGCGATGGACATCCGCCCGCACCGACAGGCGGTGGGGAGAGCCAATAGATGGAGGAAGAGGATGGGAAGGAGGATCGGAGGGGGACGAGGAAGAAGACACAGAAGACACGACAGACCGGGTAGAAGGAAGGGGAACCCCAGACAGAGGACCAGGAGGAGGATCCTTCGGGAGAGAACCCAAAGGAACAGAGGAGGGGGCAGTGGGCGCATCAGGGTCCAAGGCCCGGAAACGGTTGTGAGTCTGAGGAAGGCGGGAAGGACGAGGAGAGGAAGAGCGCAACACGCGAGCATAAGAGATATTAGCATAAGGCGGGAGCCGGCGAACCTGGCGCCTCGCCTCAGGAAAAGATAAACGCTCCCGGTGCTTCAGGTTGAGGACGGCTGCCTCAAGCTTGTAATGGACACACGCACGGGACAAGGTAGGATGGGCCTCACCGCAGTTGAGGCAACGAGCCTGGGGAGAAGTGCACTCTGACTTAGAGTGACCCTCGCCACCACACAAAGGACAGAGAGAGACAGTCCCGGAGCAGCGGAGGGCACCATGCCCAAACCTCCAGCACTTGTTGCAGAGCCGAGGAGAAGGAATGTACTCCTGGACAGAGCACCTGGCACCAGCAAGAATGACAGAGGGTGGAAGGGTCCTACCATCAAAGGTAATCTTCACAACCCGGAGGGGTTGACGGCGACTACCACGAGGGGGACGAGTAAACGTGTCCACCTGGAGAATAGAATGGCCCTGGGCAGCGAGGATATGGCGAATATCGTCGTGGCAGTCGCGCAGGTCCCGAACACCGGTTGCAACATATGGCGGGAGCAAAATAGTGCCAACACTGGCATTCAATTGAGCGTTCTTCGAGACCCGAACGGGGGTCTCGCCAAGGCAGGATAAGGCAGCCAAGCGGGAAGCAGCATCCTGAGAAGGAGCAGCAACGACACGTGTACCGAGACGAGTGGGGTTGAAAGTAATGGAGGCATCCACGGAATCAATGAGATGTCGATGAAGGGAGAAATCGTCAGGAGGCGCAGAATCAAGAGGGAGGAGATCAAAATATTTGGCCCACGAAGCGGGACCAAACAAGGCTTGATAGGTAGCAGAACTGGAAGGAATCGAGCGAGGGCGGCCGTGACGAGGACGGCGGTGAGAACCCCCAGAGAGAGAGGGGTTAAAAGGCGCAGTAGTTACAACTAGAGAAGGAGCCGCGCCAGGGGACGAGGTAGTCACCACTGGGGGCTTGGGGCTCGACCCAACCACAGAGTAGGGAGGGGAGCCAGGGGAAGGAGTCAGAGAGGCCAAAGGAGGAGCAAGGTCGGGGCCCAATGCAGCGGAGGCTACAGAGCCCGGTCTTCCAATACGGACCGACTCGGGGGCTTGGTCGCCCACCCCACGAGCCTGAAAAGGTAAGCCAGAAGCAGACGAAACAGGGGTTATCATCTTGACGAAATTAAGAATTCACTCACGAATGTGCCCCCACACCCACCATGGAGCCACAATTAGAGGCAGGACACCCAATAAGAAGCTATCGCCGATCTTGTCGGGGCCTCCTAGGGGTGCGTCGTGAGTATACGCCCCACAAACGCCACCTTAAGAAACCGACAGTCCGTCGAGATCGGGTTCAGTGACGAAGTGGGGATTGACAATAAAAGGTTCCCCTCGCTCTCGACGTCGGGTACTGCAGTTCTACGGGTGCATGAGTATGCCTCCTCAAGCACCCGGGCGTCAAAATAGAAGAAGTCCATGGAAGAACCAGAACGAGCAAAAGGTCGGCAGGAAACGGCAAGCAGATAGGAGAAGAGGGGGGAGAAAAACGAAACAGAAGGAAAAGGAAAAGGTGCCCAGCAGAATTGGAGAGGACGGCAGCAGGAGCACAAGGCTAGAAAAGGACAGAGGACTGTCCAAAGGAGCATCACACTCCAGCAGCCGCCCACGAAGCCCCCACACGGCGACAACGAGCTGAGCGGGGAGGGGGAGCTGGGGAAAGAAGTCAGGACAGTCAGAGGAGGAGCAAGGTCGGGGCCCAACGCAGCGGGAGCTACAGAGCCTGGTCTTCCAATACAGGCCGACTCGGGGGCTTGGTCGCCCACCCGAGAGGGTACAACGGAAACATTCATCGACATAGACGAAGAGAAATTAATTCATCCACAAATGTGCCCATACCCACCATGGAGCCACAATTAGATCAGTCTGTCGAGATCAGGTTTAGCGACGAAAGGGGGGATTGACAACAAAAGGTTCCCCTCGCTCGAGACGTCGGGTACAACAGTTCTACGGGTGCAAGAGTATGCCTCAAGCACCCGGGCGTCAAAAGGGAAGAAGTCCAAATTAAGATCAAAAACAAGCAAAAGGTCGGCAGGAAACGGCAAGCAGATAGGAGAAGAGGGAGAAAAACGAAACAGAAGGAAAAAGAAAAGGTGCTCAGCACAATTCTTGGACGGCAGCAGGAGCACAAGGCTAGAAAAAGACAGGACTGTCCCAAAGAGCATCACACTCCGGCAGCCGCCCACTAAGCCCCCCTTACAGCATCAACGAGCTTAGCGGGGAGGGGGGCCCGTCCTGAGTACACGCCCCACAAACGCTACCTTAATAACCGTCAGTTCGACGAGATCGGGTTCAGTGACGAAAGGATTGACAATGAAACGTTCCCCTCGCTCTACGTTGGGTACTACAATTCTACGAGTGCAAAAGTATGCCTCCAAGTACCCAGGCGTCGAAATTAAAATTGGTTTTACTAAATTAAGCTCTAAAGTTAAATTAAACTTGCTCAATACCTCAAGTCTAACTTTGAAAAGTTCTCACGTATGGATGATAGTAATAATCATATTTTCCACACCATTTAGACCCACTCCACGCAATCTTCTACTGTCGGGTGGAAGAGATGCACTCTTGACCCACTGAACAATTTTCTCCTGCGTCTTACTCTTCTCAGTCTTATGGAACGAGTCTTCGTTGTGCTTTCAGCTGTCTTAGTACTCCTGAGCAAGCCAGGTAAACGAGGGTACTTCATGCAACTGGTTCAAGATTCTCTGATAATTAAATAATTATTTATCAATGTCTACCGACAATGGTTGACAAGTCTAACCCCCCCCCCCTTTCACTCAAGGGGTCACTATTCACTACGAATTAACACTTCGTCACAGGCAACTTTGCCTCCGAATATCGTTGGTTACACTCTAGTTTGCAATTCTTTCACATTTTGCATCCAATAATGTCGCGTCGCCGAGAAGACACGTACCGAATCATGCTTTGAGAGCATGAGCAGCAAGGGTTTTAGACTTCACACCCACAACATTTTCAATTATAGAACCAAGATTTAATTGAAGTGCTTATTAACCTATGAGAGTTGTGCTCACCAGGACAACACTTCTTGGTTAATAAATTTGGTTAGGAGGTTGCAAGATAATTAACCCAATGCCTCAGTTTATTCAACCTGAACCTGTCAGTCAGGTTGACAATGCTTGACTTCTGGACCACCAGCTGTTGCTGAATTGAACCGTTTTGCAATAATGTTTGCAAATCTTTATCGACGACTCCTAATCTAGCCATTTAAGGGGGAAAAAAAATATGATCACCCAGAAGCCATTTTATTGAATATACTTTATATTTCGTTCTTTAAAATCTTGGCATGGATGGACGTGCTAAAGCTGTCTATAACCGTAGCGAGCTCCGGGGACGAGGACCGTGTCGGTGACTGTGCGGTAGTCCGTGAACACTGTGCTCTTAGTATTGATGTTTGTTCTCACCAGCGTTGTCGTGTACGACAGCCTGTGGGGAGTAAAGTTGTCAATTAGCCAGTACCTTTACAAGCAAGCAAGGGAATTTGAAGTTGCAGTACAATACTGAGACTTAGTATCGAACTTACACTTGGGTAGCAGTAGTAGTATAGGTAGTCTGCATGATGACGTAAGAGGTGTGGGCGATGGTCACGTAGTCTAAAGATCTTTCAGTCACAATTCTGAAGTCTGACTGCACGTACGTGACCGTTAATGTTGAAGGTCTGACAACTACCGTTGTCTGGAGGGCGACACGGTCATCCACCGGCGTCTGTACCACCTGTGTAAGACAACAATTGGCTAGTCTAAGCTCAGCCTCCAGACCATCGTTTGTCACAATACATACCAAGTACTCACCGCGCGTGTTCCAGTGGTGACAGTCTGAACGGTGAGTGAAGTGAGGGTGACAGCCACACTCTGGAAAGCCTGATCAGTTAGGGTGACGAAGCGGTCGATGGTGAAGAGCTGGGTGACAGTGGGGTTAAATACTGCGTCAACTCTACTCACTTGTGGACTGCCATACCTAGCCCCAGCGTAAGGAGCCGGACCGCTACTGCTAGAGGAAGCGAGAGGTCCACTGCTAACCTGTCCAGGCCTGTCACCACTCCCGCCAATTCCTTGACCAGAACTGCCAGCTGGACCGCTGCCGATTCCTTGGCCAAGGTTAATACCTACTCCTTGACTGCTGCCAAGTCCTATTCCAGCACCCAGAACTGGACCGCTGCCCAGGCCGCCACGTACTACTGAACCGCTGCCATGTTGATCTGATGACCCCTGAGAGCTGGCACTACCCACACCTCCTGGTCCTCTGGTCTGACTGCCATAAGGAGAGGCAGGCTGATGGGTTGGATGAAGAAAACAGTTTGAAGTGCATATTTAAGAGCCATTAGAAAACTTTAATTTGTAAAATACTTAAAATTCAAGTCCGAGGCACCTACACTAAATACATTAATAAGCATTTGAAAAGTTAGAATTAACTATTAAGGGGCACTAAGTTTTATAGTATGGCAATAAACCAGAAAACTGCGCTAGAACTTTTTTATTAGAAAGTGAAGATTAGTGGGTTTAAGAGGTTGTGCAAGATATGATGTAATAATGATTAAATGTCAGGTACCAAACAGTCAACCAGGTAATTTTTCAACTTTAATCGAGTTAAAGAAACTTTAGGGGAAACAGAACCCTACAATCCTGATGTGTTCTTTGAGAAGTGATGACATCCAAGTATCCAAGCTACCGCCATCAAGATTTATTAACTTTAAATTTAGATAAAAGTATCAGTTAAGAATCTGCAGTGAACAAAATTATTAAATAACCAAAAGGTTTATTGGCGTTTTAATCCACTCTGTAGAGCCCCTATACAGTAACCAAGATTAACGTTAAGTCCCATCAACTCATTGTAGAATCTGGTCAACTTTACTGTAAACAAGAAACTCTAGGGAAACCCATTGACGAAAAGTGTAAAATGCTATACAAACTTAGACCTTTTACATGTAAAAGCTAAAGATAATTTAAAATGGTTCCATTGTTAAAATAAGGTCTAAGGCATCCTTAAAATAGCAAGGCTAGTTTACTAAATTCCAGCGTTTGATTTATCTTTTGTAATCTTACAATTAAAAGGTCAGTCCGTACCCATAAAATGACGGCTAGTAAGGATCCCAAGACCAGAATAGTATTTAATAATTAGACAATTAAGGGTTACGACAGACTGAAGTCATGCTATATTGTAATCTTTCATACAAGTGCTACTTTCCCTTAAATATTTAAAATCTGACATTCGATCTCATTAATTTCAGCTAATGCCCAACAAGGAAGTTTAAACTTTTTTATATAGTTAGAAAAACTAGCACACACAACTAAACACTTTTAGACTCGCCAAGGTCGTCCAACAGCGCCTGCGTGACACGCTATATAGATTTTATAGTATAAATGTAAGTTATTTTCAAATTTCCTTATCTGAAAGTTCACCGATTGCTTTGAAACTTTGACTACGTTCCATTGGAATATGCAAGAGTTTTTTTTATATACCAGCCCCATTTGTGACTAATATATATATATATATATATATATATATAATATATATATTAGTGCTACCTGTTGTACGTAATTGCAACACTATACGAAGTATTACAATTCGATTTCAATGTTACGGACTGCATCGATGAAATTAATTTTCATGGAAGCAAGACTTATTGTCCGACATGGCATTTTGAAGCGAGCTGTGATTAACACGCCATATTTGGCGAGTACTTTATCTCTTCCGTATTAACCATTTCTTTTACCTTTTCTTTACCGTTCCAATTTTCCTGATAACCAAATTATTTGGGAACGCATCGGGCGAGGGAAATGGTTGGAAGAACGGGAATGGGAAGGGAGAGGGTGGAAGGGGAAGTTTGGGGAACGAGAGTAGAATGGTGGGGAAAACGAGGCTGTGGCTCGGCAACACATGGCCGGGTACAACTAGTGTTTAACAATAATTACACATTTATAGGAAAATTAAAATATTTAGGAAATAAAAAAAAAACACGTTTACTCACGTTAACAAGTTGGGCAACGACAAGCACCTGGGAGATTACCAGGGTTGTCCACAATATTAGCCAGGAACTGTTGGTCATCTGACAAATAATGTAGTTTATGTTAAACCAATAACAACGTCCCCAATGCGGCAAATTTGTTCTAGTTAACATTGGCATACAAGAAAGCTTGGCAAGTTGCACAAAGTGCTGGAAGGTGGATGTTTACCGAAAAATGAATGTAGCAAGACAAAGATAATTTTACTTAGTTTCTTTTTCGCACGCATTAGTCATAAGCAGAAGTTTATCATCTTCGTAAATAACTAGAGTACTGACGAGGGGAACTGTGGCAAATTAGCAGGATAGAACATAAACACCCATATACCAGCTTCAATGTTAAAAAAGAAATAAGGTAAATACCAAGAAACGTTATCCAACGCCACTTTCATAACACTATTAAACCTAAACAAATAACAATAAACTAATCTATTTACACACAAACCTTGAAGGACAAAGTGAGTGTTATCACCACAGGAAGTTAGGGATTGAATGTCCAGTGCAGGAAGGTGGCCCGACTCGTTGCCTTCCCCACACACTATAAACACTCGCACTAACAAGAGACTATAGAAGAAGGATAGGAAAGCTCTCTATAAAATATATAGATCTTGTATCACCCAACCCGACGCTCGCCCTGCCTAACAACTCCATCTATTGACGAGTGCGCCAACTACAGGAGAAAGTGGTACTATTTCATTCCCTTCCCATTAACATTACATCACTAACTTTCTTGAATTATTGTAAAAGTTCTTTGTTTCTTAATTATGTCGTGCTAAATTGTTAATAACTTCACTAACTACAAAGTTTTACTTTTTTTACCATGATTAAGCTCTTATATAGAAGCAAATTAAACATAAATGAGTCCACAATGTAGTGAAACCAATAACGAGTCTCGCGGGACTGACCTCAGTCCTTCTAGACGGCGCTTCGTTCTTTTTCGTTCGTAACCCAGTTTAATGTTATGCAATAACCTCCCGACCCACTGACATATATCATGTACACATGTATACATATGTATTTATAACCTACAAGGGGGTATCACCTCTGGTCAAATTGCAGGGACCCATAGCCTCGGAGAAGCAAATAAAGAGAACTCAGCGAAGGCCTCGTGGATCCTCACTGAATTCTCCTACCACCCCTATTCTTTTTGTATGTGTGGGTATATATATATATATATATATATATATATATATATATATATATATATATATATATATATATATATATATATATATATATATATATATATATTATTAAATATGACCGAAAAAGTAAGATTAATAATTCTAACACGAATTTTCTCAATCTTTCGTACATTACGCTTCACTGTTGGAGGTAAATCAAAAATCAATTCTCCAAAATTTATTTTAATGAAAGAAATATGGACCAATAGGCTTTCTACAAACACTTCTATTCAATACCCATTGTTTGTGTTCTGTCTTGTGTTGATACTTTTAATACCCTATTAATATCCCCTCTTGTTCTGTCTTGTGTTAATGCCACATCACCCCTCCCACCTCAGTCAAATGTAGATATAAAATCGGAGATACGTAAGTTCTATTCAGTTGTGTATTTGTGAACTAAAGTCTTTGAAAATGTAATAAGTTTTACGAAACGCGCCCGTGTCGCGTCAGACTAGAAATAAAAATGAATTTTGGAGAATTGATTTTTGATTTACCTCCAACAGTGAAGCGTAATGTACGAAAGATTGAGAAAATTCGTGTTAGAATTATTAATCTTACTTTTTCGGTCATATTTAATAATATATGTCTACAGGAAAGACTGCTACCAAAATATACTAATATATATATATATATATATATATATATATATATATATATATATATATATATATATATATATATATATATATATATATTTTGTGCTTTATTAGTTATATATATATATATATATATATATATATATATATATATATATATATATATATATATATATATATATATATATATATATATATATATATTTTGTGCTTTATTAGTTATATATATATATATATATATATATATATATATATATATATATATATATATATATATATATATATATATAACTAATAAAGCACAAAAAAAAAAAATATATATATATATATATATATATATATATATATATATATATATATATATATATATATATATATATATATATATATAAATTATGATTTTTTAAGATTTAATTAATCTTATGGCAGACAGGAATTTAATTCTATGGTGAATAAATATGACTAAATATGTAGGTTATATTCCATACATGAACGCTTATTAATACATATATATATATATATATATATATATATATATATATATATATATATATATATATATATATATATATATATATATATATATATATATATATAATATATATATATATTAGTATATTTTGGTAGCAGTCTTTCCTGTAGACATATATTATTAAATATGAACGAAAAAGTAAGATTAATAATTCTAACACGAATTTTCTCAATGTTTCTTATATTTCTTTTCACTGTTGATGGTAACTGAAAAATCAATTCTACAAAATTCACTTTTATTTCTAATCTGACGCGACACTTGACCGCGTTTCGTAAAACTTATTACATTTTCAAAGACTAGTTTACACACACACAACTATAACTAAACACAGTTTAAACAGCTTCGATTTTATACCTGCATTTGGGTGAGGTGATATGTTACAACAGTTTTGGATGAGGTGAAAACAGACTTTCAACACAAGACAGAACACGAAACAATGGGTATAATATTTTGTAAGTTAAAGGGAAGAATGGAAGTAACTGCAAAGTGCCTATTGGCCCATATTTCTTGATGCTTCTATATTGGTGCGGAGTCTTGAAGTGGGTAGAATATAGTTGTGTATTAATTGGCTGTTGATTGCTGGTGTCGACTTCTTAATGTGCAGTGCCTCACAGATATTAAGCCGCCTGCTATCGCTGTATCTATCGATGATTTCCGTGTTTTTTGTTAAGACTTCTCTGGTGATGGTCTGGTTGTGGGAAGAGATTACATGTTCCTTAATGGAGGCCTGTTGCTTATGCATCGTTAATCGCCTGGAAAGAGATGTTGTTGTCTTCCCAATACGCTGAATTCTTTGAGGCTTACAGTCCCCAAGTGGGCATTTGAAGGCAAAGACGACATTGGTCTCTTTTAATGCGTTCTGCTTTGTGTCTGGAGAGTTTCTCATGAGTAGGTTGGCCGTTTTAAAAAAAATAAAAAATAAAATGTTTATTTAGGTAAGGTACATACATACAATAAATTTTTACAAAGATTGGTTGACTTATAGGTAGAGCTAGTACATACAATGCCTAAAGCCATTATTATGCAAAGCGTTTCGTTTCACTTTCATTGTTTTCTTGGTTTAATAGTAAATCGTCAATTGTATCTTTTGATTTTTGTCTGTAGGGATAACGTTTTTATTAACAATATCTTTCAGGATCCTTTCCTCCGTTTTATGAGCTGTGGAAAAGAAGTTCCTCTAAAATAGTCTAATAAGGGGTGCAGGTGTTGAGTTAGTTGTCTCTTCAGAGGTTGCAAGGCGTTTCACCTTCCTTCTTATCATATCTTCAACGAAACCATTGGAGAAGCCGTTGTTGACTAGGACCTGCCTTACCCTACAGAGTTCTTCATCGACTTACTTCCATCCTGAGCTGTTGCTTAGAGCACGGTCGACATAAGCGTTAAAGACACTCTTCTTGTACCTGTCTGGGCAGTCACTGTTGGCATTCAGGCACATTCCTATGTTTGTTTCCTTAGTGTAGACTGCAGTGTGGAAAACTCCGCTCCTTTCCATGACTGTTACATCTAGAAAGGGCAGCTTCCCATCCTTCTCCATCTCGTAAGTGAAACGCAACACAGAATTCTGCTCAAATGCCTCCTTCAGCTCCTGCAGATGTCTGACATCAGGTACCTGTGTCAAAATGTCGTCAACATACCTGCAGTATATAGCCGGTTTCAAGTTCATGTCGACTAAGACTTTTTGCTCGATGGTACCCATGTAGAAGTTTGCAAACAGGACACCTAGGGGAGAACCCATGGCGACCCCATCTACTTGCTTGGAGCAAGCTTGTAGTAGTTTCCTTAGACTGTTTTCTGGTATGTCAAGAGGAGTACAGGCCGGATCACGGTACACTCTGTCGGCTATCATCCCGATTGTTTCATTCAGGGTGAAACATGAAACAATCACTTTCATTGTTTCATTCAGGATGAAACAATCGTGAATTGTGAAAGGGATCTGGGAGTTATGATTAGTAAGAATTTAAAAAACTCTAAAAAATCAAATGAGACCAGAAGGCATGGCAGGATGTGCAGAATACCCCCCTTTGAAAAGCAGAGGTGCAACAGGTACTCTGAGAGAGAACTCTATCAGCATAAGAGGCCCGAGACTGTTCAACACGTTTCCATTACACATAAGAGGCATAACTGGCTAACCCCTGACAGTTTTCAGGAGAGAGAACTCGATAAGCACCTCCAAAGGATACCTGATCAATCAGGCTGTGATTCATACGTCAGGCTGCGAGCACCTGCATCAAACAGCCTGGTTGACCAGTCCAGCAATCGACCAGGCCACGGAAACACATTAAGGTAATTTCAAGGTAAGGTACTACGTTCATAGGCTTTGCTTAGAATATTTTTAAATAAGTTATCTTGTGAATCCACATTGAAATCCCTTTTTACATCACCCAACGCTGGGTTCATGTCTCGTTGCAAGACCGCCCCCCCCCCCATAGACTTTACAGTCTATTTCACCCAAAAAAAATTTAGGCCCCCTAAAATCAGCTTTTCCAAAATTTGGCACATTAACAGAATTTTCTCCTACAAATCTATTCCATTCTATACTAAATCTGATTTCTTTGTGATTACGCTTCCCTAGTTCACTCACTATTTCAATGTTATGGGCCAATTCCTACTACTATCTCCTCTACTACACTTTGCTCCTCACCTCTCTCTAGCCTATTTATTGCCTACATCTAATTCCTCATCACAATCGACTTGAGAATGGTCCAGGACGGACCGAAACGTCGTCGTCCCTTCACCTTCTAGTGTGTGGTCTGATCAACTTCAATGTCATTAATTTGCATTTCCCTGTTACATAAAACTTGGTCTAAAATATTATTTTCACGCATTGGTTCCTTAGTGTGTTGCTTAAGAAAACAATCGTCAATTAATTCTAGAAAATCTTTTTCTTCATTATTCCCTGTTGTGTTAGGCAGTTTATTCAACTAAAATTAAAGTCACCCATGACACGAATACTGTTTGACTTAGATGCTCTAGATATTTCATCTCATAGAGGCTTTGCTTCCATTCTGTATAAGTTTAGTGACCGGTATATAACTCCAATTATAAGATGTTTAGGGTTTTCTTTTAATTCTAGACAAAAAGTGTCTGTGTGTGGCTGTGTTCTGATTCCATCTTTGAGACTATATTTCAAATTTTCCTTAACATATATGGCTACTCACTCGTCTAAAATATCTATCTATGTGAAATAATTTAAATCCGTTTATATGTCCGTAAACACAATCACAGGTTTGTGTTCAAGGGATCTTCCGGCGTTAAGTGGTATACTTATTAATCGTGTGCATCTGTAGACCTATTAGTTCATTATTTGGACTTATGCTTTCAAGATCACAACCCTCTGCACGTTTGCTCATGCAAACATTTACAAAGCTCAATTGTGCAGATGTACACATGCGAGTTGCGGCGAAGGCGTCCGACTTATCGCTTGATCACTATCAATGTCAGTGACTTACTGACACTGACAGTGATCAAGCAAAACACCTTGCAAAAGGCAATGTTTTGGAACGCCTATTTGCTTCCGAGCACCACGACGCCCTCCAACCTGCCAATCTTCATCCCGCACCTCCATTGAAGTCATCACGAAGGATGTAACATTTTTTTCGTGAACGAAAAGTAACTGAATCGTTGGCCAGTCCCTGCCGACACCTTGGAAAGCACCAACGAACGGAACTTTGCCTCTTGTGTTCAAAGCTGAGTTCAGCAAGAACGATCAAACTCGGATTCTGAATAAACGGACATCATGCAAGCATGTACAAAATATGCCTCAACTCTCAAGTAAGAAGAGAACCGGACCCTAGCACTGCTTGTGGTCAAAGATAAAATCAGGTAGAACAACGGATATTAATGTCTTACAAAAGGTGCGACATTCTCTAACGTTACGGAAACAACTACATGCAGACCGGATCACATCACATTACACGGGAGCATACTTGTTAATTTCAGGCGCTGTCTAATTTAATAATATGTCAAAGTATTGGAGAATATGTACCTCTTTTATATTCAGGGAAACCTGTTTGGTTTTTAATTGCATATTTGAGCATACAGACATTCATACAAGCCCCCAGAAAACTGCCTTAGCTCTCAAGAAAGAAGAAAGCTTTGAAACTAGCGGTCCCAAGGGAGATACACCTCTTACGCCACAGTCACACGAAGAGACTCTAAAACACTCATCACACCTAGTACTGAGGAGAAACCCCATCCCTCGCCATGGCTACGCATTTATGACAACATAGGCGGAACAGCTCTTACAAGCGCTCTCTTTCACATCGCCTGGTGGATACGCTAAGTTGGCTACCACTCAGCAAACAATCCTTGGTTCGCCGACCACATCTGTGTGAGGAGCGTTGAAGGCAAACGACATTCTGCTCCACACCATCAATATCGGTGCGAACTCATCCATACAATCAACAAAGCTTTGGAACAACTATTTTGCTCTAGAGCCCGTCGACGCCCTGCAACCAGCTGACCTTGCCCTCATCCCCCCAACGACGGTATCCGGGAGGATGCAACATTTTCGTCAGGCACACCATCATCTTCATCATTGCCCAGCTTTCTCCGACATCTTGGTAGGCACCAATGGCCGGAACCCGACCCTGCTTGTGGTCAAAGCTGAATTCAGCAAGAACGACGAAATCCAATATACAACAGCAAGGGCAACATTCTCTTCCACAACGGAATCAACCACATGCATACCAGATTGCGACAAATTGGTCCCCTTTCAAGGGCTATATTCAATTACTAACATTTCCAAGTATATGAAAATTCTGTACCTTTTCCATTTTCAGGGAAAACTGTTTTGTTTTTAATGGTAGAGTTTGAATATATGGACATTCATGGAAGCCCGCAGAAAAATGCTTCAACTCTCAAGTAAGGAAAATGCTTACAATCCAGTTATACTTCTCTCTCCATGCGAACATAAGCGAACATAAGCCCAGTCACATAAGGGGACTCCACATTCGCGTCACACCTGGTATTGAGGATACTCCACATCCCTCATCATGGCTACGCATTAAGAACAACAAAGGGGACCTTCTCCACGACTCTCCCAAAGACGCTACGATCCGTGGAGAATCGTCAACTGAGTCACGGAGACTACAAACTTCAAGCGCTCTCTCCTTCAGACTTGAAGACACCCTAATGTTGGCCGCCACTCGAGAAACATCCACGATACGTTACAAATCCTTTGTCAGTTACCGCCTGACCTACAAAGTCTGGGCGAGGAGTAGGTCGCTAAAAGAGCAACGCATAAAATATCCCCCTCAGGTAGAGGTCATTCAAGTCACTATTCTCATTTTGGAGCCGTGTTCTGACTGCATTGCAGAATAGGGGATTGCACGACAGTTGTTCTGCTGGTGGGGGGAACCTCTGCCGGAACCCCCCATCGTGTAACCCACCTTACTATAATGTCTCATCTGGTTGTCGCTTTCTTCAAATCTCAACTCCCTTAGCTGGGCCTGCGCCTCTGCGTTATTCTTATAGACACCTCCTTTTGGACAGTAATTGGCAACTCTTATTTTACACTACAAGCCTAGACTCATTTATCGTTTCCACTGTTATACAACGTTTGTTTCAACTTAGGATTATTGTAAAATCATATTGTAAAATCATGTAAACATTAGCGTATTGAATTCTCACACGTTTTATATCACTTACAATTGTTATTGCTAGCAAGGTTTTATTTTACACTACAAGCGTATGTTGTAATCCACAAGTTTGTTGGAATTATTAGCCAGAGGATCATTACTACAACACCTAACGAATGAGGATTGGAAGTACATGTTAAGTATACAGACAACGGTCACACATCCAGAAAAGGTCAAGGGATTAAGACAGCAGCTGCTTGGCCAAACTCATAATTCCTGGGAAGAGGACTCAGGCTTCTAGGAACAAGGTTACCGCTTCTAGGAACAAGGTTAATCGGATTATACCTTCCTTGAGAGGCGGGGTGAGATGTTTGAGGCTATGGCTGGCTGAAGACAGTCTGGTAGTGGGAGTGGAACTGGCAAGTCCTCCGGGTCTTCGTCTGTGGCAGCAACGAAGTGTAGCAGACAGCTATGCGGGAGCCTGATGTGATCTTAGTGACCAAGTTAAGCCTGCAGTATGTGAGTATTGAATGTAAGACTAACGGGGTATGGAGCGTTGTAGTAATCATTCAGTATTAGGGACTTAGGCGGAAGTTACGAGTGCAGGTGGTGACCGCGTTGGTCAAGTGGGTTATGGATATTAGGTGTTTATTTAACTAAATAGAGTATGTTAATATGTTATTATTTGTCAGAGTCTATTCCTTGTAATTAAATGAGAAAACCCGACGGCCTTTAAATACCTTCCATATGTTCCCGCATTGTGTTCCTGTACAAACCTAGGGTACACCTCAAGGGTCTGGTGTGTGTAGAAGTACACGGTAGTAGAAACGGTTGCTGAGGCAAGGTGTTATGTGTGGTGTAACCGCTGTGTTCGGAATGAACCGGGGTTCAGTGTCACGACACTTATACTTATTTATTATATTCACTGTTATTCAACGTTTGTTTCAACTTAAGATTCATTTTTATTACTAATTTCATATTGTTAAATTATGTAAATATTAGAGCCATGTGTGTCACACGATTTTGTATCATACAATTATTATTGTTAGCAAGGAAAACTAAAATAAAATGTAATAAAATATACAAACCCATTTTAGGCTTTTGCTCAAACCTCCAAAAATATTAATTTAAGCCCACAGTGTTATTTCTCAATATGTAAGTGTAGACCTTGGCTGGTAAATATATACCTTTTAGGCCTACGGTGTTAGAATTACTCATAATCAAATAACTACCCAAATATTATAAGACAAAAGAAAATATTGTAAGCACAACTAATATTTTGGCTAATAATCAGTAGCACAATAGAAAGCCTGCAAATAAATTAATATTTTAATATAATTATAAAATAGAAACAAAGAGAGTTAGTGAAAATGATTAAAATAAATACTGAAGCTCAGTGAGTCTTATCATCATTTTGCTCCACAGGGAGCGTAGCTGACGGTTTAGTCAATAGATGGCGCTGTTATAGTGGTCTTGGCAGCTTTTGTGGGGAACTTTCTACCTTTCCCATAAAGTGTTTGGTGTTGAGTCAACGAGGTGCCCGGCCCGCCGTTAACCCTCAGTCATTCCACTGTTGTCTGTGTGGTACCTTCTCTCACACTTTAAGTGTTGTTAAAGGTTGGTTTTAAGTGAAATGTAAGATTGAGTTTATTAATGATATAGTTTTTATTGTAATTGGTAGTTTAATACGTATTAATTTTATTGTTATGGGTTAAAAGTAGTATATTATTAATAATTTGTATGCTTAGGACATTATCCAGGATATCTTATTAGTGATGTTGAAAGAATACGGTAGAAGCATCTAATAGGTGGAGATTCGTCAGATCCTTAAATTTAGTGATATTATATTCGTTTAATGGAATAATTTAGGCTTAACCACTACTAGGCTTATAAGTATAAAATGAAGTATTTTAAGCGTGGTATACCTGACTATACCCCAGACTTGGTGTGAAACATAAAGTGAAATCTATTTATAAAGTAGTAATGCTTTAAGAAAAATACTTTAATTAAATTACTGAAGGTAATTCCATATGTAACTAAAATATATCGCCTTTGTTATGAAGACCTGAAATATCTTTAGTCAGTTCATGATGGCCAGTTTAATCAAATGATTGTGCTTCAAATATCCATTATATTAAGTTAAACTCCTTAATAGAATGAAAATTCTATAGTATTAAGCTTCACAAATTATAGCCTCGGCAGTTAATAATTGAATTGAAGCTTTTTATTTTTAATATACCAAAGTATGCTTTAACTACTAGCAGTACGTGGCCATGCATTGCTGTGACTCTGCAACCTTCCCTGTCCCTTTGTCCTACCCACCATTCCCTCATCCCCACCATTCACCACTCTTGTCCGATGCCTTTCCAAATGGTCTGATGTTCCCATCACTAATATACAAGTTGAATGAAATATGAAGAAAATAAAAATAAACTATACTCGCGAAATAAACGGTATGGTGAACACTGAATTCCAACAGATATCACACAAAATAAATGAAAGATGTATCAAAGCAATGGGAAACGGAGGGAACTAACATATTTAATATAGAAAGTGTTGTTCTTGCATGCAACAGGTGCTGTTTGTGAAGAAAAGCATAGTTTTACCGGTCACGGGTGTGGCATCTATACTTTTACTTACAAAATGAACGGTATGGTAAACACGCCTAGATTCCAACACAATGTCGCACAAAAGATAAATAAAATATCAGTGTAATTAATACTTTAAATTTAATAATTTTATAAATAAGTTAGTAAACCTAAAAATTTGATCAATGCAATCGGACACATTGAAATGCAATTCGTGACATATTTTGTGTAGCATGAATGCTGCTATTGTGTAACTGATAGTGACATTCTTCAAAAACGCATGTTTTTACCAGTTACAGGGGTGGCATCTATATAGTAGGTATATAGATGCGCCTATTCTAATGCAACATTGTCAAAATTTCAAAGCAATCGGTAAAGAACTTTCAGAGATTAGCGAATTTAAACAAACTTTTCCATTTTTATTTGTATAGATTTAGCATTGGCAGGTATTATTCAAAGGTTAACAATCTTTATAAAAATGTTCGTTTCTTCAAAATCTCTAATCGCCGAAAGTACTGCACAGATTGCTTTGAAAATTTTCAAAAAACGTTTAGTTCGCATCAGAGCAGGTTTCAGTATACATACTATAGATGTCACGTTTGTGACTGTAAAAAAAAATTTTTTTTTCATGTGGGGGAAATCTTCAAAACCTCTTCACCAATTGCTTTCAAATTTTGACCCATCCCATTCAAATGGGTGTCTTTTTTATATATATCCTACCTGTACCCGCCACTCGTTGCTGTGGCTCAGTCTGGTTAAATAGAAAAGTGTACGTTCCTAACATGTTTAATTTCATAATGCTTGTGGGTATACTATATTTTTACTTGTTCCATTATCTGTAGATAGATTGTCTGGTTTACAGACTCTAGAACACGCAACATATAATTGTCCTTTATGAGAAGCCTTCCGTGTCTAGATATAAACTGCACAATTCTGAAGATTGGCCCTGAACTTTGTTGATGGTGATTACAAACGACAGTCGAATTAAGTTTCAATCTTAAATTGAAATGACATATCTGTTGGAATGGTAGGAATGCGAGGAATGAGGACCTCTTCACCTTTGAAAGGTACTGTAAAGATTGTTGCTTCTACGACGTTGCCGATTATTTTTTTTTACTGCAAGGCGCGTGCAGTTGTAAAGCTTTAGTTGATTGATATTTCACATGAAAATTGGCACGCAGATTTTAAATTGCCGTACGCGTGATGGTATCCCTGATAGATGGTTATCCAACAATTTTTGAATTCGCTAACTGCTTCCTCAACAGTGTCGACGGACTTGTATCGAGGAATTACTTGTAATGTTTGCCTGAAATCTCCTGCAAGAAATATTAGTTCCCAAATTGGTCTGTTTCAATGCAAATCTTGTAATGATCGATAGTCTCTAACGATTTTTTGTGGGCCATTATG
The DNA here is from genome assembly GCF_040958095.1 of Procambarus clarkii. Taxonomy (NCBI): domain Eukaryota; kingdom Metazoa; phylum Arthropoda; class Malacostraca; order Decapoda; family Cambaridae; genus Procambarus; species Procambarus clarkii. The sequence goes on along the minus strand of NC_091203.1, from coordinate 20,597,488 downwards.
CATTCATCCCAAACGGTTTACATTTCTGCAATAGTTTACCCATGCCGGATGCTTTGGAAATGTTGCCCGTGGGCATTTCACTGAATTGCATGTTCAATAGCAATTTCGAAGTAGCAGTTCTTCCGCTTGGTAACAATGTCGTAGCTATTCCGGATGATGCAAGAGCTAGGGTATGACATTTTGGGATCTAAATCCTGCTGGAATAAATCTAATTAGGAAGGATTTAGTTCCTCCTGGCGCACCTAAGATGTCTCAAAACTCTTTATTGACAGTTTTAATTATTTGATTGTAAAAGCTTTTTCGCTCGAGCGTTAGCTTAAGAATATTTGATTGCACACATAACGGGTCACTGATGTTGTGATCTTGTTCACGACGCAATTCTACATTCGAACGAAACGGTAGTAGATAGTCGGTAATGGCACTTCCAATTGATTTAGAACTTTGTTCGTGATTTCTAAGCACAAATCTTCAATCATTATCAATGCTTCGTTTTCGATTTTTACTGTGAAATCAATGTTCATATTTGATTTTTCCTTCATATTCGATGAATATTTTCAGCCATGTGCTATTTCTCCCATAACTGTTGGAGATGGAAAGCCGGTGGTCAATGATTGCAAACAACGCACGAATTAAATTTGGATGTGACGTGTTGGACGCGTCATTAATGCATACATCCCAGTGTTGGTCGTTCTTCAATAAATTCGGAGCATGACATGCACTACGGAAATTGGCACGTGTTTCGCTGTTGACAAATCTCAATGGCTGGAAAGAAGTTGGTCCGGGCACATTTACCAACAGCATGTCAAGAAGCATTCATCTTGATTAGGATGCACAGTGTAGTCTGTCTATCTTAGTTTATTTGAATATGCCAGGTTGTCCGTCGACAACCTGGTCGACGGTCTCCTGGTTTCTGTCGTTCAAATGATTTTCTACTGACATCCCATGTGTAATACGTATGCGCTTCAGAGCAGTGTTTTTGCAAATTCATCATTTTGACATAACGTTAAGAGAGCAGTTTACGTCGTAGCCGGTGGATTCATGGCTGTTGTACATTTGCAACTGTAAAATAAGTGTTGTCCATTTTCTTGTTTTCAAAACAAACATAATACTTGGGAACTATTTAAACTCAAACGCAGATAAATAGACACGGCTCAATTTCGCCACCAATTGCACTAAAAAATAAGAAGTTAAAAAAAGAAATGAAAAACAATGAAAAAAGAAACAAATAAGCTACTCGCAAAATGAACGGTATGGTAAACTCGGATCAATCCCAACGTCACGCAAAGTAATTAAATAAAAATGAAAATAAATCTACGAAAATTCAATTTATCAATGCAATTGGAAACATTGAAATGGAATCGAAACATATTTTGTATATATTGTTGCTCTTACATCCTACAGATAGTGCAGTTTTTCCAACTTTTTTTTTTTTTTTGTCATGGGCGAGACGTGTATATAGTAGGTGTATATAAAAACACAAGCCTATTTGAATGCAATGTTGTCAAAATTTCAAAGCAATCGGTAAAGAGATTTCAAAGATTTCCCTCGCATTGGAAAACAGATTTTCAAAACAAAAGCGTGTTTTTTCCCCGTCACAGACATGACATCTATACAGTATGTATATTAAAACCTGGTCGGATGCAAAAGATATTTTGTATGAAAATTTAAAGGCAATCGGTGAACTTTCGGAGAGTAGAGATTTTGAACAAACGAACATTTATATTTTTATTTAGATACCGCCCCTATGACAGGTAAAGGCATATTTCATGGTTTTTTAAAAACTGTGCCATCTGTTGCACATAATGGCAACATGCACGCTATAATAGATGTCGAGAATTGCCTTTCAATGTTTTGGATTGCATTGATAAATTCTATTCATAGATTTCAATTTATTTTAATTATTAGTTATTGTGACATTGTGTGGGAATAGAGCTGTTTACCCTACAGTTCAATTCCTAAGTATAGATGCCACATGTGACAGGTAAAACTTTTTCTTGGAAAAAAAAGTGCCATCTGTTGAATGTAAGAGCAACACAAATGCTTCACTAAATGTTAAAATTCAATTTCAGTGTTTAAGATTGCACTGATAATTTGAATTTTCCTAGATTTTGATGTATTTTGATTTAATTATTTTGTATGAATTGCATTGGAATTGGTCTGTTTACTAGACCGCTCATTTCATGCGAATACTTTTTTTCCATCTTCATTAAATTTGTTACTACTTCTCTCAGTGATGAACATCAGACCACTTGATGTTCCCAATTTTCTTATGTGAACTTGAGACCATTTGGAAAGGCATCGGACGAGTGGGGGATGATGACAGAAGTGAGATGGTGCGAAGGATGAGGGGACAGGAGTTTGGGATTGTGGGGATGGGGGAATGGAGAAGGGTGGGGAGGACAGAGGGACACGGGAGTGGGGCATGGTGGGAAGGAAGAGGGGATGGAGTGGGGAATGGTTGGGTGGCCAAGGGGAGGGGGGAATTTGACAGGTAAGGTTGCTGAGCCACACCAACGTGTGGCCGGGTACTGCTAGTTAAACATAACTAATTCAATAGTTATTACCAAGGCCTCTAACGATATCTAAATGGGACGTTAATTTGTACCTACACTTCAGGTTAAACTATTAATAGAACTGAATACTTATCTTTGCCTAATTCAAATTATGAATTTTAATAAACTAGTCTTTAAACATGGTTTCATGCTTTTATATATCTAATGTGGAAAGTGTGCCTGGGAGTTCATAAATTGCTTAACATTTAAGTCTCTTAATTGTCTAATGTTGAAGCACCTAGATAGCTTGCCTTATGGACGCCTCGGTGTTCCATAATCTTTCCCTAACTACCTTCCCAACCATCTTTATTGTCCGGCTTCATAAATCTTGATTTAACTAAAATTGCTTTACTAGTGACAAATTCCAAACATGCCTCTCGTTGTCAGTTATTGATGAACTTCTCGGTGTTATAACGTCAGTCATGTTAAAAATTCGAAAGTAAATCTGATGATTTTTGATCATGGTGGTTAATGACACTATTGTAACTTTTGATTAAAAACTGCATTTTTTTTCTGTACAGATGGCGGTATTTGCTCTACTCTTCCTCGGTTGTATCGCCCAGGTAATTACTATATTATACCGTATTCTCAAATAATAAAAAAATTGTAGGAGACTAATAATTGCTCCCCAACAGATCCAGGGTCAGGCGTACCAACCTTACGGCACCCACGCGCCCCTGCCAGTCGTCACCCCCACAACCTCCACCATCACCACTGAGGTTGGTAACAATGACATTACCCTTCTTAACCAACCTGTCATACATTAACACTTCGTAATGGTGTGTAATATTGCAGACTACCCTGACCCACACTCTGCGGGAGACTACAACCTCTGACGTCTGGGTTACTGAGCAGACAGCGATCACCCTGACAGTCACCCAGACCACCACCCAATGGGAGTTTGTTCCCCAGCAGCCACAGACGGTGACCTCTGTGATAAGGGTCACCTCCACACCGGTAGTGTTGGTGACGGCTACGGTGGGGGTCTACCCAGTGAGCACAATGGTCTCCGTTTACAGTCAATTCGTCACCACAACAGATACTGTTAAATACTGGCAGACCATCACCCACGTGGCTGTCACTCACGAGGTAACTATGTAGTCTTGAACTTGGGCAAGTGTTCTCTAAATTTATTACACAAACGTCAATAATGTTTGTAATTACAGATCCAGACGGTCCCTGTGGTATCTACACAAGAACTTGTGCAGGATATAGTAACTACCATTACGCAAATAGTAACTACTACGGTTACTTCCACCACCGCCAGATACTATGCTTAAAGATGGATTATAGATAATTGGCACAAAGTATTGTAATAAACATTTTAAAACGGTAAAGTGTTTTGTCTAATAATAGAAAGTGTTTGGATTTGAATTCAAAGTGAAATAGAATCTTTGATTAGTTGTAGACTCCCTCGTAACTATGGAATACCTCTGGTTGCTATTCGTCAAATTACTAGAAGCAATGGCGTCTTTAAGTTTCCTCTTGAACCTCTTCCCTCACCATAACTTTCTGGCACATTCCCCCTCCCCATCCGGCCCGTTGGCGTCTTGAGGGGGCTTGGTGGACGGCTGCCGGAGTGTGATGCTCCGTTGGGCAGTCCTCTGTCCTTTTCTGGCCTTGCACTCCTGCTGCTGTCTTCTCCAATTGTGCCGGATCGCTTTTCCTTTTCATTGTTTCGTTTTTCTCCCCCCTCTTCTCCTATCTGCTTGTTTCCTGCCGACCTTCTGCTTGTTTTGGATTATTTCTTTGGACTTCTTCTATTTTGACTCCCGGGTGCTTGAGGAGGCATACTCTTGCACCCGTAGAACTGTAGTACCCAACGTCTTGAGCGAGGGGAACCTTTTATTGTCAATCCCCCTTTCGTTGCTGAACCCGATCTCGACGGACTGACGGTTCTTAAGGTGGCGTTTGTGGGGCGTATGCTCACGACTCGCCCCTAGGGGGCCCCGGCATGATCGGCGATAGCTTCCTGTTGGGTGTCCTGCCTCTGATTGTGGCTCCATGGTGGGTATGGGGGCACATTTGTGGGTGAATTTATCACTTTTCGTCTCTGTCGTTGAATGTTTACGTTGTACCCTCTCAGGCTCCTGGGGTGGGCGACCAAGCCCCCGAGTCGGCCTGCATTGGAAGACCAGGCTCTGTAGCTCCCGCTGCGTTGGGCCCCGACCTTGCTCCTCCTTTGACCGTCCTGACTCCTTCCCCCAGCTCCCCTCCCTCCTCTGTGGTTGGGTCGAGCCTCCAGCCCCCGGTGGTGACCACTTCGTCCCCTGGTGTGGCTAAGTCTTTCGTTGTGACTACTGCGCCTTTTGACCTCTCTCTAGGGGTTCTCAACGCCGTTCGCGCCCCAACCGCACTCGCTCGATTCCTTCCCGTGCTGATGCGTATCGGGCCTTGTTTGGTCCTGCTTCATGGGCCAAATACTTTGATCTCCTCCCTCTTGATTCTGCACCTCCTGACGATTTCTCACTCCATCGGCATTTTGTAGTTTCCGTGGATGCGTCTGTTACTTTCAACCCCACTCGTCTCGGTACAAGTGTCGTTGCTGCTCCTTCTCAGGATGCGGCTTGGCTGCCTTATCTTGCCTTGGCGAGATCCCTGATCAGGTCTCGAAGAACGTTCGGATGAATGCCAGTGTTGGCACTATTCTCCTCCCACCCCATGTTGCAACCGGTGTTCGGAATGTGCAGGATTGCCACGATGATATTCGGCATATCCTTGATGCCCAAGGCCATTCTTTCCTCCAGGTTGACTCGTTTACTCGTCCCCCTCGTGGTCATCGCCGTCAACCCCTTCGCGTTGTGAAGATCACCTTTGATGGTAGGACCCTTCCATCCTCTGTCATTCTTGCTGGTGCTAGGTGCTCTGTGCAGGAGTATATTCCTTTTCCTCGACTTTGTAACAAGTGCTGGAGGTTTGGGCATGGTGCCCTCCACTGCTCTGGGACTGTCTGTCCTTTGTGTGGGAGTGAGGGACACTTTAAGTCGGAGTGCACTTCTCACCAAGCTCGCTGCCTCAACCGCGGTGAGGTCCATCCTACCTTCTCCCGTGCCTGTGTCCATTACAAGCTTGAGGCAGCCGTCCTTAACCTGAAGCACCGGGAGCGTTTATCTTTTCCTGAGGAGAGGCGCCAGGTTCGCCAGCTCCCGCCTTGTACTAACATCTCTTATGCTCGCGTGTTGCGCTCTTCCTCTCTTCGTCCTTTCCCACCCCCCCCCCCCCTTTCCTCACTCTCAACCGTTTCCGGCCCTTGGACTCTGATACGCCCACTGCCCCATCTGTCCCGAGGGGTCCCCCTCCTGGTCTTCTGTCTTCCGCTTTTTTCAACCCGGTCTGTCATGTCTCCAGTGTCTTTTTCCTCGTCCCCCTCTGATCCTCCTTCCCATCCTCTTCCTCCATCTATCGGCTCTCCCCACCGCCTGTCGGTGCGGGCGGATGTCCATCGCTCTCCTAACGGCCGTCGTGTGTGCTCTCGTTCAGCTTCTGTTGAGACACTGGAATCAGTTGCCCGGTTCGTAGTTGCTGGGACACCGGTCTCTTTAAGTCAGAAGCGAAAGTCTGGCTCCTCTCCTTCCTCTTCCCCGGCGGGTAAGAAGGCTTCGCTTTCTTCCTCAGCTCCTCCTTCTGGCTCTGTTGCTCCTTCCCCTCCCGTTTCGGTGATTGCGCCCCCTGTTCCTGCTATGGAGGTTTCTTTGGCCCCTGCTTCCCTTTCGGTTGCTGCTCTTGCTGGGGTGCGCTCCCTTCTTTCTACTCCCCCTTTTCCTGCTGCTTTCCTTGACTGCTCCTCTCCATTGTCTCCTCCTCCTCCGGACCCTGCCCGCCCACCTCTGATCTGTTCTCCCGTTTCCTTCCCTCCGTCTTTGCTCAGTTTACCCATGCACCCTGACTTTGCTGACCCTGATCCCGACCCTGATATTCTTTAACGTGCTCTGTTGCTCTTTCGCCTTTGTTTCTTGTTCTCTGTTTTTGTTCTTTCTATTCTCGTCGTTGTCCATTCTTCAATGGAACGTTCGAGGTTATTACGCCAATTTCCTCGAACTCCAACTTCTGATTTCGCGGTTTTCGCCCCTTTGTGTCTGTCTCCAGGAGCCAATGCTTGGTGCTCGTCCTGGTCGTTTTCGTGGCTATTCCTTTCTCCCCCCTCCCCAGCCATTGCTGGGGGCTTCTAATTCCTCTGCTCTCTTGATTCGTGCTGATGTTTCCTTTGTTCCTTTACTTTTTCCTTCGCCTCTCCATTGTTCTGCTGCTCGTATCTTTGTGGTGAAATGGTACACAGTTTGTTCCATATATCTCCCCCCCCCCCCCCGAGTGTCCCGCTCTTTTCCTGATTATAAACACCTCCTAGACTCCTTGCCGGAGCCTGTGCTCCTGCTGGGTGACCTCAATTGTCATTCTCTTTGGGGTGACGTTCTGACGAATACCTGGGGTCGCCTCCTTGAGCCGTTTCTCCTCTTCTTCCCTGTCTCTTCTAGCTTCTGGTGAGCCCACTCATTTTGACTCTCGAACTCGCACCCTTTCGTGTCTTGATCTTTCTTTCTGCTCTTCTCTACTTAGATTTCACGTGGCAGGTTCTTGATGACCTCCATGGAAGTGATCATTTCCCCATCTTTATTTATTTATTTACGCATATAAAAGAATGTACATAAGGAATGTGAGGATACAAATATGGTAATTAGTCTTGTAAAGCCACTAGCACGCGCATCCTTGTTTCCTTTTTCTCTTTTTCGCCCTTCTCTCTTTCCCTAGGTGGCAGTTTGCCAAGGCAGACTGGACCCTATTTACCCTCGGTGCTGCTCTCTCTGACCTCTCCCTTCTGCCTCTCTCTAGCGCTCTCCTCCTTTTTCATGACACTGTCTTCAACGCTGCCCTCCGCTCTATTCCTCGCTCTTCCTCTCGGGGCCCACGGAAGTGCGTTCCCTGGTGGAATGCGGACTGTGCTCGGGCTGTTTGCTGTAAGCGTGCAGCCTGGAAGAGGCACTGCCGTAGGCAGACGACCGATTCTTTTCTTTCGGAAAGAGTGCGGTGGCCCTTAAGGCGATCCGTACGGCTAAACGTGAATGTTGGGCTTCTTATGTCTCAACAATTGTCCGAAACTCCTCTGCCCCGGATTTGGAAGCGTATCCGTAAGATAGCGGGTAAGTTCGTTTCCGATGTTTCACCGGTCCTTCACCTCCATGGTACTCTTGTGGCGGACCCGCTGCAGGTTGCTTCCAAACTGGGTTCCCACTTTTCTTCTGTTAGCTCTGGTCTTCGTTTTCCCCAATCTTTCCTTCGTAAACCTGTCCTTGAGTCTCGTCCTTTAGATTTCTGCACTCATGTTCAGCTTCCCTATAATGATCCCTTCTCTCTCTCTGAACTTCGTTCTGCCCTGGCCTTCTGCGGTTCTACGGCGGCGGGCTCCGATGGTATTCATTATGAGATGCTTCGCCATCTCCCTCCGAGCACGTCTCTGTATTTACTGAGTCTGTATAATCGGATCTGGGAGTCGTCGTCAGTCCCTGAGGACTGGCTCGATGCCGTTGTCCTCCCTGTTCGCAAACCGGGGTCTCTGGGTACTTCCCCTAAGGACTTTCGCCCTATTGCTCTCACAAGTTGTGTCTGCAAACTCTTTGAACGTATGGTTAACGTTCGTCTGATGTGGTTCCTGGAACACCATCACCACCTCTCCCCTTCTCAATTTGGTTTCCGCAAGTGCCGCAGCACGACAGATGTCCTGGTGAACTTGGAGGTCTATATTCGTACTGCTTTTGCTGCGAAGACCTCCGTTGTTGCCGTCCTTTTTGACCTAGAAAAGGCTTACGACACCACTTGGCGTTATCATATCCTATCTCAACTTCATTCTTTTGGCCTTCGTGGTCATCTCCCTCTTTCTCCGCAGCTTCCCCTCTCGTCGTTCCTTTCGGGTGCGCCTTGGTACCGCTCTCTCTCTCCCTCTTTTCAGCAATACAAAGGAGTGCCCCAGGGTAGTGTTCTGAGCACTACTTTTTCTGGTTGCCCTCAATGGTCTTCTTTCCTCTCTTCCTTCTGGTGTCTTCTCCGCGCTCTGTCGATGATCTTGCCCTTTGTTGTCAGGGTGATGATTCGCCTCTCCTTAAACGCCGGCTTCAACTTGCCATTGATGCCGTGTCGTCTTGGGCCACAGGTCATGGCTTCAAGTTCTCTACTTCTAGGACTTGTGCCATGACTTTTACGCGGAAACGGGTTGTTCTTCGTCCCTCTTTGTCTCTTTATGGTCATCCCCTTGAATACAAAGATTCCGCGAAGCTTTTGGGGTTATTCCTTGACACTCGTTTGTCTTGGTCTCCCCATATCTCTTACCTCCGTGTTGAGTGCTCTAAGGCCCTTACCCTCCTTCGGGTCTTGTCCCATACTTCTTGGGGGGCAGATAGGCGCACTCTCCTTGCTTTACATTCCTCTCTCGTCCTGTCTAAGCTCGATTATGGTTGCCCTGCTTACTCGTCTGCTTCTCCTTCAACTCTTCGCCTACTTGATGCTTTGCACCATACTGGGTTGCGCCTCAGTTCTGGTGCCTTTCGTTCGACTCCCATCCTTAGCTTGTATGTTGACACTGGCTTCCTGTCTCTCCAGGACCGCCGTGATCGCTACTGTCTTCGCTATCTTGCGCGGTCCTTGCAACATCCTTCCTCTCGCCTCTGTCGTGCTTTAACTTTTACCCCTCCTGCGGTTCCTGTTCCTCTTCACCACCCTCCTCTTTCTGTCTGGTTATCTCGCCTACAGGATTCTCTTTCCGTTCGTATTTCTGATGTTTCTCGTCGTGTTCCTTCTTTGCCCCCGTGGAGGGTCCCTCTTCCGCGGTTTTGTACATCCTTGACCCGTATCACTAAAGCTTTTACCCCTCCTACGGTTCTAAAACGCCTTTTCCTCGAGCACTTTTCTTCTCACTCCCGCTCCGTTTCTGTCTTCACCGATGGGTCTAAGTCAGCGGACGGTGTTGGCTACTCTGTTGTTTTTCCTGATCGCACTTATATGTCGCTTGCCTCCGGAGACTAGCATCTTTACAGCGGAACTTTATGCTATTCTCTATGCTCTTTGTCTCCTGCTTTCTCGTTGTCAGTCTTCCTTTGTGGTTGTTGACTCTCGTAGTGCCCTAATGGCTCTCGGGTCCTTTAATCCGGTTCATCCAGTAGTTGTCGAGATCCAGCATTGGCTGTTTCTCGTTCACAGTAAATTTAAGTCGGTTGAGTTTTGTTGGGATCCCAGCCATATTGGCGTGTCTTTAAATGAGCGTGCGGATGCTGCTGCCAAGGAAGCTGTCCGCTCTTGTCCCATCTCTCGCAAAGGCATTCCGTATTCCGACTTTTACCCGGTTATCCATTCCTCAGTCCTTGCCCGTTGGCAGGCTTCTTGGTTGTCTGTTACTGGTAACAAGCTACGTACTCTTAAATGTTGTTTCCTCGTGGCCGTCCTCCTTCCACCGTAACCGGTGGTGGGAAACAGCTCTGGCGAGGTTGCGTATTGGCCATACTCGCTTAACCCATGGTCACTTGATGGAGCGCCGCCCTGCTCCTTATTGTCCTAGTTGCATTGTCCCTCTTACGGTCGTGCATGTCCTTCTTGAATGTCCTGACTTCCAGGACGAGCGTGTGTCTTGCTTTCCGACCGCCCCTCGCGGTCACCTGTCCCTCGATAGAATTCTTGGTGACTCGGATACTTTTGATATCGTTCGCCTTATGCGTTTTTGTTCTCGTATTGGCATCCTTGGTGATATTTAGCGCCCTCTGATTATTTTGCGTATTTGATGGTGCTACATAGCCTTCCCGGTTTGGTGCCTTCTTTTGATAATTACTTACTTGTGGCGGACCCGCTGCAGGTTGCTTCCAAACTGGGTTCCCACTTTTCTTCTGTTAGCTCTGGTCTTCATCTTCCCCAATCTTTCCTTCTTCATAAACCTGACCTTGAGTCTCATCCGTTAGATTTCTGCACTCGTTTTCGGCTTCCCTATAATAATCCCTTCTCTCTCTGAACTTCGTTCTGCCCTGGCCCAATGCGGTTCTACAGCGGCGGGCTCCGATGGTATTCATTGAGATGCTTCGCCATCTCCCTCCTTGCACGTCTCGGTATTTACTGAGTCTGTATAATGGGATCTGGGAGTCGTCGTCAGTCCCTGAGGACTGGCTCGATGCTATTGTCCTCCCTGTTCGCAAACCGGGGTCTCTGGGTACTGCCCCTAAGGACTTTCACCCTATTGCCCTCACAAGTTGTCTGCAATATCTTTGAACGTATGGTAAACGTTCGCCTGATGTGGTTCCTGGAACACCATCACCTCCTCTCCCCTTCTCAATTTGATTTCCGCAAATGCCGCAGCACGACAGATGTCCTGGTAAACTTTGAGGTCTAAATTCTTACTGCTTTTGCTGCGAAGACCTCCGTTGTTGCCGTCCTTTTTGACCTGGAAAAGGCTTACGACACTTGGCGATATCATATTCTATCCCAACTTCATTCTTTTGGCCTTCGTGGTCATCTCCCTCTTTACAGCTTCCTCTCTCGTCGTTCCTTTCGGGTGTGCCTTGGTACCGCGCTCTCTGCCTCTTTTCAGCAATACGAAGGGGTGCCCCTGGGTAGTGTTCTGAGCACTACTTTTTCTGGTTGCTCTCAATGGTCATCTTTCCTCTCTTCCTTCAGGTGTCTTCTGCACACACTGTCGATGATCTTACCCTTTGCTGTCAGGGTGATGATTCGCCTATCCTTCAGCATACGCTTCAACTTGCAATTGATGCCGTGTCGTCTTGGGCCACCGATCATGGCTTCAAGTTCTCTACTTCTAAGACTTGTGCCATGACTTTTACTCGGAAACGGGCTGTTCTTCGTCCCTCTAACTTTATGGTCATCCCATTGAGTACAAAGATTCCGTGAAACTTTTGGGGTTATTCCTTGATACTCATTTGTCTTGGTCTCCCCATATCTCTTACCTCCGTGTTGAGTGCTCTGAGGCCCTTACCCTCCTTCGGGTCTTGTCCCATACTTTTTGGGGGGCAGATAGGCGCGCACTCCTTGCTTGACATTCCTCTCTCGTCCTGTCTAAGCTCGATTATGGTTGCCCTGCTGACTCGTCTGCCTCTCCTACTCTTCGCCGTCCTGATGCTTTGCACCATACTGGGTTGCGCCTCATTTCTGGTGCCTTCCGTTGGACTCCCGTCCTTAGCTTGTATCTTGACACTGGCTTCCTGTCTCTCCAGGACTGCCGTGATCGCTACTGTCTTCGCTATCTTGCGCGGTCCTTACAACATCCTTCCTCTCGCCTCTGTCGTGCTTTAACTTTTACCCCTTCTGCGGTTCCTGTTCCTCTTCACCACCTCCCTCTTTCTGTCCTGTTATCGCGCCTACAGGATTCTCTCTCCGTTCGTATTTCTGATGTTTCTCCTCGTGTTGTTCCTTCTTTGCCCCCGTGGAGGGTCCCTCTTCCGCGGTTTTGTACTTCCTTGGCCCGTATCACTAAAGCTTTTACCCCTCCTACGGTTCTAAAACGCCTTTTCCTCGAGCACTTTTCTTCTCACTCCCGCTCCGTTTCTGTCTTCACCGATGGGTCTAAGTCAGCGGACGGTGTTGGCTACTCTGTTGTTTTTCCTGATCGCACTTATATGTGTCGCTTGCCTCCGGAGACTAGCATCTTTACAGCAGAACTTTATGCTATTCTCTATGCTCTTCGTCTCCTGCTTTCTCGTTGTCAGTCTTCCTTTGTAGTTGTTGACTCGTAGTGCCCTCATGGCTCTCGGGTCCTTTAACCCGGTTCATCCAGTAGTTGTCGAGATCCAGCATTGGCTGTTTCTTGTTCACAGTATATTTAAGTCAGTTGAGTTTTGTTGGGATCCCAGCCATATTGGTGCGTCTTTAAATGAGCGTGCGGATGCTGCCGCTAAGGAAGCTGTCCGCTCTTGTCCCATCTCTCGTAAAAGCATTCCGTATTCCGACTTTTACCCAGTTATCCATTCCTCAGTCCTTACCCGTTGGCAGGCTTCTTGGTTGTCTGTTACTGGTAACAAGCTACGTACTCTTAAATGTTGTGTTTCCTCGTGGCCGTCCTCCTTCCACCGTAACCGGCGGTGGGAAACAGCTCTGGCGAGGTTGCGTATTGGCCATACTCGCTTAACCCATGGTCACTTGGAGCGCCGCCCTGCTCCTTATTGTCCTAGTTGCATTGTCCCTCTTACGGTCGTGCATGTCCTTCTTGAATGTCCTGACTTCCAGGACGAGCGTGTGTCTTGCTTTCCGACCGCCCCTCGTGGTCACGTGTCCCTGGATAGAATTCTTGGTGACTCGGATACTTTTGATATCGTTCGCCTTATGCGTTTTTGTTCTCGTATTGGCATCCTTGGTGATATTTAGCGCCCTCTGATTATTTTGCGTATTTGGTGGTGTTACATAAACTTCCCGGTTTGGTGCCTTCTTTTCATAATTACTTACTTCTTCGAGCACTTTTCTTCTCACTCCCGCTCCATTTCTGTCTTCACCGATGGGTCTAAGTCTTGCATACGGTGTTGGCTACTCAACCCGTCCTCGCAAATTTAATAAGCCAATATTGACTTATTAAATTTGCGAGGACGGGTTGGGCTACTCTGTTGTTTTTCCTGATCGCACTTGTGTCGCTTACCTCCGGAGACTAGCATCTTTACCGCGGAGCTTTATGCTATTCTCTATGCTCTTCGTCTCCTGCTTTCTCGTTGTCAGTCTTCCTTTGTAGTTGTTGTTGACTCTCGTAGTGCCCTCATGGCTCTCGGGTCCTTTAACCCGGTTCATCCAGTAGTTGTCGAGATCCAGCATTGGCTGTTTCTTGTTCACAGTATATTTAAGTCGGTTGAGTTTTGTTGGGTTCCCAGCCATATTGGTGTGTCTTTAAATGAGCGTGCGGATGCTGCCGCCAAGGAAGCTGTCCGCTCTTGTCCCATCTCTCGTAAAGGCATTCCATATTCCGACTTTTACCCGGTTATCCATTCCTCAGTCCTTGCCCGTTGGCAGGCTTCTTGGTTGTCGGTTACTAGTAACAAGCTACATACTCTTAAATGTTGTTTCCTCGTGGCCGTCATCCTTCCACTGTAACCGGCGGTGGGAAACAGCTCTGGCGAGGTTGCGTATTGGCCATACTCGCTTAACCCATGGAGCGCCGCCCTGCTCCTTATTGTCCTAGTTGCATTGTCCCTCTTACGGTCGTGCATGTCCTTCTTGAATGTCCCGACTTCCAGGACGAACGTGTCTTGCTTTCCGATCGCCCCTCGCGGTAACTTGTCCCTCAATAGAATTCTTGGTGACTGATACTTTTGATATTGTTCGCCTTATACATTTTTGTTCTCGTATTGGCATCCTTGGTGATATTTAGCGCCCTCTGATTATTTTGCGTATTTAATGGTGCTACATAGCCTTCCCGGTTTTGTGCCTTCTTTTGATAATTACTTACTTGTAACTTTATCATCATTACCTAGCCTCAGAACTTTACATTTATCAGCATTAAACTGCATTTGCCAATCCTTTGACCATTTCAAAACCCTATCTAGATCAACTTGAAGGGATAGTGAGTCCTCTTCCGAATTAATTTCCCTACCGATTTTCGTATCATCGGCAAATTTGCAAATGTTGCTACTCAAACCCGAATCTAAGTAAGTTAGTAAGTAAGTAATTATCAAAAGAAGGCACCAAACCGGGAAGGCTATGTAGCACCATCAAATACACAAAATAATCAGAGGGCGCTAAATATCACCAAGGAAGCCAATACGAGAACAAAAACGCATAAGGCGAATGATATCAAAAGTATCAGTCACCAAGAATTCTATCGAGGGACAGGTGACCGCGAGGGGCGGTCGGAAAGCAAGACACACGCTCGTCCTGGAAGTCAGGACATTCAAGAAGGACATGCACGACCGTAAGAAGGACAATGCAACTAGGACAATAAGGAGCAGGGCGGCGCTCCATCAAGTGACCATGGGTTAAGCGAGTATGGCCAATACGCAACCTCGCCAGAGCTGTTTCCCACCGCCGGTTACGGTGGAAGGAGGACGGCCACGAGGAAACACAACATTTAAGAGTACGTAGCTTGTTACCAGTAACAGACAACCAAGAAGCCTGCCAACGGGTAAGGACTGAGGAATGGATAACCGGGTAAAAGTCGGAATACGGAATGCCTTTACGAGAGATAAGACAAGAGCGGACAGCTTCCTTAGCGGCAGCATCCGCACGCTCATTTAAAGACACACCAATATGGCTGGGAACCCAACAAAACTCAACCGACTTATATTTACTGTGAACGAGAAACAGCCAATGCTGGATCTCGACAACTACTGGATGAACCGGATTAAAGGACCCGAGAGCCATGAGGGCACTACGAGAGTCAACAACAACCACAAAGGAAGACTGACAACGAGAAAGCAGGAGACGAAGAGCATAGAGAATAGCATAAAGTTCCGCTGTAAAGATGCTAGTCTCCGGAGGCAAGCGACACATATAAGTGCGATCAGGAAAAACAACAGAGTAGCCAACACCGTCCGCTGACTTAGACCCATCGGTGAAGACAGAAACGGAGCGGGAGTGAGAAGAAAAGTGCTCGAGGAAAAGGCGTTTTAGAACCGTAGGAGGGGTAAAAGCTTTAGTGACACGGGTCAAGGAAGTACAAAACCGCGGAAGAGGGACCCTCCACGGGGGCAAAGAAGGAACAACACGAGGAGAAACATCAGAAATACGAACGGAAAGAGAATCCTGCAGGCGAGATAACCGGACAGAAAGAGGGAGGTGGTGAAGAGGAACAGGAACCGCAGGAGGGGTAAAAGTTAAAGCCCGACAGAGGCGAGAGGAAGGATGTTGCAAGGACCGCGCAAGATATCGAAGACAGTAGCGATCACGGCGGTCCTGGAGAGACAGGAAGCCAGTGTCAACATACAAGCTAAGGATGGGAGTCGAACGAAAGGCACCAGAACTGAGGCGCAACCCAGTATGGTGCAAAGCATCAAGACGGCGAAGAGTAGAAGGAGAAGCAGACGAGTAAGCAGGGCAACCATAATCGAGCTTAGACAGGACGAGAGAGGAATGTAAAGCAAGGAGAGTGCGCCTATCTGCCCCCCAAGAAGTATGGGACAAGACCCGAAGGAGGGTAAGGGCCTTAGAGCACTCAACACGGAGGTAAGAGATATGGGGAGACCAAGACAAACGAGTGTCAAGGAATAACCCCAAAAGCTTCGCGGAATCTTTGTATTCAAGGGGATGACCATAAAGTGACAAAGAGGGACGAAGAACAACCCGTTTCCGCATAAAAGTCATGGCACAAGTCTTAGAAGTAGAGAACTTGAAGCCATGACCTGTGGCCCAAGACGACACGGCATCAATCGCAAGTTGAAGCCGGCGTTGAAGGAGAGGCGAATCATCACCCTGACAACAAAGGGTATGATCATCGACATAGAGCGGAGAAGACACCAGAAGGAAGAGAGGAAAGAAGACCATTGAGGGCAACCAGAAAAAGAGTAGTGCTCAGAACACTACCCTGGGGCACACCTTCGTATTGCTGAAAAGAGGGAGAGAGAGCGGTACCAAGGCGCACCCGAAAGGAACGAAGAGAGAGGAATCTGCGTAGAAAGAGAGGGAGACGACCACGAAGGCCAAAAGAATGAAGTTGAGATAGGATATGATAACGCCAAGTGGTGTCGTAAGCCTTTTCTAGGTCAAAAAAGACGGCAACAACGGAGGTCTTCGCAGCAAAAGCAGTACGAATATAGACCTCCAAGTTCACCAGGACATCTGTCGTGCTGCGGCACTTGCGGAAACCAAATTGAGAAGGGGAGAGGAGGTGATGGTGTTCCAGGAACCACATCAGACGAACGTTAACCATACGTTCAAAAGAGTTTGCAGACACAACTTGTGAGAGCAATAGGGCGAAAGTCCTAACCCCAGTCCCAGAGACCCCGGTTTGCGAACAGGGAGGACAACGGCTTCGAGCCAGTCCTCAGGGACTGACGACGACTCCCAGATCCGATTATACAGACTCAGTAAATACTGAGACGTGCTCGGAGGGAGATGGCGAAGCATCTCATAATGAATACCATCGGAGCCCGCCGCCGTAGAACCGCAGAGGGCCAGGGCAGAACGAAGTTCAGAGAGAGAGAAGGGATCATTATAAGGAAGCTGAAGATGAGTGCAGAAATCTAAAGGACGAGACTCAAGGACAGGTTTACGAAGAAGGAAAGATTGGGGGAGATGATGACCAGAGCTAACAGAAGAAAAGTGGGAACCCAGTTCGGAAGCGACCAGCAATGGGTCCGCCACAAGAGTATCATGGAGGTGAAGGACCGGTGAAACATCGGGAACGAACTTACCCGCTATCTTGCGGATACGCTTCCAGATCTAGGCCAGAGGGGTTTCGGACGTAATTGTTGAGACATAAGATGCCCAACATTCACGTTCAGCCGAACGGATGGCCCTACGGGCCACCGCACTCGCTTTCCGAAAGAAAAGAATCGGTCGTCTGCCTACGGCGGTGCATCTTCTAGGCTGCATGCTTACAGCAGACAGCCCGAGCACAGTCCGCATTCCACCAGGGAACGCACTTCCGTGGACCCCGAGAGGACGAGCGAGGAATAGAGCGGAGGGTAGCGTTGAGGACAGTTATGAAAAAGGAGGAGCGCGGGAGAGAGAGGCAGAAGGGAGAGGTCAGAGAGATCAGCACTGAGGGTAAATAGGGTCCAGTCTGCCTTAGCAAACTGCCACCTAGGGAAAGAGAGGGAAGGGCGAAAAGAGAAAAAGGAAACAAGGATGGGGAAATGATCACTTCCATGGAGGTCATCAAGAACCTGCCACGTGAAATCTAAGTAAAGAGAAGAAGAGCAGAGAGAAAGATCAAGACAAGAAATGGTGCGAGTCAGAGATTCCAAACGAGTGGGCTCACCAGAATTCAGAAGAGACAGGGAAGAAGAAAGGAGAAACGGCTCAAGGAGGCGACCCCGGGTATTCGTCAGTACGTCACCCCAAAGAGAATGACAATTGAATTCACCAAGCAGGAGCACAGGCTCCGGCAAGGAGTCTAGGAGGTGTTTCAAATCAGGAAGAGAGCGGGACACTCGGGGGGAGATAAATGGAACAAACTGTGTACCATTTCCCCACAAAGATACGAGCAGCAGAACAATGGAGAGGCGAAGGAAAAAGTAAAGGAACAAAGGGAACATCAGCCCGAATCAAGAGAGCAGAAGAATTAGAAGCCCCCAGCAATGGCTGGGGAGGGAGGAGAGAAAGGAATAGCCACGAAAACGACCAGGACGAGCACAAAAGCATTGGCTCCTGGAGACAGACACAAAGGGGCAAAAACCGCGAAATCAGAAGTTGGAGTTCGAGGAAATTGGCGTAATAACTTCGAACGTTCCATTGAAGAATGGACAACGACGAGAAGAGAAAGGACAAAAACAGAGAACAAGGAAGAAACAAAGGCGAAAGAGCAACAGAGCACGTTAAAGAATATCAGGGTCGGGATCAGGGTCAGCAAAGTCAGGGTTAGGGGGCATGGGTAAACTGAGCAAAGACGGAGGGAAGGAAGCGGGAGAACAGAGCAGAGGTGGGCGGGCAGGGTCTGGAGGAGGAGGAGGAAGAGGAGGAGACAACGGAGAGGAGCAGTCAAGGACAGCAGCAGGAAGAGGGTGAGTAGAAAGAGGGGAGCGCACCCCAGCAAGAGCAGCAACCGAAAGGGAAGCAGGGGCCAAAGAAACCTCCATAGCAGGAACAGGGGGCGCAAGCACTGAAACGGGAGGGGAAGGAGCAACAGAGCCAGAAGGAGGAGCTGAGGAAGAAAGCGAAGCCTTCTTACCCGCCGGGGAAGAGGAAGGAGAGGAGCCAGGCTTACGCTTCTGACTTAAAGAGACCGGTGTCCCAGCAACTACGTACCGGGCAACGGATTCCAGTGTCTCAACAGAAGCCGAACGAGAGCACACACGACGGCCGTTAGGAGAGCGATGGACATCCGCCTGCACCGACAGGCGGTGGGGAGAGCCAATAGATGGAGGAAGAGGATGGGAAGGAGGATCGGTGGGGGACGAGGAAGAAGACACAGAAGACACGACAGACCGGGTAGAAGGAAGGGGAACCCCAGACAGAGGACCAGGAGGAGGATCCTTCGGGAGAGAACCCAAAGGAACAGAGGAGGGGGCAGTGGGCGCATCAGGGTCCAAGGCCCGGAAACGGTTGTGAGTCTGAGGAAGGCGGGAAGGACGAGGAGAGGAAGAGCGCAACACGCGAGCATAAGAGATATTAGCATAAGGCGGGAGCCGGCGAACCTGGCGCCTCGCCTCAGGAAAAGATAAACGCTCCCGGTGCTTCAGGTTGAGGACGGCCGCCTCAAGCTTGTAATGGATGCAGGCACGGGAGAAGGTAGGATGGGCCTCACCGCAGTTGAGGCAACGAGCCTGGGGAGAAGTGCACTCCGACTTAGAGTGACCTTCGCCACCACACAAAGGACAGAGAGAGACAGTCCCGGAGCAGCGGAGGGCACCATGCCCAAACCTCCAGCACTTGTTGCAGAGCCGAGGAGAAGGAATGTACTCCTGGACAGAGCACCTGGCACCAGCAAGAATGACAGAGGGTGGAAGGGTCCTACCATCAAAGGTAATCTTCACAACCCGGAGGGGTTGACGGCGACTACCACGAGGGGGACGAGTAAACGTGTCCACCTGGAGAATAGAATGGCCCTGGGCAGCGAGGATATGGCGAATATCGTCGTGGCAGTCGCGCAGGTCCCGAACACCGGTTGCAACATGGGGCGGGAGCAAAATAGTGCCAACACTGGCATTCAACTGAGCGTTCTTCGAGACTCGAACGGGGGTCTCGCCAAGGCAGGATAAGGCAGCCAAGCGGGAAGCAGCATCCTGAGAAGGAGCAGCAACGACACGTGTACCGAGACGAGTGGGGTTGAAAGTAATGGAGGCATCCACGGAATCAATGAGATGTCGATGAAGGGAGAAATCGTCAGGAGGCGCAGAATCAAGAGGGAGGAGATCAAAATATTTGGCCCACGAAGCGGGACCAAACAAGGCTTGATAGGTAGCAGAACTGGAAGGAATCGAGCGAGGGCGGCCGTGACGAGGACGGCGGTGAGAACCCCCAGAGAGAGAGGGGTTAAAAGGCGCAGTAGTTACAACTAGAGAAGGAGCCGCGCCAGGGGACGAGGTAGTCACCACTGGGGGCTTGGGGCTCGACCCAACCACAGAGGAGGGAGGGGAGCCAGGGGAAGGAGTCAGAGAGGCGAAAGGAGGAGCAAGGTCGGGGCCCAATGCAGCGGAGGCTACAGAGCCCGGTCTTCCAATACGGACCGACTCGGGGGCTTGGTCGCCCACCCCACGAGCCTGAGAAGGTAAGCCAGAAGCAGCCGAAACAGGGGTTATCTTGACGAAATGAAGAATTCACTCACGAATGTGCCCCCACACCCACCATGGAGCCACAATTAGAGGCAGGACACCCAACAAGAAGCTATCGCCGATCTTGTCGTGGCCTCCTAGGGGTGCGTCGTGAGTATACGCCCCACAAACGCCACCTTAAGAAACCGACAGTCCGTCGAGATCGGGTTCAGTGACGAAGTGGGGATTGACAATAAAAGGTTCCCCTCGTTCTCGACGTCGGGTACTGCAGTTCTACGGGTGCATGAGTATGCCTCCTCAAGCACCCGGGCGTCAAAATAGAAGAAGTCCATGGAAGAACCAGAACGAGCAAAAGGTCGGCAGGAAACGGCAAGCAGATAGGAGAAGAGGGGGGAGAAAAACGAAACAGAAGGAAAAGGAAAAGATGCCCAGCAAAATTGGAGAGGACGGCAGCAGGAGCACAAGGCTAGAAAAGGACAGAGGACTGTCCCAAGGAGCATCACACTCCGGCAGCCGCCCACTAAGCCCCCACACGGCGACAACGAGCCGAGCGGGGAGGGGGGACCATTTGGAAAGGCATCGACAAGAGTGGGGAATGGATAATGGATAATGTCCTAAGCATACAAATTAATTATTAATAATATACTACTTTTAACCAATAACAATAAAATTAATAAGTATTAAACTACCAATTACAATAAAAACTATATCAGTAATAAACTTATTCTTACATTTCACTTAAAACCAACCTTTAACAACACTTAAAGTGTGAGAGAAGGTACCACACAGACAACAGTGGACTGACTGAGGGTTAACGGCGGGCTGGGCACCTCGTTGACTCAACACCAAACACTTTATGGGAAAGGTAGAAAGTTCCCCACAAAAGCTGCCAAGACCACTATAACAGCGCCATCTATTGACTAAACCGTCAGCTACGCTCCCTGTGGAGCAAAATGATGATAAGACTCACTGAGCTTCAGTATTTATTTTAATCATTTTCACTAACTCTCTTTGTTTCTATTTTATAATTATATTAAAATATTAATTTATTTGCAGGCTTTCTATTGTGTTACTGATTATTAGCCAAAATATTAGTTGTGCTTACAATATTTTCTTTTGTCTTATAATATTTGGGTAGTTATTTGATTATGAGTAATTCTAACACCGTAGGCCTAAAAGGTATATATTTACCAACCAAGGTCTACACTTACATATTCCCCCTCCCCGCTCAGCTCGTTGTCGCCGTGTGGGGGCTTAGTGGGCGGCTGCCGGAGTGTGATGCTCCTTGGGACGGTCCTCTGTCCTTTTCTAGCCTTGTGCTCCTGCTGCCGTCCTCTCCAATTCTGCTGGGCATCTTTTCCTTTTCCTTCTGTTTCGTTTTTCTCCCCCCTCTTCTCCTATCTGCTTGCCGTTTCCTACCGACCTTTTGCTCGTTCTGGTTCTTCCCTTGGACTTCTTCTATTTTGACGCCCGGGTGCTTGAGGAGGCATACTCATGCACCCGTAGAACTGCAGTACCCGACGTCGAGAGCGAGGGGAACCTTTTATTGTCAATCCCCACTTCGTCACTGAACCCGATCTCGACGGACTGTCGGTTTCTTAAGGTGGCGTTTGTGGGGCGTATACTCGCGACGCACCCCTAGGAGGCCCCGACAAGATCGGCGATAGCTTCTTGTTGGGTGTCCTGCCTCTAATTGTGGCTCCATGGTGGGTGTGGGGGCACATTCGTGAGTGAATTCTTTCTTTCGTCAAGATGATTACCCCTGCTTCGGCTTCTTCTGGTTTACCTTCTCAGGCTCGTGGGGTGGGCGACCAAGCCCCCGAGTCGGTCCGTATTGGAAGACCGGGCTCTGTAGCCTCCGCTGCATTGGGCCCCGACCTTGCTCCTCCTTTGGCCTCTCTGACTCCTTCCTCTGGCTCCCCTCCCTCCTCTGTGGTTGGGTCGAGCCCCAAGCCCCCAGTGGTGACTACCTCGTCCCCTGGCGTGGCTCCTTCTCTAGTTGTAACTACTGCGCCTTTTAACCCCTCTCTCTCTGGGGGTTCTCACCGCCGTCTTCGTCACGGCCGCCCTCGCTCGATTCCTTCCAGTTCTGCTACCTATCAAGCCTTGTTTGGTCCCGCTTCGTGGGCCAAATATTTTGATCTCCTCCCTCTTGATTCTGCGCCTCCTGACGATTTCTCCCTCCATCGACATCTCATTGATTCCGTGGATGCCTCCATTACTTTCAACCCCACTCGTCTCGGTACACGTGTCATTGCTGCTCCTTCTCAGGATGCTGCTTCCCGCTTGGCTGCCTTATCCTGCCTTGGCGAGATCCCCGTTCGGGTCTCGAAGAACGTTCAGTTGAATGCCAGTGTTGGCACTATTTTGCTCCTGCCCCATGTTGCGACCGGTGTTCGGGACCTACGCGACTGCCACGACGATATTCGACATATCCTCGCTGCCCAGGGCCATTCTATTCTCCAGGTGGACACGTTTACTCGTCCCCCTCGTGGTAGTCGCCGTCAACACCTCCGGGTTGTGAAGATTACCTTTGATGGTAGGACCCTTCCACCCTCTGTCATTCTTGCTGGTGCCAGGTGCTCTGTCCAGGAGTACATTCCTTCTCCTCGGCTCTGCAACAAGTGCTGGAGGTTTGGGCATGGTGCCCTCCGCTGCTCCGGGACTGTCTCTCTCTGTCCTTTGTGTGGTGGCGAAGGTCACTCTAAGTCGGAGTGCGCTTCTCCCCAGGCTCGTTGCCTCAACTGCGGTGAGGCCCATCCTACCTTCTCCCATGCGTGTGTCCATTACAAGCTTGAGGCAGCCGTCCTCAACTTGAAGCACCGGGAGCGTTTATCTTTTCCTGAGGCGAGGCGCCAGGTTCGCCGGCTCCCGCCTTATGCTAATATCTCTTATGCTCTCGTGTTGCGCTCTTCCTCTCCTCGTCCTTCCCGCCTTCCTCAGACTCACAACCGTTTCCAGGCCTTGGACCCTGATGCGCCCACTGCCCCCTCCTCTGTCCCTTTGGGTTCTCTCCCGAAGGATCCTCCTCCTGGTCCTCTGTCTGGGGTTCCCCTTCCTTCTACCCGGTCTGTCGTGTCTTCTGTGTCTCCTTCCTCGTCCCCCTCCGATCTTCCTTTCCATCCTCTTCCTCCATCTATCGGCTCTCCCCGCCGCCTGTCGGTGCGGGCGGATGTCCATCGCTCTCCTAACGGCCGTCGTGTGTGCTCTCGTTCGGCTTCTCCTGTTGAGACACTGGAATCCGTTGCCCGGTACGTAGTTGCTGGGACACCGGTCTCTTTAAGTCAGAAGCGTAAGCCTGGCTCCTCTCCTTCCTCTTCCCCGGCGGGTAAGAAGGCTTCGCTTTCTTCCTCAGCTCCTCCTTCTGGCTCTGTTGCTCCTTCCCCTCCCGTTTCAGTGCTTGCGCCCCCTGTTCCTGCTATGGAGGTTTCTTTGGCCCCTGCTTCCCTTTCGGTTGCTGCTCTTGCTGGGGTGCGCTCCTCTCTTTCTACTCCCCCTCTTCCTGCTGCTGTCCTTGACTGCTCCTCTCCGTTGTCTCCTCCTCCTCCTCCTCCTCCTCCTCCTCCTCCTCCGGACCCTGCCCGCCCACCTCTGATCTGTTCTCCCGTTTCCTTCCCTCCGTCTTTGCTCAGTTTACCCATGCCCCCTAACCCTGACTTTGCTGACCCTGATCCCGACCCTGATATTCTTTAATGTGCTCTGTTGGTCTTTCGCCTTTGTTTCTTCCTTGTTCTCTGTTTTTGTCCTTTCTCTTCTCGTCGTTGTCCATTCTTCAATGGAACGTTCGAGGTTATTACGCCAATTTCCTCGAACTCCAACTTCTGGTTTCGCGGTTTTCGCCCCTTTGTGTCTGTCTCCAGGAGCCGATGCTTGGTGCTCGTCCTGGTCGTTTTCGTGGCTATTCCTTTCTCTCCCCCCCCCCAGCCATTGCTGGGGCTTCTAATTCTTCTGCTCTCTTGATTCGGGCTGATGTTCCCTTTGTTCCTTTACTTTTTCCTTCGCCTCTCCATTGTTCTGCTGCTCGTATCTTTGTGGGGAAATGGTACACAGTTTGTTCCATTTATCTCCCCCCGAGTGTCCCGCTCTCTCTTCCTGATTTGAAACACCTCCTAGACTCCTTGCCGGAGCCTGTGCTCCTGCTGGGTGACTTCAATTGTCGTCATTCTCTTTGGGGTGACGTTCTGACGAATACCCGGGGTCGCCTCCTTGAGCCGTTTCTCCTCTCTTCTTCCCTGTCTCTTCTGAATTCTGGTGAGCCCACTCATTTGGACTCTCGAACTCGCACCCTTTCTTGTCTTGATCTTTCTCTCTGCTCTTCTTCTCTTTACTTAGATTTCACATGGCAGGTTCTTGATGACCTCCATGGAAGTGATCATTTCCCCATCCTTGTTTCCTTTTTCTCTTTTCGCCCTTCCCTCTCTTTCCCTAGGTGGCAGTTTGCTAAGGCGGACTGGACCCTATTTTCCCTCAGTGCTACTCTCTCTGACCTCTCCCTTCTGCCCCTCTCTCGCGCTCTCCTCCTTTTTCATGACACTGTCTTCGACGCTGCCCTCCGCTCTATTCCTCGCTCTTCCTCTCGGGGTCCACGGAAGTGTGTTCCCTGGTGGAATGCGGACTGTGCTCGGGCTGTCCGCTGTAAGCGTGCAGCCTGGAAGAAGCACCGCCGTAGGCAGACGACCGATTCTTTTCTTTTCTTTCGGAAAGCGAGTGCGGTGGCCCGTAGGGCCATCCGTACGGCTAAACGTGAATGTTGGGCATCTTATGTCTCGACAATTACGTCCGAAACCCCTCTGGCCCAGATCTGGAAGCGTATCCGCAAGATAGCGGGTAAGTTCGTTCCCGATGTTTCACCGGTCCTTCACCTCCATGATACTCTTGTGGCGGACCCGTTGCAGGTCGCTTCCGAACTGGGTTCCCACTTTTCTTCTGTTAGCTCTGGTCTTCATCTTCCCCAATCTTTCCTTCTTCGTAAACCTGTCCTTGAGTCTCGTCCTTTAGATTTCTGCACTCATCTTCAGCTTCCCTATAATGATCCCTTCTCTCTCTCTGAACTTCGTTCTGCCCTGGCCCTCTGCGGTTCTACGGCGGCGGGCTCCGATGGTATTCATTATGAGATGCTTCGCCATCTCCCTCCGAGCACGTCTCAGTATTTACTGAGTCTGTATAATCGGATCTGGGAGTCGTCGTCAGTCCCTGAGGACTGGCTCGATGCCGTTGTCCTCCCTGTTCGCAAACCGGGGTCTCTGGGTACTTCCCCCAAGGACTTTCGCCCTATTGCTCTCACAAGTTGTGTCTGCAAACTCTTTGAACGTATGGTTAACGTTCGTCTGATGTGGTTCCTGGAACACCATCACCTCCTCTCCCCTTCTCAATTTGGTTTCCGCAAGTGCCGCAGCACGACAGATGTCCTGGTGAACTTGGAGGTCTATATACGTACTGCTTTTGCTGCGAAGACCTCCGTTGTTGCCGTCCTTTTTGACCTAGAAAAGGCTTACGACACCACTTGGCGTTATCATATCCTATCTCAACTTCATTCTTTTGGCCTTCGTGGTCATCTCCCTCTCTTTCTCCGCAGCTTCCTCTCTCGTCGTTCCTTTCGGGTGCGCCTTGGTACCGCTCTCTCTCCCTCTTTTCAGCAATACGAAGGTGTGCCCCAGGGTAGTGTTCTGAGCACTACTCTTTTTCTGGTTGCCCTCAATGGTCTTCTTTCCTCTCTTCCTTCTGGTGTCTTCTCCGCTCTCTATGTCGATGATCTTACCCTTTGTTGTCAGGGTGATGATTCGCCTCTCCTTCAACGCCGGCTTCAACTTGCGATTGATGCCGTATCGTCTTGGGCCACAGGTCATGGCTTCAAGTTCTCTACTTCTAAGACTTGTGCCATGACTTTTACGCGGAAACGGGTTGTTCTTCGTCCCTCTTTGTCACTTTATGGTCATCCCCTTGAATACAAAGATTCCGCGAAGCTTTTGGGGTTATTCCTTGACACTCGTTTGTCTTGGTCTCCCCATATCTCTTACCTCCGTGTTGAGTGCTCTAAGTCCCTTACCCTCCTTCGGGTCTTGTCCCATACTTCTTGGGGGGCAGATAGGCGCACTCTCCTTGCTTTACATTCCTCTCTCGTCCTGTCTAAGCTCGATTATGGTTGCCCTGCTTACTCGTCTGCTTCTCCTTCTACTCTTCGCCGTCTTGATGCTTTGCACCATACTGGGTTGCGCCTCAGTTCTGGTGCCTTTCGTTCGGTTCCCGTCCTTAGCTTGTATGTTGACACTGGCTTCCTGTCCCTCCAGGACCGCCGTGATCGCTACTGTCTTCGCTATCTTGCGCGGTCCTTGCAACATCCTTCCTCTCGTCTCTGTCGTGCTTTAACTTTTACCCCTCCTGCGGTTCCTGTTCCTCTTCACCACCTCCCTCTTTCTGTCCGGTTATCTCGCCTACAGGATTCTCTTTCCGTTCGTATTTCTGATGTTTCTCCTCGTGTTGTTCCTTCTTTGCCCCCGTGGAGGGTCCCTCTTCCGCGGTTTTGTACATCCTTGACTCGTATCACTAAAGCTTTTACCCCTCCTACAGTTCTAAAACGCCTTTTCCTCGAGCACTTTTCTTCTCACTCCCGCTCCGTTTCTGTCTTCACCGATGGGTCTAAGTCAGCAGACGGTGTTGGCTACTCTGTTGTTTTTCCTGATCGCACTTATATGTGTCGCTTGCCTCCGGAGACTAGCATCTTTACAGCGGAACTTTATGCTATTCTCTATGCTCTTCGTCTCCTGCTTTCTCGTTGTCAGTCTTCCTTTGTGGTTGTTGTTGACTCTCGTAGTGCCCTCATGGCTCTCGGGTGCTTTAATCCAGTTCATCCGGTAGTTGTCGAGATCCAGCATTGGCTGTTTCTCGTTCACAGTAAATTTAAGTCGGTTGAGTTTTGTTGGGTTCCCAGCCATATTGGCGTGTCTTTAAATGAGCGTGCGGATGCTGCCGCTAAGGAAGCTGTCCGCTCTTGTCCCATCTCTCGTAAAGGCATTCCGTATTCCGACTTTTACCCGGTTATCCATTCCTCAGTCCTTACCCGTTGGCAGGCTTCTTGGTTGTCTGTTACTGGTAACAAGCTACGTACTCTTAAATGTTGTGTTTCCTCGTGGCCGTCCTCCTTCCACCGTAACCGGCGGTGGGAAACAGCTCTAGCGAGGTTGCGTATTGGCCATACTCGCTTAACCCATGGTCACTTGATGGAGCGCCGCCCTGCTCCTTATTGTCCTAGTTGCATTGTCCTTCTTACGGTCGTGCATGTCCTTCTTGAATGTCCTGACTTCCAGGACGAGCGTGTGTCTTGCTTTCCGACCGCCCCTCGCGGTCACCTGTCCCTCGATAGAATTCTTGGTGACTCGGATACTTTTGATATCGTTCGCCTTATGCGTTTTTGTTCTCGTATTGGCATCCTTGGTGATATTTAGCGCCCTCTGATTATTTTGCGTATTTGATGGTGCTACATAGCCTTCCCGGTTTGGTGCCTTCTTTTGATAATTACTTACTTACTTACACTTACATATTGAGAAATAACACTGTGGGCTTAAATTAATATTTTTGGAGGTTTGAGCAAAAGCCTAAAATGGGTTTGTATATTTTATTACATTTTATTTTAGTTTTCCTTGCTAACAATAATAATTGTATGATACAAAATCGTGTGACACACATGGCTCTAATATTTACATGATTTAACAATATGAAATTAGTAATAAAAATAAATCTTAAGTTGAAACAAACGTTGAATAACAGTGAATATAATAAATAAGTATAAGTGTCGTGACACTGAACCCCGGTTCATTCCGAACTCTGCGGTTACACCACACATAACACCTTGCCTCAGCAACCGTTTCTACTACCGTGTACTTCTACACACACCAGACCCTTGAGGTGTACCCTAGGTTTGTACAGGAACACAATGAGGGAACATATGAAAGGTATTTAAAGGCCGTCGGGTTTTCTCATTTAATTACAAAGAATAGACTCTTACAAATAATAACATATTAACATACTCTATTTAGTTAAATAAACACCAAATATCCATAACCCACTTGACCTCCGCGGTCACCACCTGCACTCGTAACTTCCGCCTAAGTCCCTAATACTGAATGATTACTACAACGCTCCATACCCCGTTAGTCTTACATTCAATACTCACATACTGCAGGCTTAACTTGGTCACTAAGATCACATCAGGCTCCCGCATAGCTGTCTGCTACACTTCGTTGCTGCCACAGACGAAGACCCGGAGAACTTGCCAGTTCCACTCCCACAACCAGACTGTCTTCAGCCAGCCATAGCCTCAAACATTTCACCCCGCCTCTCAAGGAAGGTATAATCCGATTAACCTTGTTCCTAGAAGCGGTAACCTTGTTCCTAGAAGCCTGAGTCCTCTTCCCAGGAATTATGAGTTTGGCCAAGCAGCTGCTGTCTTAATCCCTTGACCTTTTCTGGATGTGTGACCGTTGTCTGTATACTTAACATGTACTTCCAATCCTCATTCGTTAGGTGTTGTAGTAATGATCCTCTAGCTAATAATCCCAACAAACTTGTGGATTACAACATACGCTTGTAGTGTAAAATAAAACCTTGCTAGCAATAATAATTGTAAGTGATATAAAACGTGTGAGAATTCAATACGCTAATGTTTACATGATTTTACAATATGATTTTACAATAATCCTAAGTTGAAACAAACGTTGTATAACAGTGGAAACGATAAATGAGTCTAGGCTTGTTGTGTAAAATAAGAGTTGCCAATTACTGTCCAAAAGGAGGTGTCTATAAGAATAACGCAGAGGCGCAGGCCCAGCTAAGGGAGTTGAGATTTGAAGAAAGCGACGACCAGATGAGACATTATAGTAAGGTGGGTTACACGATGGGGGGTTCCTGCAGAGGTTCCCCCCACCAGCAGAACAACTGTCGTGTAATCCCCTATTCTGCAATGCAGTCAGAACACGGCTCCAAAATGAGAATAGTGACTTGAATGACCTCTACCTGAGGGGGATATTTTATGCGTTGCTCTTTTAGCGACCTACTCCTCGCCCAGACTTTGTAGGTCAGGCGGTAAATGACAAAGGATTTGTAACGTATCGTGGATGTTTCTCGAGTGGCGGCCAACATTAGGGTGTCTACAAGTCTGAAGGAGAGAGCGCTTGAAGTTTGTAGTCTCCGTGACTCAGTTGACGATTCTCCACGGATCGTAGCGTCTTTGGGAGAGTCGTGGAGAAGGTCCCCTTTGCTGTTCTTAATGCGTAGCCATGATGAGGGATGTGAAGTATCCTCAATACCAGGTGTGACGCGAATGTGGAGTCCCCTTATGTGACTGGGCTTATGTTCGTTTATGTTCGCATGGAGAGAGAAGTATAACTGGTTTGTAAGCATTTTCCTTACTTGAGAGTTGAAGCATTTTTCTGCGGGCTTCCATGAATGTCCATATATTCAAACTCTACCATTAAAAACAAAACAGTTTTCCCTGAAAATGGAAAAGGTACAGAATTTTCATATACTTGGAAATGTTAGTAATTGAATATAGCCCTTGAAAGGGGACCAATTTGTCGCAATCTGGTATGCATGTGGTTGATTCCGTTGTGGAAGAGAATGTTGCCCTTGCTGTTGTATATTGGATTTCGTCGTTCTTGCTGAATTCAGCTTTGACCACAAGCAGGGTCGGGTTCCAGCCATTGGTGCCTACCAAGATGTCGGAGAAAGCTGGGCAATGATGAAGATGATGGTGTGCCTGACGAAAATGTTGCACCCTCCCGGATACCGTCGTTGGGGGGATGAGGGCAAGGTCAGCTGGTTGCAGGGCGTCGACGGGCTCTAGAGCAAAATAGTTGTTCCAAAGCTTTGTTGATTGTATGGATGAGTTCGCACCGATATTGATGGTGTGGAGCAGAATGTCGTTTGCCTTCACCGCTCCTCACAGATGTGGTCGGCGAACCAAGGATTGTTTACTGAGTGGTAGCCAACTTAGCGTATCCACCAGGTGATGTGAAAGAGAGCGCTTGAAAGAGCTGTTCCGCCTATGTTGTCATAAATGCGTAGCCATGGCGAGGGATGGGGTTTCTCCTCAGTACTAGGTGTGATGAGTGTTTTGGAGTCTCTTCGTGTGACTGTGGCGTAAGAGGTGTATCTCCCTTGGGACCGCTAGTTTCAAAGCTTTTTTCTTTCTTGAGAGCTAAGGCAGTTTTCTGGGGGCTTGTATGAATGTCTGTATGCTCAAATATGCAATTAAAAACCAAACAGGTTTCCCTGAAAATAAAAGGGGTACATATTCTCCAATACTTTGACATATTATTAAATTGGACAGCGCCTGAAATTAACAAGTATGCTCCCGTGTAATGTGATGTGATCCGGTCTGCATGTAGTTGTTTCCGTAACGTTAGAGAATGTCGCACTTTGTGTAAGACATTAATATCCGTTGTTCTTCCTGATTTTATCTTTGACCACAAGCAGTGCCAGGGTCCGGTTCTCTTCTTACTTGAGAGTTGAGGCATATTTTGTGCATGCTTGCATGATGTCCGTTTATTCAGAATCCGAGTTTGATCGTTCTTGCTGAACTCAGCTTTGAACACAAGAGGCAAAATTCCGTTCGTTGGTGCTTTCCAAGGTGTCGGCAGGGACTGGCCAACGATTCAGTTACTTTTCGTTCACGAAAAAAATGTTACATCCTTCGTGATGACTTCAATGGAGGTGCGGGATGAAGATTGGCAGGTTGGAGGGAGTCGTGGTGCTCGGAAGCAAATTGGCGTTCCAAAACTTTGCCTTTTGCAAGGTCTTTTGCTTGATCACTATCAGTGTCAGTAAGTCACTGACATTGATAGTGATCAAGCAATAAGTCGGACGCCTTCGCCGGTACTCGCATGTGTACATCTGCACAATTGAGCTTTGTAAATGTTTGCATGAGCAAACGTGCAGAGGGTTGTGATCTTGAAAGCATAAGTCCAAATAATGAACTAATAGGTCTACAGATGCACACGAGTAATAAGTATACCACTTAACGCCGGAAGATCCCTTGAACACAAACCTGTGATTGTGTTTACGGACATATAAACGGATTTAAATTATTTCACATAGATAGATATTTTAGACGAGTGAGTAGCCATATATGTTAAGGAAAATTTGAAATATAGTCTCAAAGATAAAATCAGAACACAGCCACACACAGAAACTTTTTGTCTAGAATTAAACGAAAACTCTAAACATCTTATAATTGGATTTATATACCGGTCACTAAACTTATACAGAATGGAAGCAAAGCCTCTATGAGATGAAATATCTAGAGCATCTAAGTCAAACAGTATTCGTGTCATTGGTGACTTTAATTTTAGTTGAATAAACTGCCTAACACAACAGGGAATAATGAAGAAAAAGATTTTCTAGAATTAATTGACGATTGTTTTCTTAAACAACACACTAAGGAACCAATGCGTGAAAATAATATTTTAGACCAAGTTTTATGTAACAGGGAAATGCAAATTAATGACATTGAAGTTGACCAGACCACACACTAGAAGGTGAAGGGACGACGACGTTTCGGTCCGTCCTGGACCATTCTCAAGTCGATTGTGATGAGGAATTAGATGTAGGCAATAAATAGGCTAGAGAGAGGTGAGGAGCAAAGTGTAGTAGAGGAGACAGTAATAGGAATTGGCCCATAACATTGAAATAGTGAGTGAACTAGGGAAGCGTAATCAAAAAGAAATCAGATTTAGTATAGAATGGAATAGATTTGTAGGAGAAAAATCTGTTAATGTGACAAATTTTGGAAAAGCTGATTTTAGGGGCCTAAATTTTTTTGGGGGGCGGTCTTGCAACGAGACATGAACCCAGCGATGGGTGATGTAAAAAGGGATTTCAATGTGGATTCACAAGATAACTTATTTAAAAATATTCTAAGCAAAGCACATGAACGTAGTACCTTACCTTGAGGTGTTTCCGTGACCTGGTCGATTGCTGGACTGGTCAACCAGGCTGTTTGATGCAGGTGCTCGCAGCCTGACGTATGAATCCCAGCCTGGTTGATCAGGTATCCTTTGGAGGTGCTTATCGAGTTCTCTCTCCTGAAAACTGTCAGGGGTTAGCCAGTTATGCCTCTTATGTGTAGTGGAAAGGTGTTGAACAGTCTCGCGACTCTGATGCTGATAGAGTTCTCTCTCAGAGTACCTGTTGCACCTCTGCTTTTCAAAGGGGGGTATTCTGCACATCCTGCCATGCCTTCTGGTCTCATTTGATTTTTTAGAGTTTTTTAAATTCTTACTAATCATAACTCCCAGATCCCTTTCACAATCCGACTTCGCAATCTCAACTCCATCTAGCAGTATACTAATTATACTGATTAATATACTATACAACTTGAAAAGATCGCGATAATAATGACCCGAAATGGATAACAAAGGATCTGAAGAACCTTATAGGTAGAGAGAGAGCTTGGTACAAAAAAGGTTAAGAATGGGTGAAGTCAGTTTAGAACAAGAATTCGTCGAACTGGTTAGAAATGTTGGGAACATGAAATTGAATCACAAGGTGTCCAACAGGGTAACCCCATGCTCCTTTTCATTTCTGCCTAATCATCAAGAAAGTCACTGATAACCTGTCCAGTGAGCTTAACATTTGGTTTTTGGACGATGGTTCTCTAGCTGGCTTCCCAGACTCCCTCCTGGATGACATAAGAATAATTCTGGAGCAAGGAGCCAGTTTAGGCCTCACCCTGAACTCTTCCAAGTGCGAAATAACTTCCACCAACGAGCACATAATAGAGCAAATAAAGGTTGTTTTGCCTGATATTCATATAACCAACGCTGAGTACAGCACACTTCTAGGAGTTTCTCTTGGAGGAAATGTCATCGACGAGATCCTTGGTAAGAAGATCTCTGACCTGAAGAGGACGAATGAGAAGATTGAAGACATCGATGCTCATGATGCACTTTACTTCATCACCAGATGCTTGTCCCTGCCTAGGCTGACCTACTTTCTTAGATGTTCGAAATCTTTCATTAATATTAAATTACAAGAGTATGACAGCCTGCTGAAGTCAATGCAAGAAAAAGTCCTCAACCTTTCTCTCAGCAACTCACAGTGGAAACATGCCTTCCTTCTTGTCAGACTCCGGGGCCTCGGCGTTCGCACAGAAAAACAAATTGTTGTACCAGCGTTCCTGTCCTCTTTAATGGCATCTGACAACCTGGTGAGGGAAATCTTACCTGATCACCTAGTTCAACAGACAGGGGTACATGATTCCAGCTGTACGGTCTGCACAACCAAATGGGTCTCTCTCGCAGGACCAGCACCACAACTACCACCTTCTGAAGCCCTCGATCCAGCTGGGATCGCCCCATTATCGACAAAGAAGCTGCGACATGCCTAGAAGCTGTGACAACATTACATGACACTTCCCGACTTAGAGCTGTAGCAGCTCCCCATGCAGGTGACTTCCTATTAGCAACCCCAATGTCAGCAACCTGCACCCGTCTCACACCGCAGGCCCTTCGAATTGTTGTGGCTCTCCCCGCCTGGCTGCCCCAAACCACACCGAATACAGATGTACGGCCTTATCTGCAAAATGACAGGACGATGGCATGAAAAGACACAGCGAGGATTATGACATTATGAAGAGAAACCTTACCACAGCCGGTTGTCCAGCAGAGAGAAAGCCCCATAGACAGTTGGTGTGGGAATACACTTGCGTTTCAACTTTAGCCAAAACCTATGTTGACTTCAATGCTGCACAGGCAGGTGGTACTGCCAATCACCGGGAAGCAGCTAAGTCACATAAATACAGATATCTTGATCACCACTACAATTCTGTCCCCATTGCCTCAGAGACACTTCGTGTCTGGGGTAAAAGTGCTGCTAGTTTTTTTAAAGGAGCTGGGTTCCAAGCTAATTAAAACAACTAGAAACCCTAGAGCCGCCAGTTTCCACTTTCGGAGCCTTAGTATGGCAATCCAGAGAAGAAATGCTCACTGCATCTATAGTTCCTGCCCACCATCTGAGGAGCTAGAGGAGCTCTACAACTTGTGATAAGTAGCTTTGTACCCTTCATGTGACCAATGTTGTAACCCTTTTTGAAGAATAAAATTTAAAAATAAAGTGATATATATATATATATATATATATATATATATATATATATATATATATATATATATATATATATATATATATATATATATATGTCGTACCTAGTAGCCAGAACGCACTTTTCAGCCTACTATGCAAGGCCCGATTTGCCTAATAAGCCAAGTTTTCCTGAATTAATATATTTTCTCTAATTTTTTTCTTATGAAATGATAAAACTACCCATTTTATTATGTACGAGGTAAATATTTTTTATTGGAGTTAAAATTAACATAGATATATGACCACACCTAACCAACCCTACCTAACCAAACCTAACCTATCTTTATAGGTTAGGTTAAGTTAGGTAGCTTAAAAAGTTAGGTTAGGTTAGGTAGGTTAGGTAGTCGAAAAACTATTAATTCATGAAAACCTGGCTTATTAGGCAAATCGGGCCTTGCATAGTAGGCTGAGAAGTGCGTTCTGGCTACTAAGTACGACATATATATATATATATATATATATATATATATTATTAAATATGACCGAAAAAGTAAGATTAATAATTCTAACACGAATTTTCTCAATCTTTCATACATTACGCTTCACTGTTGGAGGTAATTCAAAAATCACTTCTCCAAAATTCATTTTTATTTCTAGTCTGACGCGACACTGGCGCGTTTCGTAAAAATTATTACATTTTCAAAGACTTCACAAATACACAACTGATTAGAACTTACGTATCTCTGATTTTATATCTACATTTGAGTGAGGTGGGAGGGGTGATGTGGCATTAACACAAGACAGAACAAGAGGGGATATTAATAGGGTATTAAAAGTATCAACACAAGACAGAACAGAAACAATGGGTATTGAATAGAAGTGTTTGTAGAAAGCCTATTGGTCCATATTTCTTGATGCTTCTATATTGGAGCGGAGTCTTGAGGTGGGTAGAATATAGTTGTGCAATAATTGGCTGTTGATTGCTGGTGTTGACTTCTTGATGTGTAGTGCCTCGCAAACGTCAAGCCGCCTGCTATCGCTGTATCTATCGATGATTTATGTGTTGTTTACTAGGATTTCTCTGGCGATGGTTTGGTTATGGGAAGAGATTATATGTTCCTTAATGGAGCCCTGTTGCTTATGCATCGTTAAACGCCTAGAAAGAGATGTTGTTGTCTTGCCTATATACTGGGTTTTTTGGAGCTTACAGTCCCCAAGTGGGCATTTGAAGGCATAGACGACGTTAGTCTCTTTTAAAGCGTTCTGTTTTGTGTCTGGAGAGTTTCTCATGAGTAGGCTGGCCGTTTTTCTGGTTTTATAGTAAAACCAGAAAAACCAGGGTAAGGCAGTAGGACCTGCCTTACCCTGTAGGGTAAGGCAGGTCCTAGTCAATAACGGCTTCTCCAATGGTTTCATCGAAGACATCATAAGAAGGAAAGTGAAAAGCCATGCAACCTCTGAAGAGACAACTAACACAACACCTATACCCCCTATTAGACTATTTTACAGGAACTTCTTTTCCACAGCTCATAAAACGGAGGATAGGGTCCTGAAAGATATTGTTAATTGAAACGTTATCCCTACAGACAAAAATCCGAGGATACAACTGACGATTTACTATAAAACCAGAAAAACGGCCAGCCTACTCATGAGAAACTCTCCAGACACAAAACAGAACGCTTTAAAAGAGACTAACGTCGTCTATGCCTTCAAATGCCCACTTGGGGACTGTAAGCTCCAAAAAACCCAGTATATAGGCAAGACAACAACATCTCTTTCTAGGCGTTTAACGATGCATAAGCAACAGGGCTCCATTAAGGAACATATAATCTCTTCCCATAACCAAACCATCGCCAGAGAAATCCTAGTAAACAACACAGAAATCATCGATAGATACAGCGATAGCAGGCGGCTTGACGTTTGCGAGGCACTACACATCAAGAAGTCAACACCAGCAATCAACAGCCAATTATTGCACAACTATATTCTACCCACCTCAAGACTCCGCTCCAATATAGAAGCATCAAGAAATATGGACCAATAGGCTTTCTACAAACACTTCTATTCAATACCCATTGTTTCTGTTCTGTCTTGTGTTGATACTTTTAATACCCTATTAATATCCCCTCTTGTTCTGTCTTGTGTTAATGCCACATCACCCCTCCCACCTCACTCAAATGTAGATATAAAATCAGAGATACGTAAGTTCTAATCAGTTGTGTATTTGTGAAGTCTTTGAAAATGTAATAAGTTTTACGAAACGCGCCCGTGTCGCGTCAGACTAGAAATAAAAATTAATTTTGGAGAAGTGATTTTTTATTTACCTCCAACAGTGAAGCGTAATGTAGGAAAGATTGAGAAAATTCGTGTTAGAATTATTAATCTTACTTTTTCGGTCATATTTAATAATATATGTCTACAGGAAAGACTGCTACCAAAATATACTAATATATATATATATATATATATATATATATATATATATATATATATATATATATATATATATATATATATATATGTCGTACCTAGTAGCCAGAACTCACTTCTCAGCCTACTATGCGAGGCCCGATTTGCCTAATAAGCCAAGTTTTACTGAATTAATATATTTTCTCTAATTTTTTTCTTATGAAATGATAAAGCTACCCATTTCATTATGTATGAGGTCAATTTTTTTTTATTGGAGTTAAAATTAACGTAGATATATGACCGAACCTAACCAACCCTACTTAACCTAACCTAACCTATCTTTATAGGTTAGGTTAGGTTAGGTAGCCGAAAACGTTAGGTTAGGTTAGGTTAGGTAGGTTAGGTTGTCGAAAAAACATTAATTCATGAAAACTAGGCTTATTAGGCAAATCTGGCCATGCATAGTAGGCTGAGAAGTGAGTTCTGGCTACTAGGTACGACATATATATATATGCGAACAAGCCTGAATGGTCCCCAGGACAATATGCAACTGAAAACTCACACCCCAGAAGTGACTCGAACCCATACTCCCAGAAGCAACGCAACTGGTATGTACAAGACGCCTTAATCCACTTGACCATCACGACCGGACATAATGAGGTGATAGCCGAGGCTATTTGAACCACCCCACCGCCGGCACTCGGATAGTAATCTTGGGCATAGCATTTTACCAAATCACCTCATTCTTTGGGGCACACGTGAGGAACACTAATGCGAACAAGCCTGAATGGTCCCCAGGACAATATGCAACTGAAAACTCACACCCCAGAAGTGACTCGAACCCATACTCCCAGAAGCAACGCAACTGGTATGTACAAGACGCCTTAATCCACTTGACCATCACGACCGGACATAATGAGGTGATAGCCGAGGCTATTTGAACCACCCCACCGCCGGCACTCGGATAGTAATCTTGGGCATAGCATTTTACCAAATCACCTCATTCTTTGGGGCACACGTGAGGAACACAAATGCGAACAAGCCTGAATGGTCCCCAGGACAATATGCAACTGAAAACTCACACCCCAGAAGTGACTCGAACCCATACTCCCAGAAGCAACGCAACTGGTATGTACAAGACGCCTTAATCCACTTGACCATCACGACCGGACATAATGAGGTGATAGCCGAGGCTATTTGAACCACCCCACCGCCGGCACTCGGATAGTAATCTTGGGCATAGCATTTTACCAAATCACCTCATTCTTTGGGGCACATGTGAGGAACACAAATGCGAACAAGCCTGAATGGTCCCCAGGACAATATGCAACTGAAAACTCACACCCCAGAAGTGACTCGAACCCATACTCCCAGAAGCAACGCAACTGGTATGTCCGGTCGTGATGGTCAAGTGGATTAAGGCGTCTTGTACATACCAGTTGCGTTGCTTCTGGGAGTATGGGTTCGAGTCACTTCTGGGGTGTGAGTTTTCAGTTGCATATTGTCCTGGGGACCATTCAGGCTTGTTCGCATTTGTGTTCCTCACGTGTGCCCCAAAGAATGAGGTGATTTGGTAAAATGCTATGCCCAAGATTACTATCCGAGTGCCGGCGGTGGGGTGGTTCAAATAGCCTCGGCTATCACCTCATTATGTCCGGTCGTGATGGTCAAGTGGATTAAGGCGTCTTGTACATACCCGTTGCGTTGCTTCTGGGAGTATGGGTTCGAGTCACTTCTGGGGTGTGAGTTTTCAGTTGCATATTGTCCTGGGGACCATTCAGGCTTGTTCGCATTTGTGTTCCTCACGTGTGCCCCAAAGAATGAGGTGATTTGGTAAAATGCTATGCCCAAGATTACTATCCGAGTGCCGGCGGTGGGGTGGTTCAAATAGCCTCGGCTATCACCTCATTATGTCCGGTCGTGATGGTCAAGTGGATTAAGGCGTCTTGTACATACCAGTTGCGTTGCTTCTGGGAGTATGGGTTCGAGTCACTTCTGGGGTGTGAGTTTTCAGTTGCATATTGTCCTGGGGACCATTCAGGCTTGTTCGCATTTGTGTTCCTCACGTGTGCCCCAAAGAATGAGGTGATTTGGTAAAATGCTATGCCCAAGATTACTATCCGAGTGCCGGCGGTGGGGTGGTTCAAATAGCCTCGGCTCTCACCTCATTATGTCCGGTCGTGATGGTCAAGTGGATTAAGGCGTCTTGTACATACCAGTTGCGTTGCTTCTGGGAGTATGGGTTCGAGTCACTTCTGGGGTGTGAGTTTTCAGTTATATATATTGTGACGATAATCTCCTTCAAGAGATTGAGCCTGCTCTTCCCTCCATAATTACGTCTTCACAATTATATAAAAAGACTATGGAAGAAATGTCCAACAACGACAACAACACCAGCAAGGCTTGCCAGGGTGAGCAAAACGTATGCAGCCAGCCACCTGTTCGAACTCCAACCACCAAACTACCCGTTGATCGCTACGGCTCCGCTGATTGGTCGCCGGTCTGGCTGCACCTGCCTCGCCCCCCCCCAATACTACCTGATGTCTGGGGTCGCCCCAACATCAGTCCTCAGAATGTTCAGTGCTTTCGTAGCCAGCACTCCTCCCAGCTAGACGTTAGCGTGTACTGAGAGAGGTGGTGGCTTTAAGCCAATATTCCAGCACCTCCCACTTAACTTTTGTATTGCACTTGTTATTTTGCCTTAACGTAACTTTTCATTGTGTCATTTAAGTATTCTTATTATTTTGATTGATTGATTTTATTATAAGAATTTGTCTGTCCATATTTTCATGTTTTGATTTATTTAACGTAATTAAAATTTCATTGTTAAAGTTTTACTTGTGTTTTGTGTGTCTTCTCCTTACCTTACCACAGACGAAGTTCCAGTTTTTCTATTTTTTTTTATAACTATGTGACGAGGCCATACCCCTAGCCTTAAACAGCCGAACACCAACGCGTTACCGTCACAAGTTATATGGGGGCCTGTCCTAGGAGCTTCACTCAGGTACTGGTGCCAAGTGGTAATTTATGGTAAGCGTATTTAACTTTGTTAACGTAGCTTTACTATTTTTCATTCAATTTCATTTTTTATAAGGTGCGGTGTATTGTGCATTACGAGAGTAACATTAGTGAAGGTGAGACAACTTTGGATTACGTGGTGACTGTAGGCCTCAGTCATACTCTTAATTGGTCATCTCTCCCTCCATGTTATTACTCGTATTTACCATCTATGTCCCTTGAATATTTCTCATTCTGACAGATCATCATATTGGTACCCTGGTACTGTGGTCTGCCCCGGGTCAAGAGTACCCAATCTTCTGCAATCTGACTGTAGGAGGACAAAGAGGGCCATAGTTCCTCTAGCTCGAACTTTAGTTGCTGAATTGGGACC
Organism: Procambarus clarkii; assembly: GCF_040958095.1. Taxonomy (NCBI): domain Eukaryota; kingdom Metazoa; phylum Arthropoda; class Malacostraca; order Decapoda; family Cambaridae; genus Procambarus; species Procambarus clarkii. The sequence continues at coordinate 20,557,730 of NC_091203.1, read as the reverse complement.
TCAGCAGCAGTTCTCGTCACCAGTTGACACCTCGCACCCCTACACGTCAGTCAGAGATGATGATACATACAACGGTAGGGAATTAGCTTATTTTTTCAGAGCACAAAAATTCGCTAATTCTGTAAGTATCATATTAAATTCAGTAGGAAAAACTTGCTTTATGTCCTATAGAGACTTGGCAAGGTATGCCTACATCCTTGGACTACCAATTTTACTTTTGAAGCATTTAACTGTTTCATTTGTTTTCGAAACTTTGTTTCATTTGTTAGTAGGATTTTCTTGCCCTTATTCTCTTACATGAGTACCGGGTACAAGATTTCCTGCGCCCTTGATTTAATTTAATCATTTAATATCTTTCACTTAACGTTAATTGTTAAAGATCCCACAGGATAGGTACCAGTTGCCACGTTGTCCTGTTTCTGACATTTCATTATTGAATATTCGTGTACCTTTATTTGCTAATTTCACCATGTTTCGTCTCCAAACTTTCCGTGCAAATCCAGCAGGTGAAATAGGGACTTTAAGTCGTGCCAAGAGGACTGAACTACAAACTCTTGCACATGAGTATCAACTAGAAGTTCCCTACCAAGCCAACAAAAATGACCTACACAACCTGTTGCTGGATTACTATTTAGAGCAAGGTAAGATAGACTCTGAAACTCATGAAACTTACTATATTGCAGATAAAACTGATTTGGCAACGCTGAAACTCAAACTAGAGCTGGCCAAGATTGAACGTGAGCAGCAAAGGGAAGCCCGTGAACAGCAAAGGGAAGCAGCTGACATACGAAGGGAAGAGATCGCCCTCAAGGAACGTGAGTTGGCAATGCTCCGTGAACGTGAACGAGTACAGCTTGAAACACTCCAGGAGCGGGAACGCTTACAGCTTGAAACCAAACAACGCGAGTTGGAAATACAACGCGAACATGACAAGCAACAAGCGACTCTGGCTCTTGAGTGTCGTCAACGGGAATACACGTTGGAAACTTCACACCTCGCTCAACGCCAGCAAGCTACTGCCAATCTTCCCGTCAGTTTTAATATATCACATGCAAGTAAGTTAATGCCATCCTTTGTAGAAGCAGAAGTTGATGTTTTTTTCACCACCTTTGAAACCCTTGCTAATCAACTCAGTTGGCCTGTCGACCAATGGGCCACACTTCTCAGAGTCCATCTTACAGGTAGAGCTGCAGTCACACTCAGTACTTTGGCGTCTGAGAATGACTACTACACTCTGAAACAAGCAGTGTTGGACGCCTACCTCCTCTCTACTGAAAGTTATAGAAGGAAATTCCGTGACCACCTGAAGGCAAGTACCACTACCTTCCTCGAGTTTGCTAACACGAAACGGAGGTATTTCATGAAATGGCTGGAAGCAGCACATGTCTCTACTTTTACAGAACTCGTCAACCTGATGCTTGTTGAAGAATTCTTGAGACGTGTGCCGCCTCCTGTCCGCCTCTACTTAGCAGATAAAGAAGAAACCGACTACCTGAAGTGTGCTAAGTCGGCTGACACTTACAGCCTCATCCACCGGCTGACACCTGAACCATCCTCCAGTAAGAAGTCGTGGTACAGTTACGAGAAGGTGAGCCCCGATCAAGCTGGTTCACAACTGTACTGCAAATATTGTAGACTCTATGGACATACCATAGACAAATGTGGTAAGTCTCAATACAAGGGAACCACTGACCAACAAAGACCCAAACCAACTCCTCCTAAGTCCGGTAAGCCTGTGATGAATGTTGGTGTTGATGTTAATGATCTTTCTCTTTTCAGTAACCACCTGTATACTGGAACTGTCTCTGCCAACGGTTCAAATCCGGAGGGACGTTTCAAATTGAAGATCTTGAGGGACACAGCGGCTCTACAATCGATCATCTTGAAGTCGGCTGTGCCCAACATAGTCTACACCGGGGAAACAGTCTTCATCACTGACCTCACTGCTACCACTCCATACCCTCTCGCCAGAGTCCACCTGGATTGTCCCTACGTGAACGGGGAAGTCCAAGTCGCCGTCAGGGAAAAGCCTTTTCCCATGCCTGGAGTGCAACTTCTCCTAGGCAACGACTTGGCAGAAGACCTGCAACCGACCAACCTGATCGTCATGGACAAACCCCAGGTGTGTAACACTGTGCCAATAAATCCTATTCTTGAGTATGTTCCAGCAGAGGTTCAAGAGAGTGATGAAGTTTCTCCTCCGGTTCTCGTGACCACCCGTGCACAAGCCGCACGTCCACAGCCAGCTGACTCTACTGCTACCGCTGTCCCTCAAGACCCTCAGAAACTACCCCCGCATCTGACCAAGTTGGAGTTCCGTAAGTTGCAGAGGGAAGATCTTACTTTAACACCATTGTTTTTCCAGGCTGAGACTCAACCCGACAGTATTCCTGGGTTCTTCCTAGAGAACGACTTGCTCTACCGCAGATATAGACCCAGTAAACTGAAGGAGGAGGACGATTGGGCCAACACCGAACAACTTGTGATTCCCACCAGCCTGCGGCCCACTATTCTACACCTGGCCCACGGAGCATTCTCCCACTACGGCTTCAACAAGACTTACCATGGGATTCGCCAAGACTACTACTGGCCAGGTATGGTAAACAACGTCAAACAGTACGTAAAACAGTGTCATACATGTCAGATGGCAGGCAAACCGAACGTCTCCATTCCCAGAGCACCACTGATTCCCATACAGGTGCCTGCGGAACCTTTCCACAGACTCATAATAGACTGTGTTGGTCCTTTACCTCGGACCAGTTCAGGTAACGCCTACATCCTAACCATCCTGTGTCCTACCACCAGATTTCCCATAGCAGTTCCAGTGAAGAACATCACGGCTGCTACGGTTATCAAACATCTACTGAAGATCTTCACTCAATACGGATTTCCCAGGGAGATTCAAAGTGACTGTGGCACCAACTTCACCAGTGATCTCTTCAAAAGGACACTGGAGGAGTTCAACATCAAACAGGTATTGTCCAGCCCCTATCATCCTGCTTCACAGGGTTCTCTTGAACGTAGTCATCAGACCATCAAAGCACTCTTGAAAAAGTTTTGTAGTGAAACCTCAAAGGATTGGGATAAGCAGATTGACCTAATAATGTGTATTTTCAGAAGTCTCCCCAATGAGTCCCTAGGAGTATCTCCTTATGAGATGCTCTACGGCCGTAAGTGCCGTACTCCCCTTAAGGCTTTCAAAGACTCTCTCAGAGATGCCACCTTCAGTGAGCATCAGAATGTGCCCCAGTTTCTTCAAAACCTTCAACACATTCTAGAGAGAGTCCACCGCTTTGCCCATGATAATCTATTGAAAGCCCAGGTGAGAATGAAGACTCATTACGACCAGACCAGCAAAGTAAGAAAATTCAAGCCGGGAGACTTCGTCCTTGCTTATTTCCCTATCCCAGGTTCACCTTTACAAAACAGATTTTCAGGACCCTACTGCGTCAAAGAGTGCAGAAGCAACAACACATACGTCATAGAGACTCCAGATAGGCGGCGGAAGACCCAGCTGTGACACGTCAACCTCCTGAAGCAATATAATGGTACTCCTCCCACTGTCTTGATTAATTGTTCTACCTTCACAGAACCCTACATCCACAGTGAGACCATCCCGGCTTCTTCTCCCGAAAGCACTGACAAGGAGTCGGCGCTTTCTAATTCCAAAATCCTTAATGATCTTCCCAAATGCTTTCAGGATAATACTCGTGCTCCTATGCCCTCTTCTAATTCCACTCTCACCTCGTCAGATAAGCCCTACATCCTCCATGTCGACGCCAATGGTACCGACGATGGTGGTGTCGTGATGCAGCAACGAGGCGAGAAGAATACACCTGTCAGCGACTACTGCTACAAGGAACGACGGAACAATTGGCAAGGAGCTACTCTTCCTCATCCTGAAGCTTCAGCACTTCACTCCACACCTGAAAAGTGCTCGGTCCACCATCAATACGGACCACACCACCCTACACCTCCTGCAGCACGCCCACTTCTCATCTCAACGTCTTCTACTATGGGCTTGCTAACTGCAGAAATTCAACCTGGAGACACGCTATACCAAGAGTCTGACAACATCTTAGCCCATGATCTCTCCAGAGTTTATGAAGTAGAAGCAACTCCATCTAATACTCCACCACATAACGACGTACTTCTTCCAGAACCGCAGGCTTCGGGGGAGAGTTGTGACGATAATCTCCTTCAAGAGATTGAGCCTGCTCTTCCCTCCATAATTACGTCTTCACAATTATATAAAAAGACTATGGAAGAAATGTCCAACAACGACAACAACACCAGCAAGGCTTGCCAGGGTGAGCAAAACGTATGCAGCCAGCCACCTGTTCGAACTCCAACCACCAAACTACCCGTTGATCGCTACGGCTCCGCTGATTGGTCGCCGGTCTGGCTGCACCTGCCTCGCCCCCCCCAATACTACCTGATGTCTGGGGTCGCCCCAACATCAGTCCTGAGAATGTTCAGTGCTTTCGTGGCCATCACACCTCCCAGCTAGACTCTAGCGTGTACTGAGAGAGGTGGTGGCTTTAAGCCAATATTCCAGCACCTCCCACTTAACTTTTGTATTGCACTTGTTATTTTGCCTTAACGTAACTTTTCATTTTGTCATTTAAGTATTCTTATTATTTTGATTCATTGATTTTATTATAAGAATTTGTTTGTGCATTATTTTCATGTTTTGATTTATTTAACGTAATTAAAATTTCATTGTTAAAGTTTACTTGTGTTTTGTGTGTCTTCTCCTTACCTTACCACAGACGAAGTTCCAGTTTTTCTATTTTTTTTTATAACTATGTGACGAGGCCATACCCCTAGCCTTAAACAGCCGAACACCAACGCGTTACCGTCACAATATATATATATATATATATATATATATATATATATATATATATATATATATATATATATATATATATATACATTTATATATATATATTAGTATATTTTGGTAGCAGTCATTCCTGTAGACATATGTTATTAAATATGACCGAAAAAGTAAGATTAATAATTCTAACACGAATTTTCTCTATCATTCTTACGTTCTTTTCACTGTTGATGGTAATTCAAAGATCAATTCTCCAAAATTAAATTTTTATTTCTAGACTGACGCGACACTTGAGCGCGTTTCGTAAAACTTATTACATTTTCAAAGGCTTTAGTTTACAAACACACAACTGAAACTAAATAGAGCTTACACATCTTTCGAGTTTATATCTATATTTGGGTGAGGTGGATGAGGTGAAAACGAACTTTCAACAATGGGTATTGAATGGGTATTAAATTCCAACACAAGACAGAACACGAAACAATGGGTATTGAATGGAAGTAATTGTAGAAAGCCTATTGGTCCATATTTCTTGATGCTTCTATATTGGAGCGGAGTCTTGAAGTGGGTAAAATATAGTTGTGCATTAATTGGCTGTTGACTGCTGGTGTTGACTTCTTGATGTGTAGTGCCTCGCAGACGTCAAGCCACCTGCTATCGCTGTATCTATCGATGATTTCTGTGTTGTTTGCTAAGATTTCTCTGGTGATGGTTTGTTTGTGGGAAGAGATTATATGTTCCTTAATGGAGCCCTGTTGCTTTTGCATCGTTACAAGCCTGGAAAGAGATGTTGTTGTCTTGCCTATATACTGTTTTTTTTTTAGGCTTACTGTCCCCAAGAGGGCATTTGAAGGCATAGACGACGTTGGTCTCAACTAAAGCGTTCTGCTTTGTGTCTGGAGAGTTTCTTATGAGTAGGCTGGCAGTTTTTCTGGTTTTATAGTAAATCGTCAGTTGTATCTTCTGATTTTTGTCTGTAGGGATAACGTTTCTACTGACAATATCTTTCAGGACCCTTTCTTCCGTTTGATGGGCTGTGGAAAAGAAGTTCCTGTAAAATAGTCTAATAGGGGGTATAGGTGTTGTGTTAGTTGTCTCTTCAGAGGTTGCATGGCGTTTCACTTTCTTTCTTATGATGTCTTCCACGAAACCATTGGAGAAGCCGTTGTTGACTAGGACCTACCTTACCCTACAGAGTTCTTCGTCGACTTGCTTCCATTCTGAGCTGTGGCTGATGGCACGGTCGACAAAAGCGTTAACAACACTCCTCTTGTACCTGTCCGGGCAGTCACTGTTGGCATTCAGGCACATTCCTATGTTTGTTTCCTTAGTGTAGACTGCAGAGTGGAAAACTCCGCTCCTTTCCATGACTGTTACATCTAGAAAGGGCAGCTTCCCATCCTTCTCTATCTCGTAAGTGAAACGCAACACAGAATTCTGCTCAAATGCCTCCTTCAGCTCCTGCAGATGTCTGACATCAGGTACCTGTGTCAAAATGTCGTCAACATACCTGCAGTATATGGCCGGTTTCAAGTTCAAGTCGACTAAGACTTTTTGCTCGATGGTACCCATGTAGAAGTTTGCAAACAGGACACCTAGGGGAGAACCCATGGCGACCCCATCTACTTGCTTATACATGTGTCCATCCGGGCTCAAGAAGGGTGCCTCTTTAGTACAAGCTTGGAGTAGTTTCCTTAGACTGGTTGATACCTGGTTGATACCTGGTTGATGGGGTTCTGGTAGTTCTTCTACTCCCCATGCCCGGCCCGAGGCCAGGCTCGACTTGTGAGAGTTTGGTCCACCAGGCTGTTGCTTGGAGCGGCCCGCAGGCCCACATACCCACCACAGCCCGGTTGGTCCGGCACTCCTTGGAGGAATAAATCTAGTTTCCTCTTGAAGATGTCCACGGTTGTTCAGGCAATATTTCTTATGCTTGCTGGGAGGACGTTCAACAACCGCGGACCTCTGATGTTTATACTATGTTCTCTAATTGTGCCTATGGCCTCTTTAGTACAAGCTTGGAGTAGTTTCCTTAGAATGTTTTCTGGTATGTCAAGAGGAGTACAGGCCGGATCACGGTACACTCTGTCGGCTATCATCCCGATTGTTTCATCCTGAATGAAACAATGAAAGTGATTGTTTCATGTTTCATCCTGAATGAAACAATCGGGATGATAGCCGACAGAGTGTACCGTGATCCGGCCTGTACTCCTCTTGACATACCAGAAAACAGTCTAAGAAAACTACTCCAAGCTTGTACTAAAGAGGCACCCTTCTTGAGCCCGGATGGACACATGTATAAGCAAGTAGATGGGGTCGCCATGGGTTCTCCCCTAGGTGTCCTGTTTGCAAACTTCTACATGGGTACCATCGAGCAAAAAGTCTTAGTCGACATGAACTTGAAACCGGCTATATACTGCAGGTATGTTGACGACATTTTGACACAGGTACCTGATGTCAGACATCTGCAGGAGCTGAAGGAGGCATTTGAGCAGAATTCTGTGTTGCGTTTCACTTACGAGATGGAGAAGGATGGGAAGCTGCCCTTTCTAGATGTAACAGTCATGGAAAGGAGCGGAGTTTTCCACACTGCAGTCTACACTAAGGAAACAAACATAGGAATGTGCCTGAATGCCAACAGTGACTGCCCAGACAGGTACAAGAGGAGTGTCTTTAACGCTTATGTCGACCGTGCTCTAAGCAACAGCTCAGGTTGGAAGCAAGTTGATGAAGAACTCTGTAGGGTAAGGAAGGTCCTAGTCAACAACGGCTTCTCCAATGGTTTCGTTGAAGACATAATAAGATGGAAGGTGAAACGCCTTGCAACCTCTGAAGAGACAACTAACTCAACACCTGTACCCCTTATTAGACTATTTTAGAGGAACTTCTTTTCCACAGCTCATAAAACGGAGGAAAGTGTCCTGAAAGATATTGTTAATAAAAACGTTATCCCTTCAGACAAAAATCAAAAGATACAATTGACGATTTACTATTAAACCAAGAAAACGGCCAACCTACTCATGAGAAACTCTCCAGACACAAAGCAGAACGCTTTAAAAGAGACCAATGTCGTCTTTGCCTTCAAATGCCCACTTGGGGACTGTAAGCCTCAAAGAATTCAGCGTATAGGGAAGACAACAACATCTCTTTCCAGGCGATTAACGATGCATAAGCAACAGGCCTCCATTAAGGAACATGTAATCTCTTCCCACAACCAGACCATCACCAGAGAGGTCTTAACAAAAAACACGGAAATCATCGATAGATACAGCGATAGCAGGCGGCTTAATATCTGTGAGGCACTACACATTAAGAAGTCGACACCAGCAATCAACAGCCAATTAATACACAACTATATTCTACCCACTTCAAGACTCCGCACCAATATAGAAGCATCAAGAAATATGGGCCAATAGGCACTTTGCAGTTACTTCCATTCTTCCCTTTAACTTACAAAATATTATACCCATTGTTTCGTATTCTGTCTTGTGTTGAAAGTCTGTTTTCACCTCATCCAAAACTGTTGTAACATATCACCTCACCCAAATGCAGGTATAAAATCGAAGCTGTTTAAACTGTGTTTAGTTATAGTTGTGTGTGTGTAAACTAGTCTTTGAAAATGTAATAAGTTTTACGAAACGCGGTCAAGTGTCGCGTCAGACTAGAAATAAAAGTGAATTTTGGAGAATTGATTTTTCAGTTACCATCAACAGTGAAAAGAAATATAAGAAACATTGAGAAAATTCGTGTTAGAATTATTAATCTTACTTTTTCGTTCATATTTAATAATATATGTATACAGGAAAGACTGCTACCAAAATATACTAATATATATATATATATATATATATATATATATATATATATATATATATATATATATATATATATATATATATATATATATATATATATACCCACACATACAAAAAGAATAGGGGTGGTAGGAGAATTCAGTGAGGATCCACGAGGCCTTCGCTGAGTACACTTTATTTTCTTCTCCGAGGCTATGGATCCCTGCAATTTGACCAGAGGTGATACCCCCTTTTAGGTTATAAATACATATGTATACATGTGTACATGATATATGTCAGTGGGTCGGGAGGTTATTGCATAACATTAAACTGGGTTACGAACGAAAAAGAACGAAGAGCCGTATAGAAGGACTGAGCTCAGTCCCGCGAGAATCGTTATTGGTTTCACTACATTGTGGACTCATTTATGTTTAATTTGCTTCTATATAAGAGCTTAATCATGGTAAAAAATGTAAAACTTTGTAATTAGTGAAGTTATTAACAAACTATTTAGCACGACATAATTAAGAAACAAAGAACTTTTACAATAATTCAAGAAAGTTAGTGATATAATGTTAATGGGAAGGGAATGAAACAGTACCACTTTCTCCTGTAGTTGGCGCACTCGTCAATAGATGGCGCTGTTAGGCAGGGCGAGCGTCGGGTTGGGTGATACAAGATCTATATATTTTATAGAGAGCTTTCCTATCCTTCTTCTATAGTCTCTTGTTAGTGCGAGTGTTTATAGTGTGTGGGGAAGGCAACGAGTCGGCCCACCTTCCTGCACTTGACATTCAATCCCTAACTTCCTGTGGTGATAACACTCTCTTTGTCCTTCAAGGTTTGTGTGTAAATAGATTAGTTTATTGTTATTTGTTTAGGTTTAATAGTGTTATGAAAGTGGCGTTGGATAACGTTTCTTGGTATTTACCTTTTTTTTTTTTTTAACACTGAAGCTGGTATATGGGTGTTAATGTTCTATCCTGCTAATTTGCCAGACTTCCCGTTGTCAGTACTCTAGTTATATACGAAGATGATAAACTTCTGCTTTTCACTAATGCATGCGAAAAAGAAACTGGCAAAATTATCTTCATTGTCTTGCTACATTCATTTTCGGTAAACATTCACCCTCCAGCACTTTGTGCAACTTGCCAAGCTTTCTTATATACCAATGTTAACTAGAACGGTTTTGCCGCATTGGGGGACGTAGTTATTGATTTAACATAAACTACATTATTTGTCAGATGACCAACAGTTCCTGGCTAATATTGTGGACAACCCTGGTAGTCTCCCAGGTGTTTGTCGTTGCCCAACTTGTTAACGTGAGTAAACGTGTTTTTTTTTTTTTTTTTTCCTAAATATTTTGGTAAAATATTTTATTTTTCCTATAAATGTGTAATTATTGTTAAAACACTAGTTGTACCCGGCCATGTGTTGCAGAGCCACAGCCTCGTTTTCCCCACCATTCGACTCTCGTCCCCCAAACTTCCCCTCCCACCCTCTCCCTTCCCATTCCCGTTCTTCCAACCATTTCCCTCGTCCGATGCGTTCCCAAATAATTTGTTCCCATCAGCAAAATTGGAACGGTAAAGAAAAGGTAAAAGAAATGGTTAATACGGAAGAGATAAAGTACTCACCAAATGTGGCGTGTTGAACATCGCAGCTCGCTTCAAAATGCCATGTCGGACAATAATTAAAGTCTTGCTTCCATGAAAATTAATCATCGATGCAGTCCGTAACATTGAAATCGAATTGTAATACTTAGTACGTGTTGCAAATACGTAAAACAGGTAGCTTTAATATATATATTTTATTGTCACAAATGGGGCTGGTATATAAAAAAAAAAACTTACATATTCCAATGGAACGTAGTCAAAATTTCAAAGCAATCGGTGAACTTTCTGATAAGGAAATTTGAACATAACTTACATTTATACTATAAAATCTATATACCATGTCACGCAGGCGCTGTTGGACGACCTTGGCGAGTCTCGGGTGTTTAGTTGTGTATATGCTAGTTTTTCTAACTATATAAAAAAGTTGAAACTTCCTTGTTGGGCTTAGCTGAAATTCATGAGATCGAATGTCAGATTCTAAATATTTAAGGGAAAGTAGCACTTGTATGAAAGATTACAATATAGCATGACATCAGTCTGTCGTAACCCTTAATTGTCTAATTATTAAATACTATTCTGGTCTTGGGATCCTTACCAGCAGTCATTTTATGGGTACGGACTGACATTTTAATTGTAAGATTACAAAAGATAAATCAAACGCAGGAATTTAGTAAACTAGCCTTGCTATTTTGAGGATGCCCTAAAGCTTACAGCTTTAGACCTTATTTTAACAATGGAACCATTTTAAATTATCTTTAGCTTTTACATGTAAAAGGTCTAAGTTTGTATAGCATTTTACACTATTCGTCAATGGGTTTCCCTAGAGTTTCTTGTTTACAGTAAAGTTGACTTGATTCTACCACAGAGTTGATGGGACTTAACGTTAATCTTGGTTACTGTATTGGGGCTCTACAGAGTGGGTTAAAACGCCAATAAACCTTTTGGTTATTTAATAATTTTGATCACTGTAGATTCTTAACTGATACTTTTATCTAAATTTAAAGTTAATAGGTCTTGATGGCGGTAGCTTGGATACTTGGATGTCATCACTTCTCAAAGAACACATCGGGAATGTGGGGTTCTGTTTCCCCTAAAGTTTCTTGAACTCGATTAAGTTGAAAAATTACCTGGTTGACTGTTTGGTAACTGTGACATTGTCATCATTATTACATCATGCACAACCTCTTAAACCCACTAATCTTCACTTACTAATAAAAAAGTTCTAGTGCAGTTTTCTGGTTTATTGCCATACTATAAAACTAGGTGCCCCTTAATAGTTAATTCTAACTTTTCAAATGCTTATTAATGTATTTAGTGTAGGTGCCTCAGACTTGAATTTTAAGTATTTTACAAATTTAAGTTTTCTAATGGCTCTTAAATATGCACTTCAAACTGTTTTCTTCATCCAACCCATCAGCCTGCCTCTCCTTATGGCAGTCAGACCAGAGGACCAGGAGGTGCGGGTAGTGCCAGCTCTCAGGGGTCATCAGGTCAACATGGCAGCGGTTCAGTAGTACGTGGCGGCCTGGGCAGCGGTCCAGTTCTGGGTGCTGGAATAGGACTTGGCAGCAGTCAAGGAGTAGGTATTAACCTTGGCCAAGGAATCGGCAGCGGTCCAGCTGGCAGTTCTGGTCAAGGAATTAGCGGGAGTGGTGACAGGCCTGGACAGGTTAGCAGTGGACCTCTCGCTTCCTCTAGCAGTAGCGGTCCGGCTCCTTACGCTGGGGCTAGGTATGGCAGTCCACAAGTGAGCAGAGTTGACGCAGTATTTAACCCCACTGTCACCCAGCTCTTCACCATCGACCGCTTCGTCACCCTCACTGATCAGGCTTTCCAGAGTGTGGCTGTCACCCTCACTTCACTCACCGTTCAGACTGTCACCACTGGAACACGAGCGGTGAGTACTTGGTATGTATTGTGACAAACGATGGTCTGGAGGCTGAGCTTAGACTAGCTCATTGTTGTCTTACACAGGTGGTACAGACGCCGGTGGATGACAGTGTCGCCCTCCAGACAACGGTAGTTGTCAGACCTTCAACATTAACGGTCACGTACGTGCAGTCAGACTTCAGAATTGTGACTGAAAGATCTTTAGACTACGTGACCATCGCCCACACCTCTTACGTCATCATGCAGACGACCTATACTACTACTGCTACCCAAGTGTAAGTTCGATACTAAGTCTACAGTATTGTACTGCAACTTCAAATTCCCTTGCTTGCTTGTAAAGGTACTGGCTAATTGACAACTTTACTCCCCACAGGCTGTCGTACACGACAACGTTGGTGAGAACAAACATCAATACTAAGAGCACAGTGTTCACGGACTACCGCACAGTCACCGACACGGTCCTCGTCCCCGGAGCTCGCTACGGTTATAGACAGCTTTAGCACGTCCATCCATGCCAAGATTTTAAAGAACGAAATATAAAGTATATTCAATAAAATGGCTTCTGGGTGATCATATTTTTTTTCCCCTTAAATGGCTAGATTAGTAGCGTCGATAAAGATTTGCAAACATTATTGCAAAACGGTTCAATTCAGCAACAGCTGGTGGTCCAGAAGTCGAGCATTGTCAACCTGACTGACAGGTTCAGGTAGAATAAACTGAGGCATTGGGTTAATTATCTTGCAACCTCCTAACCAAATTTATTAACAAAAGTGTTGTCCTGGTCAGCACAACTCTCATAGGCTAATAAGCACTTCAATTAAATCTTGGTTCTAAAATTGAAAGTGTTGTGGTTGTGAAGTCTAAAACCCTTGCTGCTCATCCTCTCAAAGCATGAGTCGGTACGTGTCTTCTCGGCGACGCGACATTATTTGATGCAAAATGTGAGAATTGCAAACTAGAGTGTAACCAACGATATTCGGAGGCAACGTTGCTTGTGACGAAGTGTTAATTCGTAGTGAATAGTGACCCCTAGAGTGAAAGGGGGGGTTAGACTTGTCAACCGTTGTTGGTAGACATTGATAGACAATTATTTAATTATCTTGAAAGAGAATCTTGAAAGAGAATCTTGAAAGAGAATCTTGAAAGAGAATCTTGAAAGAGAATCTTGAAAGAGAATCTTGAAAGAGAATCTTGAAAGAGAATCTTGAAAGAGAATCTTGAAAGAGAATCTTGAAAGAGAATCTTGAAAGAGAATCTTGAAAGAGAATCTTGAAAGAGAATCTTGAAAGAGAATCTTGAAAGAGAATCTTGAAAGAGAATCTTGAAAGAGAATCTTGAAAGAGAATCTTGAAAGAGAATCTTGAAAGAGAATCTTGAAAGAGAATCTTGAAAGAGAATCTTGAAAGAGAATCCCCCCTCCCCGCTCAGCTCGTTGTCGCCGTGTGGGGGCTTAGTGGGCGGCTGCCGGAGTGTGATGCTCCTTGGGACAGTCCAATGTCCTTTTCTAGCCTTGTGCTCCTGCTGCCGTCCTCTCCAATTCTGCTGGGCATCTTTTCCTTTTCCTTCTGTTTCGTTTTTCTCCCCCTCTTCTCCTATCTGCTTGCCGTTTCCTACCGACCTTTTGCTCATTCTGGTTCTTCCCTTGGACTTCTTCTATTTTGACGCCCGGGTGCTTGAGGAGGCATACGCATGCACCCGTAGAACTGCAGTACCCGACGTCGAGAGCGAGGGGAACCTTTTATTGTCAATCCCCACTTCGTCACTGAACCCGATCTCTACGGACTGTCGGTTTCTTAAGGTGGCGTTTGTGGGGCGTATACTCGCGACGCACCCCTAGGAGGCCCCGACAAGATCGGCGATAGCTTCTTGTTGGGTGTCCTGCCTCTAATTGTGGCTCCATGGTGGGTGTGGGGGCACATTCGTGAGTGAATTCTTTCTTTCGTCAAGATGATTACCCTTGCTTCGGCTTCTTCTGGTTTACCTTCTCAGGCTCGTGGGGTGGGCGACCAAGCCCCCGAGTCGGTCCGTATTGGAAGACCGGGCTCTGTAGCCTCCGCTGCATTGGGCCCCGACCTTGCTCCTCCTTTGGCCTCTCTGACTCCTTCCTCTGGCTCCCCTCCCTCCTCTGTGGTTGGGTCGAGCCCCAAGCCCCCAGTGGTGACTACCTCGTCCCCTGGCGCGGCTCCTTCTCTAGTTGTAACTACTGCGCCTTTTAACCCCTCTCTGGGGGTTCTCACCGCCGTCCTCGTCACGGCCGCCCTCGCTCGATTCCTTCCAGTTCTGCTACCTATCAAGCCTTGTTTGGTCCCGCTTCGTGGGCCAAATATTTTGATCTCCTCCCTCTTGATTCTGCGCCTCCTGACGATTTCTCCCTCCATCGACATCTCATTGATTCCGTGGATGCCTCCATTACTTTCAACCCCACTCGTCTCGGTACGCGTGTCGTTGCTGCTCCTTCTCAGGATGCTGCTTCCCGCTTGGCTGCCTTATCCTGCCTTGGCGAGACCCCCGTTCGGGTCTCCAAGAACGTTCAGTTGAATGCCAGTGTTGGCACTATTTTGCTCCCGCCCCATGTTGCGACCGGTGTTCGGGACCTGCGCGACTGCCACGACGATATTCGACATATCCTCGCTGCCCAGGGCCATTCTATTCTCCAGGTGGACACGTTTACTCGTCCCCCTCGTGGTAGTCGCCGTCAACCCCTCCGGGTTGTGAAGATTACCTTTGATGGTAGGACCCTTCCACCCTCTGTCATTCTTGCTGGTGCCAGGTGCTCTGTCCAGGAGTACATTCCTTCTCCTCGGCTCTGCAACAAGTGCTGGAGGTTTGGGCATGGTGCCCTCCGCTGCTCCGGGACTGTCTCTCTCTGTCCTTTGTGTGGTGGCGAAGGTCACTCTAAGTCGGAGTGCGCTTCTCCGAAGGCTCGTTGCCTCAACTGCGGTGAGGCCCATCCTACCTTCTCCCGTGCGTGTGTCCATTACAAGCTTGAGGCAGCCGTCCTCAACTTGAAGCACCGGGAGCGTTTATCTTTTCCTGAGGCGAGGCGCCAGGTTCGCCGGCTCCCGCCTTATGCTAATATCTCTTATGCTCGCGTGTTGCGCTCTTCCTCTCCTCGTCCTTCCCGCCTTCCTCAGACTCACAACCGTTTCCGGGCCTTGGACCCTGATGCGCCCACTGCCCCCTCCTCTGTCCCTTTGGGTTCTCTCCCGAAGGATCCTCCTCCTGGTCCTCTGTCTGGGGTTCCCCTTCCTTCTACCCGGTCTGTCGTGTCTTCTGTGTCTTCTTCCTCGTCCCCCTCCGATCCTCCTTCCCATCCTCTTCCTCCATCTATCGGCTCTCCCCGCCGCCTGTCGGTGCAGGCGGATGTCCATCGCTCTCCTAACGGCCGTCGTGTGTGCTCTCGTTCGGCTTCTCCTGTTGAGACACTGGAATCCGTTGCCCGGGTACGTAGTTGCTGGGACACCGGTCTCTTTAAGTCAGAAGCGTAAGCCTGGCTCCTCTCCTTCCTCTTTCCCGGCGGGTAAGAAGGCTTCGCTTTCTTCCTCAGCTCCTCCTTCTGACTCTGTTGCTCCTTCCCCTCCCGTTTCAATGCTTGCGCCCCCTGTTCCTGCTATGGAGGTTTCTTTGGCCCCTGCTTCCCTTTCGGTTGCTGCTCTTGCTGGGGTGCGCTCCTCTCTTTCTACTCCCCCTCTTCCTGCTGCTGTCCTTGACTGCTCCTCTCCGTTGTCTCCTCCTCCTCCGGACCCTGCCCGCCCACCTCTGATCAGTTCTCCCGTTTCCTTCACTCCGTCTTTGCTCAGTTTACCCATGCCCCCTAACCCTGACTTTGCTGACCCTGATCCCGACCCTGATATTCTTTAACGTGCTCTGTTGGTCTTTCGCCTTTGTTTCTTCCTTGTTCTCTGTTTTTGTCCTTTCTCTTCTCGTCGTTGTCCATTCTTCAATGGAACGTTCGAGGTTATTACGCCAATTTCCTCGAACTCCAACTTCTGGTTTCGCGGTTTTCGCCCCTTTGTGTCTGTCTCCAGGAGCCCATGCTTGGTGCTCGTCCTGGGCGTTTTCGTGGCTATTCCTTTCTCTCCCCCCCCCCCCCAGCCATTGCTGGGGCTTCTAATTCTTCTGCTCTCTTGATTCGGGCTGATGTTCCCTTTGTTCCTTTACTTTTTCCTTCGCCTCTCCATTGTTCTGCTGCTCGTATCTTTGTGGGGAAATGGTACACAGTTTGTTCCATTTATCTCCCCCCGAGTGTCCCGCTCTCTCTTCCTGATTTGAAACACCTCCTAGACTCCTTGCCGGAGCCTGTGCTCCTGCTGGGTGACTTCAATTGTCGTCATTCTCTTTGGGGTGACGTTCTGACGAATACCCGGGGTCGCCTCCTTGAGCCGTTTCTCCTCTCTTCTTCCCTGTCTCTTCTGAATTCTGGTGAGCCCACTCATTTGGACTCTCGAACTCGCACCCTTTCTTGTCTTGATCTTTCTCTCTGCTCTTCTTCTCTTTACTTAGATTTCACGTGGCAGGTTCTTGATGACCTCCATGGAAGTGATCATTTCCCCATCCTTGTTTCCTTTTTCTCTTTTCGCCCTTCCCTCTCTTTCCCTAGGTGGCAGTTTGCTAAGGCGGACTGGACCCTATTTTCCCTCAGTGCTACTCTCTCTGACCTCTCCCTTCTGCCCCTCTCTCGCGCTCTCCTCCTTTTTCGTGACACTGTCTTCGACGCTGCCCTCCGCTCTGTTCCTCGCTCTTCCTCTCGGGGTCCACGGAAGTGCATTCCCTGGTGGAATGCGGACTGTGCTCGGGCTGTCCGCTGTAAGCGTGCAGCCTGGAAGAAGCACCGCCGTAGGCAGACGACCGATTCTTTTCTTTTCTTTCGGAAAGCGAGTGCGGTGGCCCGTAGGGCCATCCGTACGGCTTAACGTGAATGTTGGGCATCTTATGTCTCGACAATTACGTCCGAAACCCCTCTGGCCCAGATCTGGAAGCGTATCCGCAAGATAGCGGGTAAGTTCGTTCCCGATGTTTCACCGGTCCTTCACCTCCATGATACTCTTGTGGCGGACCGTTGCAGGTTGCTTCCGAACTGGGTTCCCACTTTTCTTCTGTTAGCTCTGGTCTTCATCTTCCCCAATCTTTTCTTCTTCGTAAACCTGTCCTTGAGTCTCGTCCTTTAGATTTCTGCACTCATCTTCAGCTTCCCTATAATGATCCCTTCTCTCTCTCTGAACTTCGTTCTGCCCTGGCCCTCTGCGGTTCTACGGCGGCGGGCTCCGATGGTATTCATTATGAGATGCTTCGCCATCTCCCTCCGAGCACGTCTCAGTATTTACTGAGTCTGTATAATCGGATCTGGGAGTCGTCGTCAGTCCCTGAGGACTGGCTCGATGCCGTTGTCCTCCCTGTTCGCAAACCGGGGTCTCTGGGTACTTCCCCTAAGGACTTTCGCCCTATTGCTCTCACAAGTTGTGTCTGCAAACTCTTTGAACGTATGGTTAACGTTCGTCTGATGTGGTTCCTGGAACACCATCACCTCCTCTCCCCTTCTCAATTTGGTTTCCGCAAGTGCCGCAGCACGACAGATGTCCTGGTGAACTTGGAGGTCTATATTCGTACTGCTTTTGCTGCGAAGACCTCCGTTGTTGCCGTCCTTTTTGACCTAGAAAAGGCTTACGACACCACTTGGCGTTATCATATCCTATCTCAACTTCATTCTTTTGGCCTTCGTGGTCATCTCCCTCTCTTTCTCCGCAGCTTCCTCTCTCGTCGTTCTTTTCGGGTGCGCCTTGGTACCGCTCTCTCTCCCCTCTTTTCAGCAATACGAAGGTGTGCCCCAGGGTAGTGTTCTGAGCACTACTCTTTTTCTGGTTGCCCTCAATGGTCTTCTTTCCTCTCTTCCTTCTGGTGTCTTCTCCGCTCTCTATGTCGATGATCTTACCCTTTGTTGTCAGGGTGATGATTCGCCTCTCCTTCAACGCCGGCTTCAACTTGCAATTGATGCCGTGTCGTCTTGGGCCACAGGTCATGGCTTCAAGTTCTCTACTTCTAAGACTTGTGCCATGACTTTTACGCGGAAACGGGTTGTTCTTCGTCCCTCTTTGTCACTTTATGGTCATCCCCTTGAATACAAAGATTCCGCGAAGCTTTTGGGGTTATTCCTTGACACTCGTTTGTCTTGGTCTCCCCATATCTCTTACCTCCATGTTGAGTGCTCTAAGGCCCTTACCCTCCTTCGGGTCTTGTCCCATACTTCTTGGGGGGCAGATAGGCGCACTCTCCTTGCTTTACATTCCTCTCTCGTCCTGTCTAAGCTCGATTATGGTTGCCCTGCTTACTCGTCTGCTTCTCCTTCTACTCTTCGCCGTCTTGATGCTTTGCACCATACTGGGTTGCGCCTCAGTTCTGGTGCCTTTCGTTCGACTCCCGTCCTTAGCTTGTATGTTGACACTGGCTTCCTGTCTCTCCAGGACCGCCGTGATCGCTACTGTCTTCGCTATCTTGCGCGGTCCTTGCAACATCCTTCCTCTCGCCTCTGTCGTGCTTTAACTTTTACCCCTCCTGCGGTTCCTGTTCCTCTTCACCACCTCCCTCTTTCTGTCCGGTTATCTCGCCTACAGGATTCTCTTTCCGTTCGTATTTCTGATGTTTCTCCTCGTGTTGTTCCTTCTTTGCCCCCGTGGAGGGTCCCTCTTCCGCGGTTTTGTACATCCTTGACTCGTATCACTAAAGCTTTTACCCCTCCTACGGTTCTAAAACGCCTTTTCCTCGAGCACTTTTCTTCTCACTCCCGCTCCGTTTCTGTCTTCACCGATGGGTCTAAGTCAGCGGACGGTGTTGGCTACTCTGTTGTTTTTCCTGATCGCACTTATATGTGTCGCTTGCCTCCGGAGACTAGCATCTTTACAGCGGAACTTTATGCTATTCTCTATGCTCTTCGTCTCCTGCTCTCTCGTTGTCAGTCTTCCTTTGTGGTTGTTGTTGACTCTCGTAGTGCCCTCATGGCTCTCGGGTGCTTTAATCCAGTTCATCCAGTAGTTGTCGAGATCCAGCATTGGCTGTTTCTCGTTCACAGTAAATTTAAGTCGGTTGAGTTTTGTTGGGTTCCCAGCCATATTGGCGTGTCTTTAAATGAGCGTGCGGATGCTGCCGCTAAGGAAGCTGTCCGCTCTTGTCCCATCTCTCTTAAAGGCATTCCGTATTCCGACTTTTACCCGGTTATCCATTCCTCAGTCCTTACCCGTTGGCAGGCTTCTTCGTTGTCTGTTACTGTTAACAAGCTACGTACTCTTAAATGTTGTGTTTCCTCGTGGCCGTCCTCCTTCCACCGTAACCGGCGGTGGGAAACAGCTCTGGCGAGGTTGCGTATTGGCCATACTCGCTTAACCCATGGTCACTTGGAGCGCCGCCCTGCTCCTTATTGTCCTAGTTGCATTGTCCCTCTTACGGTCGTGCATGTCCTTCTTGAATGTCCTGACTTCCAGGACGAGCGTGTGTCTTGCTTTCCAACCGCCCCTCGCGGTCACCTGTCCCTCGATAGAATTCTTGGTGACTCGGATACTTTTCATATCGTTCGCCTTATGCGTTTTTGTTCTCGTATTGGCATCCTTGGTGATATTTAGCGCCCTCTGATTATTTTGCGTATTTGATGGTGCTACATAGCCTTCCCGGTTTGGTGCCTTCTTTTGATAATTACTTACTTACTTGAAAGAGAATCTTGAAACAGTTGCATGAAGTACCCTCGTTTACCTGGCTTGCTCAGTACCTAGACAGCTGAAAGCACAACGAAGACTCGTTCCATAAGACTGAGAAGAGTAAGACGCAGGAGAAAATTGTTCAGAGGGTCAAGAGTGCATCTCTTCCACCCGACACCCCCTCCCCGCTCGGCTCGTTGTCGCCGTGTGGGGCTTGGTGGGCGGCTGCCGGAGTGTGATGCTCCTTGGGACAGTCCTGTCCTTTTCTAGCCTTGTGCTCCTGCTGCCGTCCTCTCCAATTCTGCTGGGCATCTTTTCCTTTTCCTTCCGTTTAGTTTTTCTCCCCGTCTTCTCCTATCTGCTTGCCGTTTCCTGCCGACCTTTTGCTCGTTCTGGTTCTTCCCTTGGACTTCTTCTATTTTGACGCCCGGGTGCTTGAGGAGGCATACTCTTGCACCCGTAGAACTGTAGTACCCGACGTAGAGAGCGAGGGGAACCTTTTATTGTCAATCCCCCTTTCGTCACTGAACCCGATCTCGACGGACTGTCGGTTTCTTAAGGTGGCGTTTGTGGGGCGTATACTCACGGCGCACCCCTAGGAGGCCCCGACAAGATCGGCGATAGCTTCTTGTTGGGTGTCCTGCCTCTAATTGTGGCTTCATGGTGGGTGTGGGGGCACATTCGTGAATAAATTCTTCTTTTCGTCAAGATAACACCTGTTTCGGCTGCTTCTGGTTTACCTTCTCAGGCTCGTGGAGTGGGCGACCAAGCCCCCGAGTCGGTCCGTAGTGGAAGACCGGGCTCTGTAGCCTCCGCTGCATTGGGCCCCGACCTTGCTCCTCCTTTGGCCTCTCTGACTCCTTCCCCTGGCTCCCCTCCCTCCTCTGTGGTTGGGTCGAGCCCCAAGCCCCCAGTGGTGACTACCTCGTCCCCTGGCGTGGCTCCTTCTCTAGTTGTAAATACTGCGCCTTTTAACCCCTCTCTGGGGGTTCTCACCGCCGTCCTCGTCACGGCCGCCCTCGCTTGATTCCTTCCAGTTCTGCTACCTATCAAGCCTTGTTTGGTCCCGCTTCGTGGGCCAAATATATTGATCTCCTCCCTCTTGATTCTGCGCCTCCTGACGATTTCTCCCATCAACATCTCATTGATTCTGTGAATGCCTCCATTACTTTCAACCCCACTCGTCTCGGTACACGTGTCGTTGCTGCTCCTTCTCAGGATGCTGCTTCCCGCTTGGCTGCCTTATCCTGCCTTGGCGAGACCCCCGTTCGGGTCTCCAAGAACGCTCAGTTGAATGCCAGTGTTGGCACTATTTTGCTCCCGCCCCATGTTGCGACCGGTGTTCGGGACCTGCGCGACTGCCACGACGATATTCGACATATCCTCGCTGCCCAGGGCCATTCTATTCTCCAGGTGGACACGTTTACTCGTCCCCCTCGTGGTAGTCGCCATCAACCCCTCAGGGTTATGAAGATTACCTTTGATGGTAGGACCCTTCCACCCTCTGTCATTCTTGCTGGTGCCAAGTGCTCTGTCCAGGAGTACATTCCTTCTCCTCGGCTCTGCAACAAGTGCTGGAGGTTTGGGCATGGTGCCCTCCGCTGCTTCGGGACTGTCTGTCCTTTGTGTGGTGGCGAAGGTCACTCTAAGTCGGAGTGCACTTCTCCCCAGGCTCGTTGCCTCAACTGCGGTGAGGCCCATCCTACCTTCTCCCGTGCGTGTGTCCATTACAAGCTTGAGGCAGCCGTCCTCAACTTGAAGCACCGGGAGCGTTTTTCTTTTCCTGAGGCGAGGCGCCAGGTTCGCCGGCTCCCGCCTTATGCTAATATCTCTTATGCTCGCGTGTTGCGCTCTTCCTCTCCTCGTCCTTCCCGCCTTCCTCAGACTCACAACCGTTTCCGGGCCTTGGACCCTGATGCGCCCACTGCCCCCTCCTCTGTTCCTTTGGGTTCTCTCCCGAAGGATCCTCCTCCTGGTCCTCTGTCTGGGGTTCCCCTTCCTTCTACCCGGTCTGTCGTGTCTTCTGTGTCTTCTTCCTCGTCCCCCTCCGATCCTCCTTCCCATCCTCTTCCTCCATCTATCGGCTCTCCCCACCGCCTGTCGGTGCGGGCCTATGTCCATCGCTCTCCTAACGGCCGTCGTGTGTGCTCTCGTTCGGCTTCTCCTGTTGAGACACTGGAATCCGTTGCCCGGTACGTATTTGCTGGGACACCGGTCTCTTTAAGTCAGAAGCGTAAGCCTGGCTCCTCTCCTTCCTCTTCCCCGGCGGGTAAGAAGGCTTCGCTTTCTTCCTCAGCTCCTCCTTCTGGCTCTGTTGCTCCTTCCCCTCCCGTTTCAGTGCTTGTGCCCCCTGTTCCTGCTATGGAGGTTTCTTTGGCCCCTGCTTCCCTTTCGGTTGCTGCTCTTGATGAGGTGCGCTCCCCTCTTTCTACTCCCCCTCTTCCTGTTGCTGTCCTTGACTGCTCCTCTCCGTTGTCTCCTCCTCTTCCTCCTCCTCCTCCTCCTCCGGACCCTGCCCGCCCACCTCTGATCTGTTCTCCCGTTTCCTTCCCTCCGTCTTTGCTCAGTTTACCCATGCCCCCTAACCCTGACTTTGCTGACCCTGATCCCGACCCTGATATTCTTTAACGTGCTCTGTTGCTCTCTCGCCTTTGTTTCTTCCTTGTTCTCTGTTTTTGTCCTTTCTCTTCTCGTCGTTGTCCATTCTTCAATGGAACGTTCGAGGTTATTACGCCAGTTTCCTCGAACTCCAACTTCTGATTTCGCGGTTTTCGCCCCTTTGTGTCTGTCTCCAGGAGCCAATGCTTGGTGCTCGTCCTGGTCGTTTTCGTGGCTATTCCTTTCTCTCCCCCCCCCCCCTAGCCATTGCTGGGGCTTCTAATTCTTCTGCTCTCTTGATTCGGGCTGATGTTCCCTTTGTTCCTTTACTTTTTCCTTCGCCTCTCCATTGTTCTGCTGCTCGTTTGTGGGGAAATGGGACACAGTTTGTTCCATTTATCTCCCCCCGAGTGTCCCGCTCTCTCTTCCTGATTTGAAACACCTCCTAGACTCCTTGCCGGAGCCTGTGCTCCTGCTGGGTGACTTCAATTGTCGTCATTATCTTTGGGGTGATGTTCTGACGAATACCCGGGGTCGCCTACTTGAGCCGTTTCTCCTGGTTGATACCTGGTTGATGGGGTTCTGGGAGTTCTTCTACTCCCCAAGCCCGGCCCGAGGCCAGGCTCGACTTGTGAGAGTTTGGTCCACCAGGCTGTTGCTTGGAGCGGCCCGCAGGCCCACATACCCACCACAGCCCGGTTGGTCCGGCACTCCTTGGAGGAATAAATCTAGTTTCCTCTTGAAAATGTCCACGGTTGTTCCGGCAATATTTCTTATGCTTGCTGGGAGGACGTTGAACAACCGCGGACCTCTGATGTTTATACAGTGTTCTCTGATTGTGCCTATGGCACCTCTGCTCTTCATTGGTTCTATTCTACATTTTCTTCCATGTCGTTCACTCCAGTACGTTGTTATTTTACTGTGTAGATTTGGTACTTGGCCCTCCAGTATCTTCCAGGTGTATATTATTTGATATCTCTCTCGTCTTCTTTCTAGTGAGTACATTTGGAGGGCTTTGAGACGATCCCAATAATTTAGGTGCTTTATTGCGTCTATGCGTGCCGTATATGTTCTCTGTATTCCCTCTATTTCAGCAATCTCTCCTGCTTTGAAGGGGGAAGTGAGTACTGAGCAGTACTCAAGACGGGACAACACAAGTGCCTTGAAGAGTACAACCATTGTGATGGGATCCCTGGATTTGAAAGTTCTCGTAATCCATCCTATCATTTTTCTGGCTGTCGCAATATTTGCTTGGTTATGCTCCTTAAACGTTAGGTCGTCCGACATTATTATTCCCAAATCCTTTACATGCTGTTTTCCTACTATGGGTACATTTGATTGTGTTTTGTACTCTGTATTATGTTTAAGGTCCTCATTTTTACCGTACCTGAGTACCTGGAATTTATCACTGTTAAACATCATGTTATTTTCTGATGCCCAGTCGAAAACTTTATTAATATCAGCTTGTAGTTTTTCAATGTCCTCAGCCGAGGTAATTTTCATACTGATTTTTGTGTCATCTGCAAAGGATGATACGAAGCTGTGACTTGTATTTTTGTCTATATCTGATATGAGAATAAGGAAAAGCAGTGGTGCAAGGACTGTACCCTGAGGTACAGAGCTTTTCACTGCACTTGGACTAGATTTTATATGGTTGACAGTTACTCGCTGAGTCCTGTTTGACAGAAAACTGAGTATCCAGCGTCCTACTTTACCGGTTATTCCCATTGACTTCATTTTGTGTGCAATCACGCCATGGTCACATTTATCGAAGGCCTTTGCGAAGTCCGTGTATATCACATCAGCATTCTATTTCTCTTCTAATGCCTCAGTGACTTTATCGTAGTGCTCAAGTAGCTGTGAGAGGCACGATCTTCCCGCTCGAAATCCATGTTGGCCTGGGTTATGAAGGTCATTGGTCTCCATGAAATTGGTGACCTGACTCCTAATCACTCTCTCAAATACTTTTATGATGTGCGATGTTAGTGCAACTGGTCTATAATTTTTTGCCAATGCTTTGCTCCCCCCCTTGTGTAGAGGGGCTATGTCTGCTACTTTAAGTGCATCTGGTATCTCCCCCGTGTCCAAGCTCTTCCTCCACACTATACTGAGTGCCTGTGCTACCGGCACTTTGCATTTCTTTATAAATATTGAATTCCATGAGTCTGGACCTGGGGCCGAGTGCATGGGCATGTTTTCAATTTCTTTTTCAAAATTTAGTGCGCTCGTGTTTATATCAGTTATATTTACCGGGGTTTGAATATCCCGCATAAAGAAAATGTCTGGATCTTCCACCTTCATGTTGTTTATTGGAGTGCTAAACATGTCCTCATACTGCTTTTTTTAGGATTTCACTAATTTCTTTGTCATCCTCCGTGTATGAACCTTCACTTGTACGAATAGGTCCAATACTGGCAGTGGTTTTTGCTTTTGATTTCGCATATGAGAAGAAATATTTTGGATTTTTCTTTATTTCCTGAATTGCTTTCTGTTCTAACTGCCTTTCTTCAGTTTCATATGAGTGTTTCAATTTCCGCTCGATTTCTTCAATCTCCCTATTTAAATTATTCCTTCTTTGACGGGAAATTCGTGTCTGCATAAGCAGTTCCGTGATTTTTTCCTGCGTTTATAGTGTCGTCTGCGTTCTCTTTCTACGTTAGATCTCTTTCTGGCTTTCCTCAACGGAACATGTTTCAGACAGACTTGATATGCTTCTGAAGTAAGTTTTTCTATTCCTTCTGTAGGACTTGTATTATTTAGAACAGTTCCCCATGGAATGTTTGTAAGTTCCCTGTTTATTATCTCCCAGTCTATCCTTTTATTATTAAAATTGAATTTACTGAATAGCCCCTCTCGCTTTATCAACGTTTTAGGTCTATTCTGAGTATTGATGGTCGTTTGCACTTCAATGAGTTTGTGATCTGAGTATGTGGTATCTGATATCGTAATGTCTCTGATAATGTCTTCATTGTTCGTAAAGACCAGATCTAGAATATTTTCATTTCTCGTTGGCTCCGATATCTGCTGATTGAGTGAAAATTTGTCACAGAATCTAAGTAGTTCTCTAATCTGTGGTTGGTTAGGTCCTGATAGATTTCCTGGTATAATATTATTGTTTGCTATTTTCCACCTGAGACTAGGCAAGTTGAAGTCACCTAGGAAAATAATATCAGGTATCGGGTTCTCCAAATTATCAAGGCTATTCTCTATTTTGCTTATCTGTTCTGTGAATTCCTCAGCCGTTGCATCTGGCGGTTTGTATATTAGTATAATCACTAAATTTATTTTCTCTATTTTTAATCCCAGTACCTCTACCACCTCATTTGTAACGTTTAGGAGCTCCGAGCATACAAGGTCTTCCCTAATATACAGACCTACTCCTCCATGTGACCTAATTTTCCTATCACACCTGTATAGGTTATATCCTGGAATCCAGATCTCACTGTCCAACAATTCCCCTGCATGGGTTTCTGTGAAAGCTCCAAATACTGCATTTGACTCCGTGAGGAGGCCATTTATGAACTGTACTTTGTTGTTTGTTCTTGTTTTCAGTCCTTGTATGTTGGCAAAGATGAATGAGGTTACTCTATTAGTGATAGTTTGAATGGGAGACTTTTTCGGCACGTCCATTAATCGTGGACATAATGAGTTTGTTCTGACCAGTACTGATTGTTGTAGGGCAGTTTTCTGTCGTAGTTGTAGTTCCCTTTCGGTGGGTAATTGTATCTGTAATTCTGGAATGCCAGTGGATCTGGCATCCAGTTCCATACACTCTCCATGCTGCTCCTTTTGAATTCTCTGCCGGTCTGGTATAAAAAATTTATAGAGTTTCCTCCAAATTCATTATCCTGCTTGCCACTCTTTATGTAGCGTTCCGTGCCTTTCACGTGAAAGTGTGGGCAGCTAAGGTCATAGCATTTTCTGTCCTCCAGTGAGGTTTGGCACATGTCAGGATGGAAAAACCTACATATTGATCCAAATCGACACTCACCTTTCCTAAGCATATTTAAACATTTTTTGGGATGTTGGTAACTGCATTCTAATCCTTTCTTATTACCAGCATATCTATGTCTGCATATGCCCTTTGCATAAAATTTGCATAAGTCTGTCCTTCTGTTCTGAATTGCTCTATCGAGAACCGTCGTGGTGTCTGTACCTATCGAGTTGTCAGGTACACTTTCTAGTTTAATGTCATCTTCATCCAGGCCTACTGAGTCAGAGTTTGCAACTTCCTGAGTTTCAGCCTCAGTTTCATCCCTGACTATAGCCTCCGCCCCTTGTATATTAGAATTGTTGTTCCTTTCCCACTCCTTCTGGATGGCTGGTAGGCTTCCAATGAATGATGTTTTCCGTTCATGCGTCATGTTATCTAGAAGGTTTTTTAGGATATTCCAAGCTGGCAGGTCATTTTTACACACCCAGAGCAAGTGGCCATCTCTCAGTGCCGTAGTGTTACTCACTCCTGTACAAGCCGAATGGAATCTAGTCTTACAGATATAACATTCAATTCCCGTTACCTTCGTCTTTAAGAAGTTGTTACAGTGGCCACAAATTTGTTTATTTACTCCCATATTGCCTTGTTTTGTTGTATATATCTATATATTTATAATATTATATGTATATTGTATATTTGTAACAATATATATGTATATATATTTATATGTTTAATATTATAATATTATATGTATATCGTATATTTGTAATATTATGTGTGTTATTTTGTTCAAACTTTATGGCAGGTACTTAGCGTAGGTAGCGAGGCTGGTCCCCCGGTCAGTACAGGTGACCTCTTGTGGCCCAGGTTGATGTCACCAGTTTCCAGTTACCCGATTTATAACCACTGATGCCGCCTCTTGCCACTATTCTATATTTCTAGTGTTCTATATTTATAATATTCACTTCCAACTTATATGTTGTTGTGATACCCGTTCCACATCACTGTTCCACGAATCACCGTTCACTATTTTTTTTGTTTCGTTTTTTTTTTATCCTAATATACGCATGTACACAAAGCCTCGTTCACTGGCTCACACGTGGTCTCCCGTTTATTCTCTATTTAACACAAAGTTCTATTGTTAATGACTATTTTCAATTTTCCAGCGGTCACTATGCACTTTGTTATGTCTGTAATCAGTAATCCACGGCAGTAGTCCTACGAATCCCTGTTAATGTCACGATTTTAACGGAGCGCGCACGGTACGTCTACCCCCTCCCTCGACCTCGACTCGACTCCTGTCCCCCTCCTCTCTTCTTCCCTGTCTCTTCTGAATTCTGGTGAGCCCACTCATTTGGACTCTCGGACTCGCACCCTTTCTTGTCTTGATCTTTCTCTCTGCTCTTCTTCTCTTTACTTAGATTTCACGTGGCAGGTTCTTGATGACCTCCATGGAAGTGATCATTCCCCTATCCTTGTTTCCATTTTCGCCCTTCCCTCTCTTTCCCTAGGTGGCAGTTTGCTAAGGCAGACTGGACCCTATTTACCCTCAGTGCTGCTCTCACTGACCTCTCCCTTCTGCCTCTCTCTCGCGCTCTCCTCCTTTTTCATGACAGTCTTAAACGCTGCCCTCCGCTCTATTCCTCGCTCTTCCTCTCGGGGTCCACGGAAGGGCGTTCCCTGGTGGAATGTGGACTGTGCTCGGGCTGTCCGCTGTAAGCGTGCAGCCTGGAAGAGGCACCGCCATAGGCAGACGACCGATTCTTTTCTTTTCTTTCGAAAAGCGAGTGCGGTGGCCCGTAGGGCCATCCGTATGGCTAAACGTGAATGTTGGGCATCTTATGTCTCAACAATTACGTCCGAAACCCCTCTGGCCCAGATCTGGAAGCGTATCCGCAAGATAGCGGGTAAGTTCGTTCCCGATGTTTCACCGGTCCTTCACCTCCATGATACTCTTGTGGCGGACCCGAAGCAGGTCGCTACCGAACTGGGTTCTCACTTTTATTCTGTTAGCTCTGGTCTTCATCTTCCCCAATCTTTCCTTCTTCGTAAACCTGTTCTTGAGTCTCGTCCTTTAGATTTCGTACTGCTTTTGCTGCGAAGACCTCCGTTGTTGCCGTCCTTTTTGACCTGGAAAAGGCTTACGACACCACATGGCGGTATCATATTCTATCTCAACTTCATTCTTTTGGTCTTCGTGGTCATCTCCCTCTCTTTCTCCGCAGCTTCCTCTCTCGTCGTTCCTTTCGGGTGCGCCTTGGTACCACTCTCTCTGCCTCTTTTCAGCAATACGAAGGTGTGCCCCAGGGTAGTAAGTAAGTAATTATCAAAAGAAGGCACCAAACCGGGAAGGCTATGTAGCACCATCAAAGACGCAAAATAATCAGAGGGCGCTAAATATCACCAAGGATGCCAATACGAGAACAAAAACGCATAAGGCGAACGATATCAAAAGTATCCGAGTCACCAAGAATTCTATCGAGGGACAGGTGACCGCGAGGGGCGGTCGGAAAGCAAGACATACGCTCGTCCTGGAAGTCAGGACATTCAAGAAGGACATGCACGACCGTAAGAGGGACAATGCAACTAGGACAATAAGGAGCAGGGCGGCGCTCCATCAAGTGACCATGGGTTAAGCGAGTATGGCCAATACGCAACCTCGCCAGAGCTGTTTCCCACCGCCGGTTACGGTGGAAGGAGGACGGCCACGAGGAAACACAACATTTAAGAGTACGTAGCTTGTTACCAGTAAAAGACAACCAAGAAGCCTGCCAACGGGTAAGGACTGAGGAATGGATAACTGGGTAAAAGTCGGAATACGGAATGCCTTTACGAGAGATGGGACAAGAGCGGACAGCTTCCTTAGCGGCAGCATCCGCACGCTCATTTAAAGACACGCCAATATGGCTGGGAACCCAACAAAACTCAACCGACTTAAATTTACTGTGAACGAGAAACAGCCAATGCTGGATCTCGACAACTACTGGATGAACTGGATTAAAGCACCCGAGAGCCATGAGGGCACTACGAGAGTCAACAACAACCACAAAGGAGGACTGACAACGAGAAAGCAGGAGACGAAGAGCATAGAGAATAGCATAAAGTTCCGCTGTAAAGATGCTAGTCTCCGGAGGCAAGCGACACATATAAGTGCGATCAGGAAAAACAACAGAGTAGCCAACACCGCGTCCGCTGACTTAGACCCATCGGTGAAGACAGAAACGGAGCGGGAGTGAGAAGAAAAGTGCTCGAGGAAAAGGCGTTTTAGAACCGTAGGAGGGGTAAAAGCTTTAGTGATACGAGTCAAGGATGTACAAAACCGCGGAAGAGGGACCCTCCACGGGGGCAAAGAAGGAACAACACGAGGAGAAACATCAGAAATACGAACGGAAAGAGAATCCTGTAGGCGAGATAACCGGACAGAAAGAGGGAGGTGGTGAAGAGGAACAGGAACCGCAGGAGGGGTAAAAGTTAAAGCACGACAGAGGCGAGAGGAAGGATGTTGCAAGGACCGCGCAAGATAGCGAAGACAGTAGCGATCACGGCGGTCCTGGAGAGACAGGAAGCCAGTGTCAACATACAAGCTAAGGACGGGAGTCGAACGAAAAGCACCAGAACTGAGGCGCAACCCAGTATAGTGCAAAGCATCAAGACGGCGAAGAGTAGAAGGAGAAGCAGACGAGTAAGCAGGGCAACCATAATCGAGCTTAGACAGGACGAGAGAGGAATGTAAAGCAAGGAGAGTGCGCCTATCTGCCCCCCAAGAAGTATGGGACAAGACCCGAAGGAGGGTAAGGGCCTTAGAGCACTCAACACGGAGGTAAGAGATATGGGGAGACCAAGACAAACGAGTGTCAAGGAATAACCCCAAAAGCTTCGCGGAATCTTTGTATTCAAGGGGATGACCATAAAGTGACAAAGAGGGACGAAGAACAACCCGTTTCCGCGTAAAAGTCATGGCACAAGTCTTAGAAGTAGAGAACTTGAAGCCATGACCTGTGGCCCAAGACGACACGGCATCAATTGCAAGTTGAAGCCGGCGTTGAAGGAGAGGCGAATCATCACCCTGACAACAAAGGGTAAGATCATCGACATAGAGAGCGGAGAAGACACCAGAAGGAAGAGAGGAAAGAAGACCATTGAGGGCAACCAGAAAAAGAGTAGTGCTCAGAACACTACCCTGGGGCACACCTTCGTATTGCTGAAAAGAGGGAGACAGAGCGGTACCAAGGCGTACCCGAAAGGAACGACGAGAGAGGAAGCTGCGGAGAAAGAGAGGGAGATGACCACGAAGGCCAAAAGAATGAAGTTGAGATAGGATATGATAACGCCAAGTGGTGTCGTAAGCCTTTTCTAGGTCAAAAAGGACGGCAACAACGGAGGTCTTCCCAGCAAAAGCAGTACGAATATAGACCTCCAAGTTCACCAGGACATCTGTCGTGCTGCGGCACTTGCGGAAACCAAATTGAGAAGGGGAGAGGAGGTGATGGTGTTCCAGGAACCACATCAGACGAACGTTAACCATACGTTCAAAGAGTTTGCAGACACAACTTGTGAGAGCAATAGGGCGAAAGTCCTTAGGGGAAGTACCCAGAGACCCCGGTTTGCGAACAGGGAGGACAACGGCATCGAGCCAGTCCTCAGGGACTGACGACGACTCCCAGATCCGATTATACAGACTCAGTAAATACTGAGACGTGCTCGGAGGGAGATGGCGAAGCATCTCATAATGAATACCATCGGAGCCCGCCGCCGTAGAACCGCAGAGGGCCAGGGCATAACGAAGTTCAGAGAGAGAGAAGGGATCATTATAGGGAAGCTGAAGATGAGTTCAGAAATCTAAAGGACGAGACTCAAGGACAGGTTTACGAAGAAGGAAAGATTGGGGAAGATGAAGACCAGAGCTAACAGAAGAAAAGTGGGAACCCAGTTCGGAAGCGACCTGCAACGGGTCCGCCACAAGAGTATCATGGAGGTGAAGGACCGGTGAAACATCGGGAACGAACTTACCTGCTATCTTGCGGATACGCTTCCAGATCTGGGCCAGAGGGGTTTCGGACGTAATTGTCGAGACATAAGATGCCCAACATTCACGTTTAGCCGTATGGATGGCCCTACGGGCCACCGCACTCGCTTTCCGAAAGAAAAGAAAAGAATCGGTCGTCTGCCTACGGCGGTGCTTCTTCCAGGCTGCACGCTTACAGCGGACAGCCCGAGCACAGTCCGCATTCCACCAGGGAACGCACTTCCGTGGACCCCGAGAGGAAGAGCGAGGAATAGAGCGGAGGGCAGCGTCGAAGACAGTGTCATGAAAAAGGAGGAGAGCGCGAGATAGGGGCAGAAGGGAGAGGTCAGAGAGAGTAGCACTGAGGGAAAATAGGGTCCAGTCCGCCTTAGCAAACTGCCACCTAGGGAAAGAGAGGGAAGGGCGAAAAGAGAAAAAGGAAACAAGGATGGGGAAATGATCACTTCCATGGAGGTCATCAAGAACCTGCCACGTGAAATCTAAGTAAAGAGAAGAAGAGCAGAGAGAAAGATCAAGACAAGAAAGGGTGCGAGTTCGAGAGTCCAAATGAGTGGGCTCACCAGAATTCAGAAGAGACAGGGAAGAAGAGAGGAGAAACGGCTCAAGGAGGCGACCCCGGGTATTCGTCAGAACGTCACCCCAAAGAGAATGACGACAATTGAAGTCACCCAGCAGGAGCACAGGCTCCGGCAAGGAGTCTAGGAGGTGTTTCAAGTCAGGAAGAGAGAGCGGGACACTCAGGGGGAGATAAATGGAACAAACTGTGTACCATTTCCCCACAAAGATACGAGCAGCAGAACAATGGAGAGGCGAAGGAAAAAGTAAAGGAACAAAGGGAACATCAGCCCGAATCAAGAGAGCAGAAGAATTAGAAGCCCCAGCAATGGCTGGGGGGGGGGAGAGAAAGGAATAGCCACGAAAACGACCAGGACGAGCACCAAGCATTGGCTCCTGGAGACAAACACAAAGGGGCGAAAACCGCGAAACCAGAAGTTGGAGTTCGAGGAAATTGGCGTAATAACCTCGAACGTTCCATTGAAGAATGGACAACGACGAGAAGAGAAAGGACAAAAACAGAGAACAAGGAAGAAACAAAGGCGAAAGACCAACAGAGCACGTTAAAGAAGATCAGGGTCGGGATCAGAATCAGCAAAGTCAGGGTTAGGGGGCATGGGTAAACTGAGCAAAGACGGAGGGAAGGAAACAGGAGAACAGATCAGAGGTGGGCGGGCAGGGTCCGGAGGAGGAGGAGGAGACAACGGAGAGGAGCAGTCAAGGACAGCAGCAGGAAGAGGGGGAGTAGAAAGAGAGGAGCGCACCCCAGCAAGAGCAGCAACCGAAAGGGAAGCAGGGGCCAAAGAAACCTCCATAGCAGGAACAGGGGGCGCAACCACTTAAACGGGAGGGGAAGGAGCAACAGAGCCAGGAGGAGGAGCTGAGGAAGAAAGAGAAGCCTTCTTACCCGCCGGGGAAGAGGAAGGAGAGGAGCCAGGCTTACGCTTCTGACTTAAAGAGACCGGTGTCCCAGCAACTACGTACCGGGCAACGGATTCCAGTGTCTCAACAGGAGAAGCCGAACGAGAGCACACACGACGGCCGGTAGGAGAGCGATGGACATCCGCCCGCACCGACAGGCGTCGGGGAGAGCCGATAGATGGAGGAAGAGGATGGGAAGGAGGATCGGAGGGGGACGGGGAAGAAGACACAGAAGACACGACAGACCGGGTAGAAGGAAGGGGAACCCCAGACAGAGGACCAGGAGGAGGATCCTTCGGGAGAGAACCCAAAGGGACAGAGGAGGGGGCAGTGGGCGCATCAGGGTCCAAGGCCCGGAAACGGTTGTGAGTCTGAGGAAGGCGGGAAGGACAAGGAGAGGAAGAGCGCAACACGCGAGCATAAGAGATATTAGCATAAGGCGGGAGCCGGCGAACCTGGCGCCTCGCCTCAGGAAAAGATAAACGCTCCCGGTGCTTCAAGTTGAGGACGGCTGCCTCAAACTTGTAATGGACACACGCACGGGAGAAGGTAGGATGGGCCTCACCGCAGTTGAGGCAACGAGCCTGGGGAGAAGCGCACTCCGACTTAGAGTGACCTTCGCCACCACACAAAGGACAGAGAGAGACAGTCCCGGAGCAGCAGAGGGCACCATGCCCAAACCTCCAGCACTTGTTGCAGAGCCGAGGAGAAGGAATGCACTCCTGGACAGAGCACCTGGCACCAGCAAGAATGACAGAGGGTGGAAGGGTCCTACCATCAAAGGTAATCTTCACAACCCGGAGGGGTTGACGGCGACTACCACGAGAGGGACGAGTAAACGTGTCCACCTGGAGAATAGAATGGCCCTGGGCAGCGAGGATATGTCGAATATCGTCGTGGCAGTCGCGCAGGTCCCGAACACCGGTCGCAACATGGGGCGGGAGCAAAATAGTGCCAACACTGGCATTCAACTGAACGTTCTTCGAGACCCGAACGGGGGTCTCGCCAAGGCAGGATAAGGCAGCCAAGCGGGAAGCAGCATCCTGAGAAGGAGCAGCAACGACACGTGTACCGAGACGAGTGGGGTTGAAAGTAATGGAGGCATCCACGGAATCAATGAGATGTCGATGGAGGGAGAAATCGTCAGGAGGCGCAGAATCAAGAGGGAGGAGATCAAAATATTTGGCCCACGAAGCGGGACCAAACAAGGCTTGATAGGTAGCAGAACTGGAAGGAATCGAGCGAGGGCGGCCGTGACGAGGACGGCGGTGAGAACCCCCAGAGAGAGAGGGGTTAAAAGGCGCAGTAGTTACAACTAGAGAAGGAGCCGCGCCAGGGGACGAGGTAGTCACCACTGGGGGCTTGGGGCTCGACCCAACCACAGAGGAGGGAGGGGAGCCAGAGGAAGGAGTCAGAGAGGCCAAAGGAGGAGCAAGGTCGGGGCCCAATGCAGCGGAGGCTACAGAGCCCGGTCTTCCAATACGGACCGACTCGGGGGCTTGGTCGCCCACCCCACGAGCCTGAGAAGGTAAACCAGAAGAAGCCGAAGCAGGGGTAATCATCTTGACGAAAGAAAGAATTAACTCACGAATGTGCCCCCACACCCACCATGGAGCCACAATTAGAGGCAGGACACCCAACAAGAAGCTATCGCCGATCTTGTCGGGGCCTCCTAGGGGTGCGTCGCGAGTATACGCCCCACAAACGCCACCTTAAGAAACCGACAGTCCGTCGAGATCGGGTTCAGTGACGAAGTGGGGATTGACAATAAAAGGTTCCCCTCGCTCTCGACGTCGGGTACTGCAGTTCTACGGGTGCACGAGTATGCCTCCTCAAGCACCCGGGCGTCAAAATAGAAGAAGTCCAAGGGAAGAACCAGAACGAGCAAAAGGTCGGTAGGAAACGGCAAGCAGATAGGAGAAGAGGGGGGAGAAAAACGAAACAAGGAAAAGGAAAAGCGATCCGGCACAATTGGAGAAGACAGCAGCAGGAGTGCAAGGCCAGAAAAGGACAGAGGACTGCCCAACGGAGCATCACACTCCGGCAGCCGTCCACCAAGCCCCCTCACGACGCCAACGGGCCGGAAGGGGAGGGGGGTGCCCCAGGGTAAGTAAGTAAGTAATTATCAAAAGAAGGCACCAAACCGGGAAGGCTATGTAGCACCATCAAATACGCAAAATAATCAGAGGGCGCTAAATATCACCAAGGATGCCAATACGAGAACAAAAACGCATAAGGCGAACGATATCAAAAGTATCCGAGTCACCAAGAATTCTATCGAGGGACAGGTGACCGCGAGGGGCGGTCGGAAAGCAAGACACACGCTCGTCCTGGAAGTCAGGACATTCAAGAAGGACATGCACGACCGTAAGAGGGACAATGCAACTAGGACAATAAGGAGCAGGGCGGCGCTCCATCAAGTGACCATGGGTTAAGCGAGTATGGCCAATACGCAACCTCGCTAGAGCTGTTTCCCACCGCCGGTTACGGTGGAAGGAGGACGGCCACGAGGAAACACAACATTTAAGAGTACGTAGCTTGTTACCAGTAACAGACAACCAAGAAGCCTGCCAACGGGTAAGGACTGAGGAATGGATAACCGGGTAAAAGTCGGAATACGGAATGCCTTTACGAGAGATGGGACAAGAGCGGACAGCTTCCTTAGCGGCAGCATCCGCACGCTCATTTAAAGACACGCCAATATGGCTGGGAACCCAACAAAACTCAACCGACTTAAATTTACTGTGAACGAGAAACAGCCAATGCTGGATCTCGACAACTACCGGATGAACTGGATTAAAGCACCCGAGAGCCATGAGGGCACTACGAGAGTCAACAACAACCACAAAGGAAGACTGACAACGAGAAAGCAGGAGACGAAGAGCATAGAGAATAGCATAAAGTTCCGCTGTAAAGATGCTAGTCTCCGGAGGCAAGCGACACATATAAGTGCGATCAGGAAAAACAACAGAGTAGCCAACACCGTCCGCTGACTTAGACCCATCGGTGAAGACAGAAACGGAGCGGGAGTGAGAAGAAAAGTGCTCGAGGAAAAGGCGTTTTAGAACTGTAGGAGGGGTAAAAGCTTTAGTGATACGAGTCAAGGATGTACAAAACCGCGGAAGAGGGACCCTCCACGGGGGCAAAGAAGGAACAACACGAGGAGAAACATCAGAAATACGAACGGAAAGAGAATCCTGCAGGCGAGATAACCGGACAGAAAGAGGGAGGTGGTGAAGAGGAACAGGAACCGCAGGAGGGGTAAAAGTTAAAGCACGACAGAGACGAGAGGAAGGATGTTGCAAGGACCGCGCAAGATAGCGAAGACAGTAGCGATCACGGCGGTCCTGGAGAGACAGGAAGCCAGTGTCAACATACAAGCTAAGGACGGGAGTCGAACGAAAGGCACCAGAACTGAGGCGCAACCCAGCATGGTGCAAAGCATCAAGACGGCGAAGAGTAGAAGGAGAAGCAGACGAGTAAGCAGGGCAACCATAATCGAGCTTAGACAGGACGAGAGAGGAATGTAAAGCAAGGAGAGTGCGCCTATCTGCCCCCCAAGAAGTATGGGACAAGACCCGAAGGAGGGTAAGGGACTTAGAGCACTCAACACGGAGGTAAGAGATATGGGGAGACCAAGACAAACGAGTGTCAAGGAATAACCCCAAAAGCTTCGCGGAATCTTTGTATTCAAGGGGATGACCATAAAGTGACAAAGAGGGACGAAGAACAACCCGTTTCCGCGTAAAAGTCATGGCACAAGTCTTAGAAGTAGAGAACTTGAAGCCATGACCTGTGGCCCAAGACGACACGGCATCAATCGCAAGTTGAAGCCGGCGTTGAAGGAGAGGCGAATCATCACCCTGACAACAAAGGGTAAGATCATCGACATAGAGAGCGGAGAAGACACCAGAAGGAAGAGAGGAAAGAAGACCATTGAGGGCAACCAGAAAAAGAGTAGTGCTCAGAACACTACCCTGGGGCACACCTTCGTATTGCTGAAAAGAGGGAGAGAGAGCGGTACCAAGGCGCACCCGAAAGGAACGACGAGAGAGGAAGCTGCGGAGAAAGAGAGGGAGATGACCACGAAGGCCAAAAGAATGAAGTTGAGATAGGATATGATAACGCCAAGTGGTGTCGTAAGCCTTTTCTAGGTCAAAAAGGACGGCAACAACGGAGGTCTTCGCAGCAAAAGCAGTACGTATATAGACCTCCAAGTTCACCAGGACATCTGTCGTGCTGCGGCACTTGCGGAAACCAAATTGAGAAGGGGAGAGGAGGTGATGGTGTTCCAGGAACCACATCAGACGAACGTTAACCATACGTTCAAAGAGTTTGCAGACACAACTTGTGAGAGCAATAGGGCGAAAGTCCTTAGGGGAAGTACCCAGAGACCCCGGTTTGCGAACAGGGAGGACAACGGCATCGAGCCAGTCCTCAGGGACTGACGACGACTCCCAGATCCGATTATACAGACTCAGTAAATACTGAGACGTGCTCGGAGGGAGATGGCGAAGCATCTCATAATGAATACCATCGGAGCCCGCCGCCGTAGAACCGCAGAGGGCCAGGGCAGAACGAAGTTCAGAGAGAGAGAAGGGATCATTATAGGGAAGCTGAAGATGAGTGCAGAAATCTAAAGGACGAGACTCAAGGACAGGTTTACGAAGAAGGAAAGATTGGGGAAGATGAAGACCAGAGCTAACAGAAGAAAAGTGGGAACCCAGTTCGGAAGCGACCTGCAACGGGTCCGCCACAAGAGTATCATGGAGGTGAAGGACCGGTGAAACATCGGGAACGAACTTACCCGCTATCTTGCGGATACGCTTCCAGATCTGGGCCAGAGGGGTTTCGGACGTAATTGTCGAGACATAAGATGCCCAACATTCACGTTTAGCCGTACGGATGGCCCTACGGGCCACCGCACTCGCTTTCCGAAAGAAAAGAAAAGAATCGGTCGTCTGCCTACGGCGGTGCTTCTTCCAGGCTGCACGCTTACAGCGGACAGCCCGAGCACAGTCCGCATTCCACCAGGGAACGCACTTCCGTGGACCCCGAGAGGAAGAGCGAGGAATAGAGCGGAGGGCAGCGTCGAAGACAGTGTCATGAAAAAGGAGGAGAGCGCGAGAGAGGGGCAGAAGGGAGAGGTCAGAGAGAGTAGCACTGAGGGAAAATAGGGTCCAGTCCGCCTTAGCAAACTGCCACCTAGGGAAAGGGAGGGAAGGGCGAAAAGAGAAAAAGGAAACAAGGATGGGGAAATGATCACTTCCATGGAGGTCATCAAGAACCTGCCATGTGAAATCTAAGTAAAGAGAAGAAGAGCAGAGAGAAAGATCAAGACAAGAAAGGGTGCGAGTTCGAGAGTCCAAATGAGTGGGCTCACCAGAATTCAGAAGAGACAGGGAAGAAGAGAGGAGAAACGGCTCAAGGAGGCGACCCCGGGTATTCGTCAGAACGTCACCCCAAAGAGAATGACGACAATTGAAGTCACCCAGCAGGAGCACAGGCTCCGGCAAGGAGTCTAGGAGGTGTTTCAAATCAGGAAGAGAGAGCGGGACACTCGGGGGGAGATAAATGGAACAAACTGTGTACCATTTCCCCACAAAGATACGAGCAGCAGAACAATGGAGAGGCGAAGGAAAAAGTAAAGGAACAAAGGGAACATCAGCCCGAATCAAGAGAGCAGAAGAATTAGAAGCCCCAGCAATGGCTGGGGGGGGGGGAGAGAAAGGAATAGCCACGAAAACGACCAGGACGAGCACCAAGCATCGGCTCCTGGAGACAGGCACAAAGGGGCGAAAACCGCGAAACCAGAAGTTGGAGTTCGAGGAAATTGGCGTAATAACCTCGAACGTTCCATTGAAGAATGGACAACGACGAGAAGAGAAAGGACAAAAACAGAGAACAAGGAAGAAACAAAGGCGAAAGACCAACAGATCACGTTAAAGAATATCAGGGTCGGGATCAGGGTCAGCAAAGTCAGGGTTAGGGGGCATGGGTAAACTGAGCAAAGACGGAGGGAAGGAAACGGGAGAACAGATCAGAGGTGGGCGGGCAGGGTCCGGAGGAGGAGGAGACAACGGAGAGGAGCAGTGAAGGACAGCAGCAGGAAGAGGGGGAGTAGAAAGAGAGGAGCGCACCCCAGCAAGAGCAGCAACCGAAAGGGAAGCAGGGGCCAAAGAAACCTCCATAGCAGGAACAGGGGGCGCAAGCACTGAAACGGGAGTGGAAGGAGCAACAGAGCCAGAAGAAGGAGCTGAGGAAGAAAGCGAAGCCTTCTTACCCGCCGGGGAAGAGGAAGGAGAGGAGCCAGGCTTACGCTTCTGACTTAAAGAGACCGGTGTCCCAGCAACTACGTACCGGGCAACGGATTCCAGTGTCTCAACAGGAGAAGCCGAACGAGAGCACACACGACGGCCGTTAGGAGAGCGATGGACATCCGCCCGCACCGACAGGCGGCGGGGAGAGCCGATAGATGGAGGAAGAGGATGGGAAGGAGGATCGGAGGGGGACGAGGAAGGAGACACAGAAGACACGACAGACCGGGTAGAAGGAAGGGGAACCCCAGACAGAGGACCAGGAGGAGGATCCTTCGGGAGAGAACCCAAAGGGACAGAGGAGGGGGCAGTGGGCGCATCAGGGTCCAAGGCCTGGAAACGGTTGTGAGTCTGAGGAAGGCGGGAAGGACGAGGAGAGGAAGAGCGCAACACGCGAGCATAAGAGATATTAGCATAAGGCGGGAGCCGGCGAACCTGGCGCCTCGCCTCAGGAAAAGATAAACGCTCCCGGTGCTTCAAGTTGAGGACGGCTGCCTCAAGCTTGTAATGGACACACGCACGGGAGAAGGTAGGATGGGCCTCACCGCAGTTGAGGCAACGAGCCTGGGGAGAAGCGCACTCCGACTTAGAGTGACCTTCGCCACCACACAAAGGACAGAGAGAGACAGTCCCGGAGCAGCGGAGGGCACCATGCCCAAACCTCCAGCACTTGTTGCAGAGCCGAGGAGAAGGAATGTACTCCTGGACAGAGCACCTGGCACCAGCAAGAATGACAGAGGGTGGAAGGGTCCTACCATCAAAGGTAATCTTCACAACCCGGAGGGGTTGACGGCGACTACCACGAGGGGGACGAGTAAACGTGTCCACCTGGAGAATAGAATGGCCCTGGGCAGCGAGGATATGTCGAATATCGTCGTGGCAGTCGCGTAGGTCCCGAACACCGGTCGCAACATGGGGCGGGAGCAAAATAGTGCCAACACTGGCATTCAACTGAACGTTCTTCGAGACCCGAACGGGGGTCTCGCCAAGGCAGGATAAGGCAGCCAAGCGGGAAGCAGCATCCTGAGAAGGAGCAGCAACGACACGCGTACCGAGACGAGTGGGGTTAAAAGTAATGGAGGCATCCACGGAATCAATGAGATGTCGATGAAGGGAGAAATCGTCAGGAGGCGCAGAATCAAGAGGGAGGAGATCAAAATATTTGGCCCACGAAGCGGGACCAAACAAGGCTTGATAGGTAGCAGAACTGGAAGGAATCGAGCGAGGGCGGCCGTGACGAGAACGGCGGTGAGAACCCCCAGAGAGAGAGGGGTTAAAAGGCGCAGTAGTTACAACTAGAGAAGGAGCCGCGCCAGGGGACGAGGTAGTCACCACTGGGGGCTTGGGGCTCGACCCAACCACAGAGGAGGGAGGGGAGCCAGGGGAAGGAGTCAGAGAGGCCAAAGGAGGAGCAAGGTCGGGGCCCAACGCAGCGGAGGCTACAGAGCCCGGTCTTCCAATACGGACCGACTCGGGGGCTTGGTCGCCCACCCCACGAGCCTGAAAAGGTAAGCCAGAAGCAGCCGAAGCAGGGGTTATCATCTTGACGAAATTACGAATTCACTCACGAATGTGCCCCCACACCCACCATGGAGCCACAATTAGAGGCAGGACACCCAACAAGAAGCTATCGCCGATCTTGTCGGGGCCTCCTAGGGGTGCGTCGTGAGTATACGCCCCACAAACGCCACCTTAAGAAACCGACAGTCCGTCGAGATCGGGTTCAGTGACGAAGTGGGGATTGACAATAAAAGGTTCCCCTCGCTCTCGACGTCGGGTACTGCAGTTCTACGGGTGCAAGAGTATGCCTCCTCAAGCACCCGGGCGTCAAAGTAGAAGAAGTCCAAGGGAAGAACCAGAACGAGCAAAAGGTCGGTAGGAAACGGCAAGCAGATAGGAGAAGAGGGGGGAGAAAAACGAAACAAGGAAAAGGAAAAGCGATCCGGCACAATTGGAGAAGACAGCAGCAGGAGTGCAAGGCCAGAAAAGGACAGAGGACTGCCCAACGGAGCATCACACTCCGGCAGCCGTCCACCAAGTAAGTAAGTAAGTAATTATCAAAAGAAGGCACCAAACCGGGAAGGCTATGTAGCACCATCAAATACGCAAAATAATCAGAGGGCGCTAAATATCACCAAGGATGCCAATACGAGAACAAAAACGCATAAGGCGAACGATATCAAAAGTATCCGAGTCACCAAGAATTCTATCGAGGGACAGGTGACCGCGAGGGGCGGTCGGAAAGCAAGACACACGCTCGTCCTGGAAGTCAGGACATTCAAGAAGGACATGCACGACCGTAAGAGGGACAATGCAACTAGGACAATAAGGAGCAGGGCGGCGCTCCATCAAGTGACCATGGGTTAAGCGAGTATGGCCAATACGCAACCTCGCCAGAGCTGTTTCCCACCGCCGGTTACGGTGGAAGGAGGACGGCCACGAGGAAACACAACATTTAAGAGTACGTAGCTTGTTACCAGTAACAGACAACCAAGAAGCCTGCCAACGGGTAAGGACTGAGGAATGGATAACCGGGTAAAAGTCGGAATACGGAATGCCTTTACGAGAGATGGGACAAGAGCGGACAGCTTCCTTAGCGGCAGCATCCGCACGCTCATTTAAAGACACGCCAATATGGCTGGGAACCCAACAAAACTCAACCGACATAAATTTACTGTGAACGAGAAACAGCCAATGCTGGATCTCGACAACTACCGGATGAACTGGATTAAAGCACCCGAGAGCCATGAGGGCACTACGAGAGTCAACAACAACCACAAAGGAAGACTGACAACGAGAAAGCAGGAGACGAAGAGCATAGAGAATAGCATAAAGTTCCGCTGTAAAGATGCTAGTCTCCGGAGGCAAGCGACACATATAAGTGCGATCAGGAAAAACAACAGAGTAGCCAACACCGTCCGCTGACTTAGACCCATCGGTGAAGACAGAAACGGAGTGGGAGTGAGAAGAAAAGTGCTCGAGGAAAAGGCGTTTTAGAACTGTAGGAGGGGTAAAAGCTTTAGTGATACGAGTCAAGGATGTACAAAACCGCGGAAGAGGGACCCTCCACGGGGGCAAAGAAGGAACAACACGAGGAGAAACATCAGAAATACGAACGGAAAGAGAATCCTGTAGGCGAGATAACCGGACAGAAAGAGGGAGGTGGTGAAGAGGAACAGGAACCGCAGGAGGGGTAAAAGTTAAAGCACGACAGAGGCGAGAGGAAGGATGTTGCAAGGACCGCGCAAGATAGCGAAGACAGTAGCGATCACGGCGGTCCTGGAGAGACAGGAAGCCAGTGTCAACATACAAGCTAAGGACGGGAGTCGAACGAAAGGCACCAGAACTGAGGCGCAACCCAGTATGGTGCAAAGCATCAAGACGGCGAAGAGTAGAAGGAGAAGCAGACGAGTAAGCAGGGCAACCATAATCGAGCTTAGACAGGACGAGAGAGGAATGTAAAGCAAGGAGAGTGCGCCTATCTGCCCCCCAAGAAGTATGGGACAAGACCCGAAGGAGGGTAAGGGACTTAGAGCACTCAACACGGAGGTAAGAGATATGGGGAGACCAAGACAAACGAGTGTCAAGGAATAACCCCAAAAGCTTCGCGGAATCTTTGTATTCAAGGGGATGACCATAAAGTGACAAAGAGGGACGAAGAACAACCCGTTTCCGCGTAAAAGTCATGGCACAAGTCTTAGAAGTAGAGAACTTGAAGCCATGACCTGTGGCCCAAGACGACACGGCATCAATCGCAAGTTGAAGCCGGCGTTGAAGGAGAGGCGAATCATCACCCTGACAACAAAGGGTAAGATCATCGACATAGAGAGCGGAGAAGACACCAGAAGGAAGAGAGGAAAGAAGA
This sequence comes from Procambarus clarkii, assembly GCF_040958095.1. Taxonomy (NCBI): domain Eukaryota; kingdom Metazoa; phylum Arthropoda; class Malacostraca; order Decapoda; family Cambaridae; genus Procambarus; species Procambarus clarkii. The sequence continues at coordinate 20,514,689 of NC_091203.1, read as the reverse complement.
CCATTGAGGGCAACCAGAAAAAGAGTAGTGCTCAGAACACTACCCTGGGGCACACCTTCGTATTGCTGAAAAGAGGGAGAGAGAGCGGTACCAAGGCGCACCCGAAAGGAACGACGAGAGAGGAAGCTGCGGAGAAAGAGAGGGAGATGACCACGAAGGCCAAAAGAATGAAGTTGAGATAGGATATGATAACGCCAAGTGGTGTCGTAAGCCTTTTTTAGGTCAAAAAGGACGGCAACAACGGAGGTCTTCGCAGCAAAAGCAGTACGAATATAGACCTCCAAGTTCACCAGGACATCTGTCGTGCTGCGGCACTTGCGGAAACCAAATTGAGAAGGGGAGAGAAGGTGATGGTGTTCCAGGAACCACATCAGACGAACGTTAACCATACGTTCAAAGAGTTTGCAGACACAACTTGTGAGAGCAATAGGGCGAAAGTCCTTAGGGGAAGTACCCAGAGACCCCGGTTTGCGAACAGGGAGGACAACGGCATCGAGCCAGTCCTCAGGGACTGACGACGACTCCCAGATCCGATTATACAGACTCAGTAAATACTGAGACGTGCTCGGAGGGAGATGGCGAAGCATCTCATAATGAATACCATCGGAGCCCGCCGCCGTAGAACCGCAGAGGGCCAGGGCAGAACGAAGTTCAGAGAGAGAGAAGGGATCATTATAGGGAAGCTGAAGATGAGTGCAGAAATCTAAAGGACGAGACTCAAGGACAGGTTTACGAAGAAGGAAAGATTGGGGAAGATGAAGACCAGAGCTAACAGAAGAAAAGTGGGAACCCAGTTCGGAAGCGACCTGCAACGGGTCCGCCACAAGAGTATCATGGAGGTGAAGGACCGGTGAAACATCGGGAACGAACTTACCCGCTATCTTGCGGATACGCTTCCAGATCTGGGCCAGAGGGGTTTCGGACGTAATTGTCGAGACATAAGATGCCCAACATTCACGTTTAGCCGTACGGATGGCCCTACGGGCCACCGCACTCGCTTTCCGAAAGAAAAGAAAAGAATCGGTCGTCTGCCTACGGCGGTGCTTCTTCCAGGCTGCACGCTTACAGCGGACAGCCCGAGCACAGTCCGCATTCCACCAGGGAACGCACTTCCGTGGACCTCAAGAGGAAGAGCGAGGAATAGAGCGGAGGGCAGCGTCGAAGACAGTGTCATGAAAAAGGAGGAGAGCGCGAGAGAGGGGCAGAAGGGAGAGGTCAGAGAGAGTAGCACTGAGGGAAAATAGGGTCCAGTCCGCCTTAGCAAACTGCCACCTAGGGAAAGAGAGGGAAGGGCGAAAAGAGAAAAAGGAAACAAGGATGGGGAAATGATCACTTCCATGGAGGTCATCAAGAACCTGCCATGTGAAATCTAAGTAAAGAGAAGAAGAGCAGAGAGAAAGATCAAGACAAGAAAGGGTGCGAGTTCGAGAGTCCAAATGAGTGGGCTCACCAGAATTCAGAAGAGACAGGGAAGAAGAGAGGAGAAACGGCTCAAGGAGGCGACCCCGGGTATTCGTCAGAACGTCACCCCAAAGAGAATGACGACAATTGAAGTCACCCAGCAGGAGCACAGGCTCCGGCAAGGAGTCTAGGAGGTGTTTCAAATCAGGAAGAGAGCGGGACACTCGGGGGGAGATAAATGGAACAAACTGTGTACCATTTCCCCACAAAGATACGAGCAGCAGAACAATGGAGAGGCGAAGGAAAAAGTAAAGGAACAAAGGGAACATCAGCCCGAATCAAGAGAGCAGAAGAATTAGAAGCCCCAGCAATGGCTGGGGGGGGGAGAGAAAGGAATAGCCACGTAAACGACCAGGACGAGCACCAAGCATCGGCTCCTGGAGACAGACACAAAGGGGCGAAAACCGCGAAACCAGAAGTTGGAGTTCGAGGAAATTGGCGTAATAACCTCGAACGTTCCATTGAAGAATGGACAACGACGAGAAGAGAAAGGACAAAAACAGAGAACAAGGAAGAAACAAAGGCGAAAGACCAACAGAGCACGTTAAAGAATATCAGGGTCGGGATCAGGGTCAGCAAAGTCAGGGTTAGGGGGCATGGGTAAACTGAGCAAAGACGGAGGGAAGGAAACGGGAGAACAGATCAGAGGTGGGCGGGCAGGGTCCGGAGGAGGAGGAGGAGGAGGAGGAGACAACGGAGAGGAGCAGTCAAGGACAGCAGCAGGAAGAGGGGGAGTAGAAAGAGAGGAGCGCACCCCAGCAAGAGCAGCAACCGAAAGGGAAGCAGGGGCCAAAGAAACCTCCATAGCAGGAACAGGGGGCGCAAGCACTGAAACGGGAGGGGAAGGAGCAACAGAGCCAGAAGGAGGAGCTGAGGAAGAAAGCGAAGCCTTCTTACCCGCCGGGGAAGAGGAAGGAGAGGAGCCAGGCTTACGCTTCTGACTTAAAGAGACCGGTGTCCCAGCAACTACGTACCGGGCAACGGATTCCAGTGTCTCAACAGGAGAAGCCGAACGAGAGCACACACGACGGCCGTTAGGAGAGCGATGGACATCCGCCCGCACCGACAGGCGGCGGGGAGAGCCGATAGATGGAGGAAGAGGATGGGAAGGAGGATCGGAGGGGGACGAGGAAGAAGACACAGAAGACACGACAGACCGGGTAGAAGGAAGGGGAACCCCAGACAGAGGACCAGGAGGAGGATCCTTCGGGAGAGAACCCAAAGGGACAGAGGAGGGGGCAGTGGGCGCATCAGGGTCCAAGGCCTGGAAACGGTTGTTTCCTGAAACAACGGTCTGAGGAAGGCGGGAAGGACGAGGAGAGGAAGAGCGCAACACGCGAGCATAAGAGATATTAGCATAAGGCGGGAGCCGGCGAACCTGGCGCCTCGCCTCAGGAAAAGATAAACGCTCCCGGTGCTTCAAGTTGAGGACGGCTGCCTCAAGCTTGTAATGGACACACGCACGGGAGAAGGTAGGATGGGCCTCACCGCAGTTGAGGCAACGAGCCTGGGGAGAAGCGCACTCCGACTTAGAGTGACCTTCGCCACCACACAAAGGACAGAGAGAGACAGTCCCGGAGCAGCGGAGGGCACCATGCCCAAACCTCCAGCACTTGTTGCAGAGCCGAGGAGAAGGAATGTACTCCTGGACAGAGCACCTGGCACCAGCAAGAATGACAGAGGGTGGAAGGGTCCTACCATCAAAGGTAATCTTCACAACCCGGAGGGGTTGACGGCGACTACCACGAGGGGGACGAGTAAACGTGTCCACCTGGAGAATAGAATGGCCCTGGGCAGCGAGGATATGTCGAATATCGTCGTGGCAGTCGCGTAGGTCCCGAACACCGGTCGCAACATGGGGCGGGAGCAAAATAGTGCCAACACTGGCATTCAACTGAACGTTCTTCGAGACCCGAACGGGGGTCTCGCCAAGGCAGGATAAGGCAGCCAAGCGGGAAGCAGCATCCCGAGAAGGAGCAGCAACGACACGTGTACCGAGACGAGTGGGGTTGAAAGTAATGGAGGCATCCACGGAATCAATGAGATGTCGATGGAGGGAGAAATCGTCAGGAGGCGCAGAATCAAGAGGGAGGAGATCAAAATATTTGGCCCACGAAGCGGGACCAAACAAGGCATGATAGGTAGCAGAACTGGAAGGAATCGAGCGAGGGCGGCCGTGACGAAGACGGCGGTGAGAACCCCCAGAGAGAGAGGGGTTAAAAGGCGCAGTAGGTACAACTAGAGAAGGAGCCACGCCAGGGGACGAGGTTGTCACCACTGGGGGCTTGGGGCTCGACCCAACCACAGAGGAGGGAGGGGAGCCAGAGGAAGGAGTCAGAGAGGCCAAAGGAGGAGCAAGGTCGGGGCCCAATGCAGCGGAGGCTACAGAGCCCGGTCTTCCAATACGGACCGACTCGGGGGCTTGGTCGCCCACCCCACGAGCCTGAGAAGGTAAACCAGAAGAAGCCGAAGCAGGGGTAATCATCTTGACGAAAGAAAGAATTCACTCACGAATGTGCCCCCACACCCACCATGGAGCCACAATTAGAGGCAGGACACCCAACAAGAAGCTATCGCCGATCCTGTCGGGGCCTCCTAGGGGTGCGTCGCGAGTATACGCCCCACAAACGCCACCTTAAGAAACCGACAGTCCGTCGAGATCGGGTTCAGTGACGAAGTGGGGATTGACAATAAAAGGTTCCCCTCGCTCTCGACGTCGGGTACTGCAGTTCTACGGGTGCATGAGTATGCCTCCTCAAGCACCCGGGCGTCAAAATAGAAGAAGTCCAAGGGAAGAACCAGAACGAGCAAAAGGTCGGTAGGAAACGGCAAGCAGATAGGAGAAGAGGGGGGAGAAAAACGAAACAGAAGGAAAAGGTGCCCAGCAGAATTGGAGAGGACGGCAGCAGGAGCACAAGGCTAGAAAAGGACAGAGGACTGTCCCAAGGAGCATCACACTCCGGCAGCCGCCCACTAAGCCCCCACACGGCGACAACGAGCTGAGCGGGGAGGGGGAGCCGTCCACCAAGCCCCCTCACGACGCCAACGGGCCGAAAGGGGAGAGGGGTGCCCCAGGGTAGTCGTTGGGTACTACAATTCTACGGGTGCAAAAGTATGCCTCCAAGTACCCAGGCGTCTAAATTAAAATCGGTTTTACTAAATTAAGCTCTAAAATTGATTTAAACTTGCTCAATACCTCAAGTCTAACTTTGAAAAGTTCTCGCGTATGGATGATAGTAATAATCATATTTACCACACCATTTAGACCCACTCCACGCGATCTTCTAATGTGGGGTGGAAGAGATGCACTCTTGACCCTCTGAACAATTTTCTCTTGCGTCTTACTCTCAGTCTTATGGAACGAGTCTTCGTTGTGCTTTCAGCTGTCTAAGTACTCCTGAGCAAGCCAGGTAAACGAGGGTACTTCATGCAACTGGTTCCAGATTCTCTTTCAAGATTCTCTTTCAAGAAAATTAAATAATTATCTATCAATGTCTACCGACAACGGTTGACAAGTCTAATCCCCCCTTTCACTCTAGGGGGTCACTATTCACTACGAATTAACACTTCGTCACAGGCAACTTTGCCTCCGAATATCGTTGGTTACACTCTAGTTTGCAATTCTTTCACATCCAATAATGTCGTGTCGCCGAGAAGACACGTACCGACTCATGCTTTGAGAGCATGAGCAACAAGGGTTTTAGACTTCACACCCACAACATTTTCAATTATAGAACCAAGATTTAATTGAAGTGCTTATTTACCTATGTGAGTTGTGCTGACCAGGACAACACTTCTTGGTTAATAAATTTGGTTAGGAGGTTGCAAGATAATTAACCCAATGCCTCAGTTTATTCAACCTGAACCTGTCAGTCAGGTTGACAATGCTTGACTTCTGGACCACCAGCTGTTGCTGAATTGAACCGTTTTGCAATAATGTTTGCAAATCTTTATCGACGACTACTAATCTAGCCAATTAAGGGGGAAAAAATATGATCACCCAGAATCCATTTTATTGAATATACTTTATATTTCGTTCTTTAAAATCTTGGCATGGATGGACGTGCTAAAGCTGTCTATAACCGTAGCGAGCTCCGGGGACGAGGACCGTGTCGGTGACTGTGCGGTAGTCCGTGAACACTGTGCTCTTAGTATTGATGTTTGTTCTCACCAGCGTTGTCGTGTACGACAGCCTGTGGGGAGTAAAGTTGTCAATTAGCCAGTACCTTTACAAGCAAGCAAGGGAATTTGAAGTTGCAGTACAATACTGTAGACTTAGTATCGAACTTACACTTGGGTAGCAGTAGTAGTATAGGTAGTCTGCATGATGACGTAAGAGGTGTGGGCGATGGTCACGTAGTCTAAAGATCTTTCAGTCACAATTCTGAAGTCTGACTGCACGTACGTGACCGTTAATGTTGAAGGTCTGACAACTACCGTTGTCTGGAGGGCGACACGGTCATCCACCGGCGTCTGTACCACCTGTGTGAGACAACAATTAGCTAGTCTAAGCTCAGCCTCCAGACCATCGTTTGTCACAATACATACCAAGTACTCACCGCGCGTGTTCCAGTGGTGACAGTCTGAACGGTGAGTGAAGTGAGGGTGACAGCCACACTCTGGAAAGCCTGATCAGTGAGGGTGACGAAGCGGTCGATGGTGAAGAGCTGGGTGACAGTGGGGTTAAATACTGCATCAACTCTACTCACTTGTGGACTGCCATACCTAGCCCCAGCGTATGGAGACGGACCGCTACTGCTAGAGGAAGCGAGAGGTCCACTGCTAACCTGTCCAGGCGTGTCACCACTCCCGCCAATTCCTTGACCAGAACTGCCAGCTGGACCGCTGCCGATTCCTTGGCCAAGGTTAATACCTACTCCTTGACTGCTGCCAAGTCCTATTCCAGCACCCAGAACTGGACCGCTGCCCAGGCCGCCACGTACTACTGAACCGCTGCCATGTTGACCTGATGACCCCTGAGAGCTGGCACTACCCGCACCTTCTGGTCCTCTGGTCTGACTGCCATAAGGAGAGGCAGGCTGATGGGTTGGATGAAGAAAACAGTTTGAAGTGCATATTTAAGAGCCATTAGAAAACTTTAATTTGTAAAATACTTAAAATTCATGTCTGAGGCACCTACACTAAATACATTAATAAGCATTTGAAAAGTTAGAATTAACTATTAAGGGGCACTAAGTTTTATAGTATGGCAATAAACCAGAAAACTGCGCTAGAACTTTTTTATTAGAAAGTGAAGATTAGTGGGTTTAAGAGGTTGTGCAAGATATGATGTAATAATGATGACTAAATGTCACAGGTACCAAACAGTCAACCAGGTAATTTTTCAACTTAATCGAGTTAAAGAAACTTTAGGGGAAACAGAACCCCACATTCCTGATGTGTTCTTTGAGAAGTGATGACATCCAAGTATCCAAGCTACCGCCATCAAGATCTATTAACTTTAAATTTAGATAAAAGTATCAGTTAAGAATCTGCAGTGAACAAAATTATTAAATAACCGGTTTATTGGCGTTTTAACCCACTCTGTAAAGCCCCAATACAGTAACCAAGATTAACGTTAAGTCCCATCAACTCTTGTGGTAGAATCAGGTCAACTTTACTGTAAACTAGAAACTCTAGGGAAACCCATTGACGAATAGTGTAAAATGCTATACAAACATAGATCCTTTACATGTAAAAGCTAAAGAATTTAAAATGGTTCCATTGTTAAAATAAGGTCTAAGGCATTCTTAAAATAGCAAGGCTAGTTTACTAAATTCCAGCGTTTGATTTATCTTTTGTAATCTTACAATTAAAATGTCAGTCCGTACCCATAAAATGACGGCTGGTAAGGATCAAGACCAGAATAGTATTTAATAATTAGACAATTAAGGGTTACGACAGACTGAAGTCATGCTATATTGTAATCTTTCATACAACTGCTACTTTCCCTTAAATATTTAGAATCTGACATTCGATCTCATTAATTTCAGCCAAGCCCAACAAGTTTAAACTTTTTTATATAGTTAGAAAAAACTAGCATATATACAACTAAACACTTAAGAGACTCGCCAAGGTCGTCCAACAGCGCCTGCGTGACATGCTATATTGATTTTATAGTATAAATGTAAGTTAAGTTAAAGTTTCCTTATCTGAAAGTTCACCGATTGCTTTGAAATTTTGACTACGTTCCATTGGAATAGGTAATAGGTTTTTTTATATACCAGCCCCATTTGTGACAAATATATATTATATATATATATATATTAGTGCTACATGTTGTACGTAATTGCAACACTATACTAAGTATTACAATTCGATTTCAATGTTACGGACTGCATCGATGAAATTAATTTTCATGGAAGCAAGACTTAATTATTGTCCGACATGGCATTTTGAAGCGAGCTGTGATGTTCAACACGCCACATTTGGCGAGTACTTCATTTCTTCCATATTAACCGTTTCTTTTACCTTTTCTTTACCGTTCCAATTTTCCTGATGGGAACATTATTTGGGAACGCATCGGACGAGGGAAATGGTTGGAAGAACGGGAATGGGAAGGGAGAGGGTGTTAAGTTTTGGAGACGAGAGTAGAATGGTGGGGAAAACGACACTGTGGCTCGGCAACACATGGCCGGGTACAACTAGTGTTTAACAATAATTACACGTATATAGGCAAAATAAAATATTTTACCAAAATATTTAAGAAAAAAAAACGTTTACTCACGTTAACAAGTTGGGCAACGACAAGCACCTGGGAGACTACCAGGGTTGTCCACAATATTAGCCAGGAACTGTTAGTCATCTGACAAATAATGTAGTTCATGTTAAATCAATAACAACGTCCCCAATGCGGCAAAACCGTTCTAGTTAACATTGGCATGTAAGAAAGATTGGCAGGTTGCACAAAGTGCTGGAGGGTGGACGTTTACCGAAAATGAATGTAGCAAGACAATGAAGATAATTTTACCAGTTTCTTTTTCTCAGGCATTAGTCATAAGCAGAAGTTTATCATCTTCGTAAATAACTAAGTACTGACGACGGGAAGTCTGGCAAATAAGCAGGATAGAACAATGACACCCATATACCAGCTTCAGTGTTAAAAAAAAAAAAAAAAAAGGTAAATACCAAGAAACGTTATCCAACGCCACTTTCATAACACTATTAAACCTAAACAAATGACAAACTAATCTATTTACACACAAACCTTGAAGGACAAAGAGAGTGTTATCACCACAGGAAGTTAGGGATTGAATGTCAAGTGCAGGAAGGTGGGCCGACTCGTTGCCTTCCCCACACACCATAAACACTCGCACTAACAAGAGACTATAGAAGAAGGATAGGAAAGCTCTCTATAAAATATATAGATCTTGTATCACCCAACCCGACGCTCGCCCTGCCTAACAACTCCATCTGTTGACGAGTGCGCCAACTACAGGAGAAAGTGGTACTATTTCATTCCCTTCCCATTAACATTATATCACTAACTTTCTTGAAATATTGTAAAAGTTCTTTGTTTCTTAATTATGTCGTGCTAAATAGTTTGTTAATAACTTCACTAATTACAAAGTTTTACTTTTTTTACCATGATTAAGCTCTTATATAGAAGCAAATTAAACATAAATGAGTCCACAATGTAGTGAAACTAATAACGAGTCTCGCGGGACTGACCTCAGTCCTTCTAGACGGCGCTAGGTTCTTTTTCGTTCGTAACCCAGTTTAATGTTATGCAATAACCTCCCGACCCACTGACATATATCATGTACACATGTATACATATGTATTTATAACCTAAAAGGGGGTATCACCTCTGGTCAAATTGCAGGGACCCATAGCCTCGGAGAAGAAAATAAAGAGTACTCAGCGAAGGCCTCGTGGATCCTCACTGAATTCTCCTACCACCCCTATTATTTTTGTATGTGTGGGTATATATATATATATATATATATATATATATATATATATATATATATATATATATATATATATATATATATATATATTAGTATATATATAATCTTTGGACAACACCCACCAGTGGGACTCGAACCCAGAAAGCACAACTACCTTCCAGTAGCTGGCATAACTAGTATGCTTTAACCCACTACGCCATCAGACCTTACAAAAGAAGTAGATAGTTCGAGATATATATATCTCAAACATCTCTACCTCCCGAAGGCACCAGATGAGTGAGGGGTCAATCTGCAATTTTCGTCAAGCCACTGTCAATGTGAGAGAACTCGTGTCCAGCTTATAAGCCTATACTTGCATAAACCACAAGTGAAGATAAACAATCTTTGGACAACACCCACCAGTGGGACAACACCCACCAGTGGGAGGGAGGTAGAGATGTTTGAGATATATATATCTCGAACTATCTACTTCTTTTGTAAGGTCTGATGGCGTAGTGGGTTAAAGCATACTAGTTATGCCAGCTACTGGAAGGTAGTTGTGCTTTCTGGGTTCGAGTCCCACTGGTGGGTGTTGTCCAAAGATTGTTTATCTTCACTTGTGGTTTATGCAAGTATAGGCTTATAAGCTGGACACGAGTTCTCTCACATTGACAGTGGCTTGACGAAAATTGCAGATTGACCCCTCACTCATCTGGTGCCTTCGGGAGGTAGAGATGTTTGAGATATATATATCTCGAACTATCTACTTCTTTTGTAAGGTCTGATGGCGTAGTGGGTTAAAGCATACTAGTTATGCCAGCTACTGGAAGGTAGTTGTGCTTTCTGGGTTCGAGTCCCACTGGTGGGTGTTGTCCAAAGATTGTTTATCTTCACTTGTGGTTTATGCAAGTATAGGCTTAGTATATATATATATATTAGTATATTTTGGTAGCAGTCTTTCCTGTAGACATATATTATTAAATATGAACGAAAAAGTAAGATTAATAATTCTAACACGAATTTTCTCAATGTTTCTTATATTTCTTTTCACTGTTGATGGTAACTGAAAAATCAATTCTCCAAAATTCACTTTTATTTCTAGTCTGACGCGACACTTGACCGCGTTTCGTAAAACTTATTACATTTTCAAAGACTAGTTTACACACACACCACTATAACTAAACACAGTTTAAACAGCTTCGATTTTATACCTGCATTTGGGTGAGGTGATATGTTACAACAGGTTTGGATGAGGTGAAAACAGACTTTCAACACAAGACAGAACACGAAACAATGGGTATAATATTTTGTAAGTTAAAGGGAAGAATGGAAGTAACTGCAAAGTGCCTATTGGTCCATATTTCTTGATGCTTCTATATTGGTGCGGAGTCTTGAAGTGGGTAGAATATAGTTGTGTATTAATTGGCTGTTGATTGCTGGTGTCGACTTCTTAATGTGTAGTGCCTCACAGATATTAAGCCGCCTGCTATCGCTGTATCTATCGATGATTTCCGTGTTTTTTGTTAAGACTTCTCTGGTGATGGTCTGCTTGTGGGAAGAGATTACATGTTCCTTAATGGAGGCCTGTTGCTTATGCATCGTTAATCGCCTGGAAAGAGATGTTGTTGTCTTCCCTATACGCTGAATTCTTTGAGGCTTACAGTCCCCAAGTGGGCATTTGAAGGCAAAGACGACATTGGTCTCTTTTAAAGCGTTCTGCTTTGTGTCTGGAGAGTTTCTCATGAGTAGGTTGGCCGTTTTCTTGGTTTAATAGTAAATCGTCAATTGTATCTTTTGATTTTTGTCTGTAGGGATAACGTTTTTATTAACAATATCTTTCAGGACACTTTCCTCCGTTTAATGAGCTGTGGAAAAGAAGTTCCTCTAAAATAGTCTAATAAGGGGTACAGGTGTTGAGTTAGTTGTCTCTTCAGAGGTTGCAAGGCGTTTCACCTTCCTTCTAATGATGTCTTCAACGAAACCATTGGAGAAGCCGTTGTTGACTAGGACCTGCCTTACCCTACAGAGTTGTTCATCGACTTTCTTCCATCCTTAGCTGTTGCTTAGAGCACGGTCGACATAAGCGTTAAAGACACTCCTCTTGTACCTGTCTGGGCAGTCACTGTTGGCATTCAGGCACATTCCTATGTTTGTTTCCTTAGTGTAGACTGCAGTGTGGAAAACTCCGCTCCTTTCCATGACTGTTACATCTAGAAAGGGCAGATTCCCATCCTTCTCCATCTCGTAAGTGAAACGCAACACAGAATTCTGCTCAAATGCCTCCTTCAGCTCCTGCAGATGTCTGACATCAGGTACCTGTGTCAAAATGTCGTCAACATACCTGCAGTATATAGCCGGTTTCAAGTTCATGTCGACTAAGACTTTTTGCTCGATGGTACCCATGTAGAAGTTTGCAAACAGGACACCTAGGGGAGAACCCATGGCGACCCCATCTACTTGCTTATACATGTATCCATCCGGGCTCAAGAAGGGTGCCTCTTTAGTACAAGCTTGGAGTAGTTTCCTTAGACTGTTTTCTGGTATGTCAAGAGGAGTACAGGCCGGATCACAGTACACTCTGTCGGCTATCATCCCGATTGTTTCATTCAGGATGAAACATGAAACAATCACTTTCATTGTTTCATTCAGGATGAAACAATCGGGATTATAGCCGACAGAGTGTACCGTGATCCGGCCTGTACTCCTCTTGACATACCAGAAAACAGTCTAAGGAAACAACTCCAAGCTTGTACTAAAGAGGCACCCTTCTTGAGCCCGGATGGACACATGTATAAGCAAGTAGATGGGGTCGCCATGGGTTCTCCCCTAGGTGTCCTGTTTGCAAACTTCTACATGGGTACCATCGAGCAAAAAGTCTTAGTCGACTTGAACTTGAAACCGGCCATATACTGCAGGTATGTTGACGACATTTTGACACAGGTAACTGATGTCAGACATCTGCAGGAGCTGAAGGAGGCATTTGAGCAGAATTCTGTGTTGCGTTTCACTTACGAGATGGAGAAGGATGGGAAGCTGCCCTTTCTAGATGTAACAGTCATGGAAAGGAGCGGAGTTTTCCACTCTGCAGTCTACACTAAGGAAACAAACATAGGAATGTGCCTGAATGCCAACAGTGACTGCCCGGACAGGTACAAGAGGAGTGTTGTTAACGCTTATGTCGACCGTGCCCTCAGCCACAGCTCAGAATGGAAGCAAGTCGACGAAGAACTCTGTAGGGTAAGGTAGGTCCTAGTCAACAACGGCTTCTCCAATGGTTTCGTCGAAGACATCATAAGAAAGAAAGTGAAACGTAATGCAACCTCTGAAGAGACAACTAACACAACACCTATACCCCCTATTAGACTATTTTACAGGAACTTCTTTTCCACAGCCCATAAAACGGAGGAAAGGGTCCTGAAAGATATTGTCTGTAGAAACGTTATCCCTACAGACAAAAATCAGAAGATACAACTGACGATTTACTATAAAACCAGAAAAACGGCCAGCCTACTCATAAGAAACTCTCCAGACACAAAGCAGAACGCTTTAAAAGAGACCAACGTCGTCTATGCCTTCAAATGCCCTCTTGGGGACAGTAAGCCTAAAAAAAACAGTATATAGGCAAGACAACAACATCTCTTTCCAGGCGTTTAACGATGCATAAGCAACAGGGCTCCATTAAGGAACATATAATCTCTTCCCACAAACAAACCATCACCAGAGAAATCTTAGCAAACAACACAGAAATCATCAATAGATACAGCGATAGCAGGCGGCTTGACGTCTGCGAGGCACTACACATCAAGAAGTCAACACCAGCAGTCAACAGCCAATTAATGCACAACTATATTTTACCCACTTCAAGACTCCGCTCCAATATAGAAGCATTAAGAAATATGGACCAATAGGCTTTCTACAATTACTTCCATTCAATACCCATTGTTTCGTGTTCTGTCTTGAGTTGGTATTTAATACCCATTCAATACCCATTGTTGAAAGTTCGTTTTCACCTCATCCACCTCACCCAAATGTAGATATAAACTCGAAAGATGTGTAAGCTCTATTCAGTTTCAGTTGTGTGTTTGTAAACTAAAGTCTTTGAAAATGTAGTAAGTTTTACGAAACGCGCTCAAGTGTCGCGTCAGTCTAGAAATAAAAAATTAATTTTGGAGAATTGATCTTTGAATTACCATCAGCAGTGAAAAGAACGTAAGAAAGATAGAGAAAATTCGTGTTAGAATTACTAATCTTACTTTTTCGGTCATGTTTAATAATATATGTCTACAGGAATGACTGCTACCAAAATATACTAATATATATATATATATATATATATATATATATATATATATATATATATATATATACATATATATATATATATATATATATATATATATATATATATATATATATATATATATATATATATATATATATATGTCGTACTTAGTAGCCAGAACGCACTTCTCAGCCTACTATGCAAGGCCCGATTTGCCTAATAAGCCAGGTTTTCATGAATTAAATGTTTTTCGACTACCTAACCTAACCTAACCTAACTTTTTAAGCTACCTAACCTAACCTAACATATAAAGATAGGTTAGGTTTGGTTAGGTAGGGTTGGTTAGGGTTACCTTGAGGTTACCTTGAGGTGCTTCCGGGGCTTAGCGTCCCCGCAGCCCGGTCGTCGACCAGGCCTCCTGGTTGCCGGACTGATCAACCAGGCTGTTGGACGCGGCTGCTCGCAGCCTGACGTACGAGTCACAGCCTGGTTGATCAGGTATCCTTTGGAGGTGCTTATCCAGTTCTCTCTTGAACACTGTGAGGGGTCGGCCAATTATGCCCCGTATGTGTAGTGGAAGCGTGTTGAACAGTCTCGGACCTCTGATGTTGATAGAGTTCTCTCTCAGAGTACCAGTTGCACCTCTGTTTTTCAACGGGGGTATTCTGCACATCCTGCCATGTCTTCTGGTCTCATGTGATGTTATTTCTGTGTGCAGGTTTGGGACCAGCCCCTCTAATATTTTCCACGTGTAAATTATTATGTACCTCTCCCGCCTGCGCTCAAGGGAATACAGTTTTAGGCTCTTTAGTCGGTCCCAATAGTTTAGATGTTTTACTGAGTGGATTCTAGCAGTAAAGGATCTCTGCACTCTCTCCAGGTCAGTAATTTCTCCAGCTTTGAAAGGTGCTGTCATTGTGCAGCAGTACTCCACTCTAGAGAGCACAAGCGTTTTGAAAGGTATCATCATCGGTATAGCATCTCTAGTGTGAAAAGTTCTTGTTATCCAACCTGTCATTTTTCTTGCAGTTGTGACGGCTACTTTATTGTGTTCTTTACAGGTAAGGTCTTCCGACATCAGTACACCCAGATCCTTTACATTGCCTTTTCGTTCTATGTTATGATTTGCCTGAGTTTTGTACGTGGTTTCCGTTTTTATATTTTCATTTTTTCCATAGCGCATGAGCTGGAACTTATCTTCGTTAAACACCATATTATTTTCTGTAGCCCATAGAAAGACCTGATCTACATCTGACTGGAGGTTCGCCGTGTCCTCTATGTTGCCTACTCTCATGAAGATCCTAGTGTTATCTGCAAAGGATGATACAGTGCTATAGGTTGTGTTCTTGTCTATGTCCGAAATGAGGATGAGAAAAAGTACTGGAGCAAGCACAGTACCCTGGGGGACTGAGCTCTTCACGGTTGATGGGCTGGATTTTATTTTGTTGACTATTACACATTGGGTTCTGTTGGTCAGGAAATTGTAGATCCATCTGCCTATTTTTCCGGTAATTCCTTTTGAACGCATTTTATGTGCAATAACACCATGGTCACATTTATCAAAAGCTTTTGCGAAATCTGTGTAAATTACATTCGCGTTATGTTTGTCTTCCATAGCATCTAATGCCATATCATAGTGGTCCAGCAACTGCGACAGGCAAGAGCGCCCTGTTCTGAAACCATGTTGTTCGGGGTTATGGAGTTGCTGTGATTCCATGTATTTTGTGATTTTACTTCTTAGCACTCTCTCAAAAATTTTTATGATGTGCGATGTTAGTGCTATCGGTCTGTAGTTTTTTGCCTCTGCCTTATTTCCTCCTTTATGAAGTGGTGCTATCTCTGCTGTTTTTAGTATATCAGGAATAACGCCAGTATCTAGGCTTTGTCTCCACAGAATGTGGAGGGCCTGCGATAGTGGTTTTTTACAGTTCTTTATGAATATGGAGTTCCAAGAATCAGGGCCTGGTGCAGAGTGCATAGGCATACTGTTTATGGCTTCTTCAAAATCCAGTGGGGATAGGGTGACGTCTGATATATGATTTGATGTTGGTATCGTATCCATGAAAAATTCATTTGGGTTATCAATCTTTAGTATGTTTAATGGCTCGCTGAAAACAGAGTCGTACTGCGTCCTCAGTAGCTCGCTCATTTCTTTGTTGTCATCGGTGAAAGTTCCATCTCCCTTTCGCAGGGGCCCGATACTAGATGTGGTTTTTGATCTTGATTTTGCAAAGGAGAAAAAATATTTCGGATTTCTTTCTATTTCACTGATGGCCTTTTGCTCTCTTTGCCTCTCCTGGGTTTTGTATGATTCTTGTAGCTTCCGTTCAATTGTTTCTATTTCTCTACCTAACCTTCTTCGCCGTTCTTGAGATAGGGTGCGACTGTCAAGTTGTTCCGCGATTCGTTTTCTTCGCCTATATAGGGAACGACGTTCCCGTTCCAATCTGCATCTCTTCCTCTTTTTTCTTAGAGGTATGCGGTTTGAACATATTTCTAGTGCTACTGAGCTTATTTTTTCCAGGCACTGGTTCAGGTTTGCATTTTCTAGCTGTTCTTCCCAGTTTATTTCTGTGAAGTCCTGGTTTATTTGCTCCCAGTTTATCTGTTTATTATTGAAGTTGAATTTGCTGAAATCTCCTCCACCGGGAATCTGGACTGGTTTTGAAAGTCTACTCCCCATGGTTGTCATAACTTCAATTAAGTTGTGATCTGAGTAACAGGTATTTGTAATCATTATGTTCCTGATCAATTCATCATTATTAGTGAAAATGAGGTCCGGCGTGTTCTCCTTCCTAGTTGGTTCTACTATTTGCTGGTTTAAGGCAAACCTGTCGCACATCCGTAGCAAATCATTTGCATGTGCCTGTTCATTTAGGCTACTTCCTGGTATTCTTTCTGATATTACTGTATTAGCCAGGTGCTTCCATTTCAGGTGCCGTAGGTTGAAGTCCCCAAGCAGGATGATGTTCGGAGCTGGATTTGTGAGGTTTTCCAAGCAGTGTTCTATTTTCATTAGTTGGTCTTTAAACTGCTGAGGGTTTGCCTCCGGTGACTTATATACAAGGACAATAACTACATTTAAAATCTCTATTTTGATTATCAGCACTTCCACCATGTCATTTGAGGTGTTAAGCAGCTCAGTACAGATGAGTGTGTCTTTATGTAGAGGCTGACCCCACCCTGAAGCCGGTGTTTCCTATCACATCTGAAAAGATTGTACTCTGAGATCCATATTTCACCATCATGGTAGTCCTTTGTGTGGGTTTCTGCTAGGGCTGCAAACACTGCATTTGCCTCATGAAGGAGACCATCTATAAATTGAACTTTGTTGGTTTTGCGTGTTTTTATACCCTGGATGTTGGCAAATATAAATGATGTTATCGTGTTAGTGGAAGTGCTGGAAGCCTTACTTGGTGTTAATATCTGAGGCTCTGGTAAGGAGGCCACTGTGTTTGCGTCCAGGGTGTGTCGTTTTGGAAGTGATTCGTCCAGTTTTGGTAGTAGGACGGGTGTTGTCTGGTGTAGTACCTGTGTGCTTGTTGGTAATTTGAATTCCAGTCTTGTAGGTATCTCCGTTCCCCTCTGTAATCCTGTAGTGGTTCCATCTGACTGTTCCTCTCTCTTATATTTACTACTCTGTTTCTGCCTTCCTCTAAAAAATTTCCAGTAGTGTCATATTGATCTTCCCGTCTATAACGCTCTGTACCTCTCACATGGAATTCCGGACACTGAAGATTGTAGCATTTTTTGTCCCTAATTGAAAATTGACATAATTTAGGGTGGAAGTATCTACACCCTGTTCCAAAACGGCATGTACCCCTCTCCAACATGTTCCTGCATTTTCGAGGATGCAGAAAATGGCATTTTGCTCCTAATTTTCCATATTTGCATATTCCTTTAGCGTAGAATTTGCAAATGTGTTCCGGTTTTGCGTTTTTCAAGGTATTTATATCTGTGACTGTCTTGTCTACCTCTTTATTGGAGCCATCTCCGTTTTTCGTCCCAATTCCTTCATCTATGCACTCTGTCTCACTGTTGCTCTCATCGTTTACATTATCTGGCTCTGCAATATTGCTGTTATTTTGTACCACAATAGTCTCCTCCTCCACACTACTGCTGCGGTTCTCTAAACTATCTGTTCCTGAGTTTTGGTCGTTATCCAATGTTGACTTTTCGCAGTCCGCATATATCACTGGTAGCCTGTCTGTGAATGATAATCTCTGTGACTCGGGAATGTTTTTCATCAGTTTAGTTATGTTCTCTAACATTAATCTGTCATCTTTGCAAACCCAGTAAATTCCTTGCCTTTTTATGCATCCTGGAGCTAATTCTGTACAGCCCAGGTGGAATCTTATGTTACATATGCAGCACGTTACGCCTGCATTTCGTTTTCCCAGTACTCCCAAACACTCGCCACACCTCTCCATTGTCTGGTGTATTGTGTTGTATTTGAGAGTCACTGTATGGATCACTTGTTGATGTCAGTCCTTTTAACTCTTTATAAAATTATATGTATATATATTTATATGTTTAATATTTATAATATTATATGTATACCGTATATTAGTAATATTATGTATGTTATTTTGTTCAAACTTTATGGCAGGTACTTAGCGTAGGGTAGCGAAGCTAGTCCCCGGTGAATACAGGTGACCTCTTGTTGTCCCAGGTTGATGTCACCAGTTTCCAGTTACCCGATTTATAACCACTGATGCCGCCTCTTGCCACTATTCTATATTTCTAGTATTCTATATTTATAATATTCTATGCACGATTTTCCTTCACTTCCAACTTATATGTTGTTGTGATACCCGTTCCACATCACTGTTCCACGAATCACCGTTCACTATTTTTTCCTCATACACGCATGTACACAAAGCCTCGTTCACTGGCTCACACGTGTCTCCCGTTTATTCTCTATTTAGCACAAATTTCTATTGTTAATGACTATTTTCAATTTTCCAGCGGGTCACTATGCACTTTGTTATGTCTGTAATCAGTAATCCATGGCAGTAGTCTTAAGAATCCCGGTTAATGACACGATTTTAACGGAGCGCGCACGGTACCCTCGACCTCGACTCGACCTAGGTTTGGTCATATATCTGTGTTAATTTTAACTCCAATAAAAAAAATTTACCTCGTACATAACGAAATGGGTAGTTTTATCATTTCATAAGAAAAAAATTAGAGAAAATATATTAATTCAGGAAAACTTGGCTTATTAGGCAAATCGGGCCTTGCATAGTAGGCCGAGTACGATGTTCTGGCTACTAGGTACAACATATATATATATATATATATATATATATATATATATATATATATATATATATATATATATATATATATATATATATATATATATATATATATATATATATATATATATGTTGTACCTAGTAGCCAGAACATCGTACTCGGCCTACTATGCAAGGCCCGATTTGCCTAATAAGCCTAATATGATATATATATATATATATATATATATTAGTATATTTTGGTAGCAGTCTTTCCTGTAGACATATTTTATTAAATATGACCGAAAAAGTAAGATTAATAATTCTAACACGAATTTTCTCAATCTTTCGTACATTATGCTTCACTATTGGAGGTAAATCAAAAATCACTTCTCCAAAATTCATTTTTATTTCTAGTCTGACGCGACACGGGCGCGTTTCGTAAAACTTATTACATTTTCAAAGACTTCACAAATACACAACTGATTAGAACTTGCGTTTCCCTGGTTTTATATCTACATTTGAGTGAGGTGGGAAGGGTGATGTGGCATTACATTTGAGTAAGGTGGGAAGGATGATGTGGCATTAGAGGATATTAATAGGGTATTAAAAGTATCAACACAAGACAGAACACGAAACAATGGATATTGAATAGAAGTGTTTGTAGAAAGCCTATTGGTCCATATTTCTTGATGCTTCTATATTGGAGCGGAGTCTTGAGGTGGGTAGAATATAGTTGTGCAATAATTGGCTGTTGATTGCTGGTGTTGACTTCTTGATGTGTAGTGCCTCGCAAACGTCGAGCCGCCTGCTATCGCTGAATCTATCGATGATTTCTGTGTTGTTTACTAGGATTTCTCTGGCGATGGTTTGGTTATGGGAAGAGATTATATGTTCCTTAATGGAGCCCTGTTGTTTATGCATCGTTAAACGCCTAGAAAGAGATGTTGTTGTCTTGCCTATATACTGGGTTTTTTGGAGCTTACAGTCCCCAAGTGGGCATTTGAAGGCATAGACGACGTTAGTCTCTTTTAAAGCGTTCTGTTTCGTGTCTGGAGAGTTTCTCATGAGTAGGCTGGCCGTTTTTCTGGTTTTATAGTAAATCGTCAGTTGTATCCTCTGATTTTTGTCTGTAGGGATAACGTTTCTATTAACAATATCTTTCAGGACCCTTTCCTCTGTTTTATGAGCTGTGGAAAAGAAGTTCCTGTAAAATAGTCTAATAGGGGGTATAGGTGTTGTGTTAGTTGTCTCTTCGGAGGTTGCATGGCTTTTCACTTTCCTTCTTATGATGTCTTCGATGAAACCATTGGAGAAGCCGTTATTGACTAGAACCTGCCTTACCCTACAGAGTTCTTCGTCGACTTGCTTCCATTCTGAGCTGTGGCTGAGAGCACGGTCGACGTATGCGTTAACAACACTCCTCTTGTACCTGTCAGGGCAGTCGCTGTTGGCATTTAGGCACATTCCTATGTTTGTTTCCTTTGTGTAGACTGCAGTGTGGAAACCTCCGCCCTTTTCCATGACTGTTACATCTAGAAAAGGCAGCTTCCCATCCTTTTCCGTCTCGTAAGTGAAACGCAGCACGGAACTCTGCTCAAATGCCTCCTTCAGCTCCTGCAGATGTCTAACATCAGGTACCTGTGTAAAAATGTCGTCAACATACCTGCAGTATATGGCCGGTTTCAAGTTCATGTCGACTAAGACTTTTTGCTCGATGGTACCCATGTAGAAGTTTGCAAACAGGACACCTAGGGGAGAACACATGGCGACCCCATCTACTTGCTTATACATGTGCCCATCCGGGCTCAAGAAGGGTGCCTCTTTAGTACAAGCTTGGAGTAGTTTCCTCAGAATACTTTCTGGCATGTCAAGATGACATGCCAGAAAGTATAACTTTCTTGACATGCCAGAAAGTATTCTGAGGAAACTACTCCAAGCTTGTACTAAAGAGGCACCCTTCTTGAGCCCGGATGGGCACATGTATAAGCAAGTAGATGGGGTCGCTATGGGTTCTCCCCTAGGTGTCCTGTTTGCAAACTTCTACATGGGTACCATCGAGCAAAAAGTCTTAGTCGACATGAACTTGAAACCGGCCATATACTGCAGGTATGTTGACGACATTTTTACACAGGTACCTGATGTTAGACATCTGCAGGAGCTGAAGGAGGCATTTGAGCAGAGTTCCGTGCTGCGTTTCACTTACGAGACGGAAAAGGATGGGAAGCTGCCTTTTCTAGATGTAACAGTCATGGAAAAGGGCGGAGGTTTCCACACTGCAGTCTACACAAAGGAAACAAACATAGGAATGTGCCTAAATGCCAACAGCGACTGCCCTGACAGGTACAAGAGGAGTGTTGTTAACGCATACGTCGACCGTGCTCTCAGCCACAGCTCAGAATGGAAGCAAGTCGACGAAGAACTCTGTAGGGTAAGGCAGGTTCTAGTCAATAACGGCTTCTCCAATGGTTTCATCGAAGACATCATAAGAAGGAAAGTGAAAAGCCATGCAACCTCCGAAGAGACAACTAACACAACACCTATACCCCCTATTAGACTATTTTACAGGAACTTCTTTTCCACAGCTCATAAAACAGAGGAAAGGGTCCTGAAAGATATTGTTAATAGAAACGTTATCCCTACAGACAAAAATCAGAGGATACAACTGACGATTTACTATAAAACCAGAAAAACGGCCAGCCTACTCATGAGAAACTCTCCAGACACGAAACAGAACGCTTTAAAAGAGACTAACGTCGTCTATGCCTTCAAATGCCCACTTGGGGACTGTAAGCTCCAAAAAACCCAGTATATAGGCAAGACAACAACATCTCTTTCTAGGCGTTTAACGATGCATAAACAACAGGGCTCCATTAAGGAACATATAATCTCTTCCCATAACCAAACCATCGCCAGAGAAATCCTAGTAAACAACACAGAAATCATCGATAGATACAGCGATAGCAGGCGGCTCGACGTTTGCGAGGCACTACTCATCAAGAAGTCAACACCAGCAATCAACAGCCAATTATTGCACAACTATATTCTACCCACCTCAAGACTCCGCTCCAATATAGAAGCATCAAGAAATATGGACCAATAGGCTTTCTACAAACACTTCTATTCAATATCCATTGTTTCGTGTTCTGTCTTGTGTTGATACTTTTAATACCCTATTAATATCCTCTAATGCCACATCATCCTTCCCACCTTACTCAAATGTAATGCCACATCACCCTTCCCACCTCACTCAAATGTAGATATAAAACCAGGGAAACGCAAGTTCTAATCAGTTGTGTATTTGTGAAGTCTTTGAAAATGTAATAAGTTTTACGAAACGCGCCCGTGTCGCGTCAGACTAGAAATAAAAATGAATTTTGGAGAAGTGATTTTTGATTTACCTCCAATAGTGAAGCATAATGTACGAAAGATTGAGAAAATTCGTGTTAGAATTATTAATCTTACTTTTTCGGTCATATTTAATAAAATATATATATATATATATATATATCACTTTATTTTTAAATTTTATTCTTCAAAAAGGGTTACAACATTGGTTACATGCAGGGTACAAAGCTACTTGTCACAAGTTGTAGAGCTCCTCCAACTCCTCAGATGGTGGGCAGGAACTATAGATGCAGTGAGCATTTCTTCTCTGGATTGCCATACTAAGGCTCCGAAAGTGGAAACTGGCGGCTCTAGGGTTTCTAGTTGTTTCAATTAGCTTGGAACCCAGCTCCTTTAAAAAACTAGCAGCACTTTTACCCCAGACACGAAGTGTCTCTGAGGCAATGGGGACAGAATTGTAGTGGTGATCAAGATATCTGTATTTATGTGACTTAGCTGCTTCCCGGTGATCGGCAGCACCACCTGCCTGTGCAGCATTGAAATCAACATAGGTTTTGGCTAAAGTTGAAACGCAAGTGTATTCCCACACCAACTGTCTATGGGGCTTTCTCTCTGCTGGACAACCGGCTGTGGTAAGGTTTCTCTTCATAATGTCATAATCCTCGCTGCGTCTTTTCATGCCATCGTCCTGTCATTTTGCAGATAAGGCCGTACATCTGTATTCGGTGTGGTTTGGGGCAGCCAGGCGGGGAGAGCCACAACAATTCGGAGGGCCTGCGGTGTGAGCCGGGTGTAGGTTGCTGACATTGGGGTTGCTAATAGGAAGTCACCTGCATGGGGAGCTGCTACAGCTCTAAGTCGGGAAGTGTCATGTAATGTTGTCACAGCTTCTAGGCATGTCGCAGCTTCTTTGTCGATAATGGGGCGATCCCAGCTGGATCGAGGGCTTCAGAAGGTGGTAGTTGTGGTGCTGGTCCTTCGAGAGAGACCCATTTGGTTGTGCAGACCGTACAGCTGGAATCATGTACCCTTGTCTGTTGAACTAGGTGATCAGGTAAGATTTCCCTCACCAGGTTGTCAGATGCCATTAAAGAGGACAGGAACGCTGGTACAACAATTTGTTTTTCTGTGCGAACGCCGAGGCCCCGGAGTCTGACAAGAAGGAAGGCATGTTTCCACTGTGAGTTGCTGAGAGAAAGGTTGAGGACTTTTTCTTGCATTGACTTCACCAGGCTGTCATACTCTTGTAATTTAATATTAATGAAAGATTTCGAACATCTAAGAAAGTAGGTCAGCCTAGGCAGGGACAAGCATCTGGTGATGAAGTAAAGTGCATCATGAGCATCGATGTCTTCAATCTTCTCATTCGTCCTCTTCAGGTCAGAGATCTTCTTACCAAGGATCTCGTCGATGACATTTCCTCCAAGAGAAACTCCTAGAAGTGTGCTGTACTCTGCGTTGGTTATATGAATATCAGGCAAAAGAACCTTTATTTGCTCTATTATGTGCTCGTTGGTGGAAGTTATTTCGCACTTGGAAGAGTTCAGGGTGAGGCCTAAACTGGCTCCTTGCTCCTGAATTATTCTTATGTCATCCAGGAGGGAGTCTGGGGAGCCAGCTAGAGAACCATCGTCCAAAAACCAAATGTTAAGCTCACTGGACAGGTTATCAGTGACTTTCTTGATGATTAGGCGGAAATGAAAAGGAGCATGGGGTTACCCTGTTGGACACCTTGTGATTCAATTTCATGTTCCCAACATTTCTAACCAGTTCGACGAATTATTGTTCTAAGCTGACTTCACCCATTCTTAACCTTTTTTGTACCAAGCTCTCTCTCTACCTATAAGGTTCTTCAGATCCTTTGTTATCCATTTCGGGTCATTATTATCGCGATCTTTTCAAGTTGTATAGTATATTAATCAGTATAATTAGTATACTAATAGATGGAGTTGAGATTGCGTAGTCGGATTGTGAAAGGGATCTGGGAGTTATGATTAGTAAGAATTTAAAAAACTCTAAAAAATCAAATGAGACCAGAAGGCATGGCAGGATGTGCAGAATACCCCCCTTTAAAAAGCAGAGGTGCAACAGGTACTCTGAGAGAGAACTCTATCAGCATGAGAGGCCCGAGACTGTTCAACACGTTTCCATTACACATAAGAGGCATAACTGGCTAACTCTTGACAGTTTTCAGGAGAGAGAACTCGATAAGCACCTCCAAAGGATACCTGATCAACCAGGCTGTGATTCATACGACAGGCTGCGAGCACCTGCATCAAACAGCCTGGTTGACCAGTCCAGCAATCGACCAGGCCAAGGAAACACATTAAGGTAACTTCAAGGTAAGGTACTACGTTCATGTGCTTTGCTTAGAATATTTTTAAATAAGTTATCTTGTGAATCCACATTGAAATCCCTTTTTACATCACCCATCGCTGGGTTCATGTCTCGTTGCAAGACCGCCCCCCCCCCCATAGACTTTACAGTCTATTTCTCCCAAAAAATATTTAGGCCCCTAAAATCAGCTTTTCCAAAATTTGGCACATTAACAGAATTTTCTCCTACAAATCTATTCCATTCTGATTTCTTTGTGATTACGCTTCCCTAGTTCACTCACTATTTCAATGTTATGGGCCAATTCCTACTACTATCTCCTCTACTACACTTTGCTCCTCACCTCTCTCTAGCCTATTTATTGCCTACATCTAATTCCTCATCACAATCTACTTGAGAATGGTCCAGTACGGACCGAAACGTCGTCGTCCCTTCACCTTCTAGTGTGTGGTCTGGTCAACTTCAATGTCATTAATTTGCATTTCCCTGTTACATAAAACTTGGTCTAAAATATTATTTTCACGCATTGGTTCCTTAGT
Source organism: Procambarus clarkii (assembly GCF_040958095.1). Classification (NCBI taxonomy): domain Eukaryota; kingdom Metazoa; phylum Arthropoda; class Malacostraca; order Decapoda; family Cambaridae; genus Procambarus; species Procambarus clarkii. The sequence goes on along the minus strand of NC_091203.1, from coordinate 20,489,593 downwards.
GTGTTGCTTAAGAAAACAATCGTCAATTAATTCTAGAAAATCTTTTTCTTCATTATTCCCTGTTGTGTTAGGCAGTTTATTCAACTAAAATTAAAGTCACCAATGACACGAATACTGTTTGACTTAGATGCTCTAGATATTTCATCTCATAGAGGCTTTGCTTCCATTCTGTATAAGTTTAGTGACCGGTATATAACTCCAATTATAAGATGTTTAGAGTTTTCGTTTAATTCTAGACAAAAAGTTTCTGTGTGTGGCTGTGTTCTGATTCCATCTATGAGACTATATTTCAAATTTTCCTTAACATATATGGCTACTCACTCGTCTAAAATATCTATGTGAAATAATTTAAATCCGTTTATATGTCCGTAAACACAATCACAGGTTTGTGTTCAAGGGATCTTCCTGCGTTAAGTGGTATACTTATTACTCGTGTGCATCTGTAGACCTATTAGTTCATTATTTGGACTTATGCTTTCAAGATCACAACCCTCTGCACGTTTGCTCATGCAAACATTTACAAAGCTCAATTGTGCAGATGTACACATGCGAGTAGCGGCGAAGGCGTCCGACTTATAGCTTGATCACTATTAATGTCAGTGACTTACTGACACTGATAGTGATGAAGCAAAAGACCTTGCAAAAGGCAAAGTTTTGGAACGCCTATTTGCTTCCGAGCACCACGACGCCCTCCAACCTGCCAATCTTCATCCCGCACCTCCATTGAAGTCATCACGAAGGATGTAACATTTTTTTCGTGAACGAAAAGTAACTGAATCGTTGGCCAGTCCCTGCCGACACCTTGGAAAGCACCAACGAACGGAACTTTGCCTCTTGTGTTCAAAGCTGAGTTCAGCAAGAACGATCAAACTCGGATTCTGAATAAACGGACATCATGCAAGCATGCACAAAATATGCCTCAACTCTCAAGTAAGAAGAGAACCGGACCCTGGCACTGCTTGTGGTCAAAGATAAAATCAGGTAGAACAACGGATATTAATGTCTTACAAAAGGTGCGACATTCTTTAACGTTACGGAAACAACTACATGCAGACCGGATCACATCACATTACACGGGAGCATACTTGTTAATTTCAGGCGCTGTCTAATTTAATAATATGTCAAAGTATTGGAGAATATGTACCTCTTTTAGTTTCAGGGAAACCTGTTTGGTTTTTAATTGCATATTTGAGCATACAGACATTCATACAAGCCCCCAGAAAACTGCCTTAGCTCTCAAGAAAGAAGAAAGCTTTGAAACTAGCGGTCCCAAGGGAGATACACCTCTTACGCCACAGTCACACGAAGAGACTCCAAAACACTCATCACACCTAGTACTGAGGAGAAACCCCATCTCTCGCCATGGCTACGCATTTTTGACAACATAGGCGGAACAGCTCTTACAAGCGCTCTCTTTCACATCGCCTGGTGGATACGCTAAGTTGGCTACCACTCAGCAAACAATCCTTGGTTCGCCGACCACATCTGTGTGAGGAGCGGTGAAGGCAAACGACATTCTGCTCCACACCATCAATATCGGTGCGAACTCATCCATACAATCAACAAAGCTTTGGAACAACTATTTTGCTCTAGAGCCCGTCGACGCCCTGCAACCAGCTGACCTTGCCCTCATCCCCCCAACGACGGTATCCGGGAGGATGCAACATTTTCGTCAGGCACACCATCATCTTCATCATTGCCCAGCTTTCTCCGACATCTTGGTAGGCACCAATGGCCGGAACCCGACCCTGCTTGTGGTCAAAGCTGAATTCAGCAAGAACGACGAAATCCAATATACAACAGCAAGGGCAACATTCTCTTCCACAACGGAATCAACCACATGCATACCAGATTGCGACAAATTGGTCCCCTTTCAAGGGCTATATTCAATTACTAACATTTCCAAGTATTTGAAAATTCTGTACCTTTTCCATTTTCAGGGAAAACTGTTTTGTTTTTAATGGTAGAGTTTGAATATATGGACATTCATGGAAGCCCGCAGAAAAATGCTTCAACTCTCAAGTAGGGAAAATGCTTACAAACCAGTTATACTTCTCTCTCCATGTGAACATAAGCGAACATAAGCCCAGTCCCATAAGGGGACTCCACATTCGCGTCACACCTGGTATTGAGGATACTCCACATCCCTCATCATGGCTACGCATTAAGAACAACAAAGGGGTCCTTTTCCATGACTCTCCCAAAGACGCTACGATCCGTGGAGAATCGTCAACTGAGTCACGGAGACTACAAACTTCAAGCGCTCTCTCCTTCAGACTTGTAGACACCCTAATGTTGGCCGCCACTCGAGAAACATCCACGATACGTTACAAATCCTTTGTCAGTTACCGCCTGACCTACAAAGTCTGGGCGAGGAGTAGGTCGCTAAAAGGGCAACGCATAAAATATCCCCCTCAGGTAGAGGTCATTCAAGTCACTATTCTCATTTTGGAGCCGTGTTCTGACTGCATTGCAGAATAGGGGATTGCACGACAGTTGTTCTGCTGGTGGGGGGAACCTCTGCCAGAACACCCCATCGTGTAACCCACCTTACTATAATGTCTCATCTGGTCGTCGCTTTCTTCAAATCTCAACTCCCTTAGCTGGGCCTGCGCCTCTGCGTTATTCTTATAGACACCTCCTTTTGGACAGTAATTGGCAACTCTTATTTTACACTACAAGCCTAGACTCATTTATCGTTTCCACTGTTATACAACGTTTGTTTCAACTTAGGATTATTGTAAAATCATATTGTAAAATCATGTAAACATTAGCGTATTGAATTCTCACACGTTTTATATCACTTACAATTATTATTGCTAGCAAGGTTTTATTTTACACTACAAGCGTATGTTGTAATCCACAAGTTTGTTGGGATTATTAGCTAGAGGATCATTACTACAACACCTAAAGAATGAGGATTGGAAGTACATGTTAAGTATACAGACAACGGTCACACATCCAGAAAAGGTCAAGGGATTAACACAGCAGCTGCTTGGCCAAACTCATAATTCCTGGGAAGAGGACTCAGGCTTCTAGGAACAAGGTTACCGCTTCTAGGAACAAGGTTAATCGGATTATACCTTCCTTGAGAGGCGGGGTGAAATGTTTGAGGCTATGGCTGGCTGAAGACAGTCTGGTTGGGGGAGTGGAACTGGCAAGTCCTCCGGGTCTTCGTCTGTGGCAGCAACGAAGTGTAGCAGACAGCTATGCGGGAGCCTGATGTGATCTTAGTGACCAAGTTAAGCCTGCAGTATGTGAGTATTGAATGTAAGACTAACGGGGTATGGAGCGTTGTAGTAATCATTCAGTATTAGGGACTTAGGCGGAAGTTACGAGTGCAGGTGGTGACTGCGTTGGTCAAGTGGGTTATGGAAATTGGGTGTTTATTTAACTAAATAGAGTATGTTAATATGTTATTATTTGTCAGAGTCTATTCTTTGTAATTAAATGAGAAAACCCGACGGCCTTTAAATACCTTCCATATGTTCCCTCATTGTGTTCCTGTACAAACCTAGGGTACACCTCAAGGGTCTGGTGTGTGTAGAATTACACAGTAGTAGAAACGGCTGCTGAGGCAAGGTGTTATGTGTGGTGTAACCGCTGTGTTCGGAATGAACCGGGGTTCAGTGTCACGACACATACTTATTTATTATATTCATTGTTATTCAACGTTTGTTTCAACTTAAGATTTATTTTTATTACTAATTTCATATTGTTAAATCATGTAAATATTAGAGCTATGTGTGTCACACGATTTTGTATCATACAATTATTATTGTTAGCAAGGAAAACTAAAATAAAATGTAATAAAATATACAAACCCATTTTTGGCTTTTGCTCAAACCTCCAAAAATATTAATTTAAGCCCACAGTGTTATTTCTCTATATGTAAGTGTAGACCTTGGTTGGTAAATATGTACCTTTTAGGCCTACGGTGTTAGAATTAGTCATAATCAAATAACTACCCAAATATTATAAGACAAAAGAAAATATTGTAAGCACAACTAATATTTTGGCTAATAATCAGTAACACAATAGAAAGCCTGCAAATAAATTAATATTTTAATATAATTATAAAATAGAAACAAAGAGAGTTAGTGAAAATGATTAAAATAAATACTGAAGCTCAGTGAGTCTTATCATCATTTTGCTCCACAGGGAGCGTAGCTGACGGTTTAGTCAATAGATGGCGCTGTTATAGTGGTCTTGGCAGCTTTTGTGGGGAACTTTCTACCTTTCCCCTAAAGTGTTTGGTGTTGAGTCAACGAGGTGCCCGGTCCGCCATTAACCCTCAGTCATTCCACTGTTGTCTGTGTGGTACCTTCTCTCAAACTCTAAGTGTTGTTAAAGGTTGGTTTTAAGTGAAATGTAAGGTTGAGTTTATTACTGATATAGTTTTTGTTGTGATTGGTAGTTTAATACGTATTAATTTTATTGTTATTGGTTAAAAGTAGTATATTATTAATAATTAATTTGTATGCTTAGGACATTATCCAGGATATCTTATTAGTGATGTTGAAAGAATACGGTAGAAGCATCTAATAGGTGGAGATTCGTCAGATCCTTAAATTTAGTGATATTATATTCGTTTAATGGAATATTTTAGGCTTAACCACGACTAGGCTTTTATGTATAAAATGAGGTATTTTAAGCGTGGTATACTTGACTCTACCCCGGACTTGGTCTGCAACATAAAGTGAAATCTATTTATAAAGTAGTAATGCTTTAAGAAAAATACTTAATTAAATTACTGAAGGTAATTCCATATGCAACTAAAATATATCTCGTTTGTTATGAAGACCTGAAATATCTTTAGTCAGTTCATGATGGCCTGTTCAATCAAATGATTGTGCTCAAGTATCCATTATATTAAGTTCAACTCCTTAATTGAATGAAAATTCTATAGTATTACGCTTCACAAATTATAGCCTCGGCAGTTAATAATTGAATTGAAGCTTTTTATTTATTTTTTTTAATATACCAAAGTATGCTTTAACTACTAGCAGTACGTGGCCATGCGTTGCTGTGACTCGGCAACCTTCCCTGTCCTTTTGTTCTCCCCACCATTCCCTCATCCCCACTCTCTTGTCCGATGCCTTTCCAAATGGTCTGATGTTCCCATCACTAAAATATAAGTTGAATGAAATATGAAGAAAATAAAAAATTAACTATACTCGCGAAATAAACGGTATGGTAGACGCTGAATTCCAACACAAATCACACAAAATAAATTAAAAAATGAAAAAGATGTATCAAAGCAATGGGAAACAGAGGGAACTAACATATTTAGTATAGCAAGTGTTGTTCTTGCATGCAACAGGTGCTGTTTGTGAAGAAAAGCATAGTTTTGCCGGTCACGGGTGTGGCATCTATACTTTTACTTACAAAATGAACGGTATGGTAAACACGCCTAGATTACAACACAATGTCGCACAAAAGATAAATAAAATATCAAAATGTAATATACTTTTAATTTAATAATTTTATAAATAAAAAGTTAGTCAATCTAAAAAAATTTGATCAATGCAATCGGACACATTGAAATGCAATTCGTGACATATTTAGTGTAGCATGAATGCTGTTATGTGTAACAGTGACATTCTTCAAAAACGCATGTTTTTACCAGTTACAGGGGTGACATCTATATAGTAGGTATATAGATGTGCCTATTCTAATGCAACATTGTCAAAATTTCAAAGCAATCGGTAAAGAACTTTCAGAGATTAGCGAATTTAAACAAACTTTTCCATTTTTATTTGTATAGATTTAGCATTGGCAGGCATTATTCAAAGGTTAACAATCTTTATAAAAATGTTCGTTTCTTCATAATCTCTAATCGATGAAAGTACTGCAGATTGCTTTGAAAATTTTCAAAAAACGGTTAGTCCGCATCAGAGCAGGTTTCAGTATACATACTATAGATGTCACGTGACTGTAAAAAAAATTCTCATTGTTTTTTCATGTGGGGGAAATCTTCAAAACCTCTTCACCAATTGCTTTCAAATTTTGACACATTCCATTCAAATGAGTCTTTTTATATATTTCCAACCTGTATCCGCCACTCGTTGCTGTGGCTCAGTCTGGTTAAATAGAAAAGTGTACGTTTCTAACATGTTTAATTTCATAATGCTTGTGGGTATACTATATTTTTACTTGTTCCATTATCTGTTGAGATTGTCTGGTTTAGACTCTAGAACACGCAACATATTGTCCTTTATGAGAAGCCTTCCGTGTCTAGATATAAACTGCACAATTCTGAAGATTGGCCCTGAACTTTGTTGATGGTGATTACAAACGACAGTAGAATTAAGTTTCAATCTTAAATTGAAATGACATATCTGTTGGAATGGTAGGAATGCGAGGAATGAGTACCTCTTCACCTTTGAAAGGTACTGTAAAGATTGTTGCTTCTACGACGTTGCTGATTATAATTTTTTTTTTTACTGAAAGGCGCGTGCAGTTGTAAAGCTTTAGTTGATATTTCGCATGAAAATTGGCACGCAGATTTTAAATTGCCGTACGCGTGATGGTATCCCTGATAGTGAATTCAAAAATTGTTGGATAACTAACTGCTTCCTCAAGTGTCGACGGACTTGTATCGAGGAATTACAGGTAATGTTTGCCTGATTTCTACTGCAAGAAATATTAAAAGTTCCCAAATTGGTTTGTTTCAATGCAAATCTTGTAATGATCGATAGTCTCTAACGATTTTTTGTGGGCCATTATGCATTCATCCCAAACGGTTTACATTTCGGCAATAGTTTACCCATGCCGGATGCTTTGGAAATGTTGCCCGTGGGCAATTCAATGAATTGCATGTTCAATAGCAATTTCGAAGTAGCAGTTCTTCCGCTTGGTAACAATGTCGTAGCTATTCCGGATGATGCAAGAGCTAGGGTTGAGACATTTTGGGATCTAAATCCTGCTGGAATAAATCTAATTAGGAAGGATTTACAGTTCCTCCTGGCGCACCTAAGATGTCTCCAAACTCTTTATTGACAGTTTTAATTATTTGATTGTAAATGCCTTTTCGCTCGAGCGTTAGCTTAAGAATATTTGATTGCACACATAACGGATCACTGGTGTTGTGATCTTGTTCACGACGCAATTCTACTTTCGAACGAAACTGTAGTAGATAGTCGGTAATGGCACTTCCAATTGACTTAGAACTTTGTTCGTGATTTCTAAGCACAAATCTTCAATAATTATCAATGCTTCGTTTTCGAATTTTACTGTGAAATCAATGTTCATATTTGATTTTTCCTTCATATTCGATGAATATTTTCAGCCATGTGCGATTTTTCTCCCATAACTGTTGGAGATGGAAAGCCGGTGGTCAATGATTGCAAACAATGCACGAATTAAATTTGGATGTGACGTGTTGGACGCGTCATTAATGCATACATCCCAGTGTTGGTCGTTCTTCAATAAATTCGGAGCATGACATGCACTACGGAAATTGGCATATGTTTCGCTGTTGACAAATCTCAATGGCTGGAAAGAAGTTGGTCCGGGCACATTTACCAACAGCATGTGAAGAAGCATTCATCTTGATTATGATGCACAGTGTAGTCTGTCTATCTTAGTTCATTTGAATATGCCAGGTTGTCAGTCGACAACCTGGTCGACGGTCTCCTGGTTTGTGTCATTCAAATGATTTTCTAGACATCCCATGTGTAATACGTATGCACTTCAGAGCAGTGTTTTTGCAAATTCATCATTTTGACATAACGTAAAGAGAGCAGTTTACGTCGTAGCCGGTGGATTCATGGCTGTTGTACATTTGAAACTGTAAAATAAACGTGTTGTCTATTTTCTTTTTTTCAAAACAAACATAATACTTGGGAACTATTTAAATTCAAACGCAGATAAATAGACACGGCTCAATTTCACCACCAGTTGCACTAAAAAATATGAAGTTAAAAAAAGAAATGAAAAACAATGAAAAAAGAAACAAAGCTACTCGTAAAATAAACGGTATGGTAAACTCGGATCAATCCCAACGTCACGCAAAGTAATTAAATAAAAATGAAAATCTACGAAAATTCATTTTATCAATGCAATTGGAAACATTGAAATGGAATCTAAACATATTTTGTATAGTGTTGCTCTAACGTGCAACAGATGGCGCTTTAAAAAAAAAACTGTTACCTGTTACAGGCGTTTCATCTAAATAGTAAATCTATAAAAACACGCACGTACTAGAATGGAACGTAGTTTCAAAATTTCAAAGCAATTGTGGAAGAACTTTCAGATTACAGCATGTTGCTCTTACATTGTACAGATGGTGCTGTTTTTCCAACTTTTTTTTTTTTTTTTTTTTTTTTGTCATGGGCGAGACATGTATATAGTAGATGTATATAAAAACACGTCTATTTGAATGCAATGTTGTCAAAATTTCAAAGCAATCGGTAGAGAGATTTCAAAGATTTCCCTCGCATTGGAAAACAGATTTTCAAAATAAAAGCGTGTTTTATCCTGTCACAGACATGACATCTATATAGTATGTATATAAAAACCTGGTCGGATGCAAAAGAAATTTTGTATGAAAATTTAAAGGCAATCGGTGACGAACTTTCGGAGAGTAGAGATTTTGAACAAACGAACATTTATATTTTTATTTAGATACCGCCCCTGTGACAGGTAAAAGCATATTTCATAGTTTTTGAAAAACGGCGCCATCTGTTGCACATAATGGCAACATGCACGCTATACTAGATATCGAGAATTGCCTTTCAATCTTTTTGGATTGCATTGATAAATTCTATTTTCATAGATTTCAATTTATTTTAATTATTAGTTATTGTGACATTGTGTGGGAATAGAGCTGTTTACCCTACAGTTCATTTCCTAAGTATAGATGCCACATGTGACAGGTAAAACTTTTTCTTGGAAAAAAAGTGCCATCTGTTGAATGTAAGAGCAACACAAATGCTTCACTAAATGTTAAAATTCAATTTCAGTGTTTCTGATTGCACTGATAATTTGAATTTTCCTAGATTTTGATGTATTTTGATTTAATTATTTTGTATGAATTGCATTGGAATTGGTCTGTTTATAAGACCGCTCATTTCATGCGAATACTTTATTTTTTCATCTTTGTTAAATTTGTTACTACTTCTTTCAGTGATGGGAACATCAGACCACTTGATGTTCCCAATTTTCTTATGTGAACTTCAGACCATTTGGAAAGGCATTGGACGAGAGTGGGGGATGATGACAGAAGTGAGATGGTGACAAGGATGAGGGGACAAGAGTTTGGGATTGTGGGGATGGGGGAATGGAGAAGGGTGGGGAGGACAGAGGGTCACGGGAGTGGGGCATGGTGGGAAGGAAGAGGGGATGGAGTGGGGAATGGTTGGGTGGCCAAGGGGAGGGGGGAATTTGACAGGTAAGGTTGCTGAGCCACAGCAACGCGTGGCCGGGTACTGCTAGTTAAACATAACTAATTCAATAGTTATTACCAAGGCCTCTAACGATATCTAAATGCGACGTTAGTTTGTACCTACACTTCAGGTTAAACTATTAATAGAACTGAATACTTATCTTTGCCTAATTCAAATTATGAATTTTAATAAACTAGTCTTTAAACATTGTTTCATGCTTTTATATATCTAATGTGGAAAGTGTGCCTGGGAGTTCATAAATTGCTTAACAGTAAAGTCTCGTAGAATTGTCTAATGTTGAAGCACCTAGATAGCTTGCCTTATGGACGCCTCGGTGTCCCATAATCTTCCCCTAACTACCTTCCCAACCATCTTTATTGTCCGGCTTCAAAAATCTTTGATTTAACTAAAATTGCTGAAATAGTGACAAATTCCAAACATGCCTCTCGTTGTCAGTTATTGATGAACTTCTCGGTGTTATAACGTCAGTTATGTTAAAAATTCAAAAGTAAATCTGATGACTTTTGATCATGGTGGTTAATGACACTATTGTAACTTTTGATTAAATACTGCATTTTTTTTTTCTGTACAGATGGCGGTATTTGCTCTACTCTTCCTCGGTTGTATCGCCCAGGTAATTACTATATTATACCGTATTCTCAAATAATAAAAAAATTTGTAGGAGACTAATAATTGCTCCCCAACAGATCCAGGGTCAGGCGTACCAACCTTACGGCACCCACGCGCCCCTGCCAGTCGTCACCCCCACAACCTCCACCATCACCACTGAGGTTGGTAACAATGACATTACCCTTCTTAACCAACCTGTCGTATATACATTAACACTTCGTAATGGTGTGTAATATTGCAGACTACCCTGACCCACACTCTGCGGGAGACTACAACCTCTGACGTCTGGGTTACTGAGCAGACAGCGATCACCCTGACAGTCACCCAGACCACCACCCAATGGGAGTTTGTTCCCCAGCAGCCACAGACGGTGACCTCTGTGATAAGGGTCACCTCCACACCGGTAGTGTTGGTGACGGCTACGGTGGGGGTCTACCCAGTGAGCACAATGGTCTCCGTCTACAGTCAATTCGTCACCACAACAGATACTGTTAAATACTGGCAGACCATCACCCACGTGGCTGTCACTCACGAGGTAACTATGTAGTCTTGAACTTGTGCAAGTGTTCTCTAAATTTCTTACACAAACGCCAATAATGTTTGTAATTGCAGATCCAGACGGTCCCTGTGGTATCTACACAAGAACTTGTGCAGGATATAGTGACTACCATTACGCAAATAGTAACTACTACGGTTACTTCCACCACCGCCAGATACTATGCTTAAAGATGGATTATAGATAATTGGCACAAAGTATTGTAATAATCATTTTAAAACGGTAAAGTGTTTTGTCTAAAATTAGAAAGTGTTTGGATTTGAATTCAAAGTAAAATAAAATCTTTGATTAGTTGTATTAGTAGTAGACTCCCTCGTAACTATGGAATACCTCTGGTTACTATTCGTCAAATTACTAGAAGCAATGGCGTCTTCAAGTTTCCTCTTGAACCTCTTCCCTCCCCATCACTTTCTGGCACATTCCCCCTCCCCATCCGGCCTGTTGGCGTCGTGAGGGGGCTTGGTGGACGGCTGCCGGAGTGTGATGCTCCGTTGAGCAGTCCTGTCCTTTTCTGGCCTTGCACTCCTGCTGCTGTCTTCTCCAATTGTGCCGGATCGCTTTTCCTTTTCCTTATGTTTCGTTTTTCTCCCCCCTCTTCTCCTATCTGCTTGTTTCCTGCCGACCTTTTGCTTGTTTTGGATCATTTCTTTGGACTTCTTCTATTTTGACGCCCGGGTGCTTGAGGAGGCATACTCTTGCACCCGTAGAACTGTAGTACCCAACGTCTCGAGCGAGGGGAACCTTTTATTGTCAATCCCCCTTTCGTCGCTGAACCCGATCTCGACGGACTGACGGTTCTTAAGGTGGCGTTTGTGGGGCGTATGCTCACGACGCACCCCTAGGGGGCCCCGGCATTATCGGCGATAGCTTCCTGTTGGGTGTCCTGCCTCTAATTGTGGCTCCATGGTGGGTATGGGGGCACATTTGTGGGTGAATTTATCACTTTTCGTCTCTGTCGTTGAATGTTTCCGTTGTACCCTCTCAGGCTCGTGGGGTGGGCGACCAAGCCCCAGAGTCGGCCTGTATTGAAAGACCAGGCTCTGTAGCTCCCGCTGCGTTGGGCCCCGACCTTGCTCCTCCTTTGACCGTCCTGACTCCTTCCCCCAGCTCCCCTCCCTCCTTTGTGGTTGGGTCGAGCCTCCAGCCCCCGGAGGTGACCACTTCGTCCCCTGGTGTGGCTAAGTCTTTCGTTGTGACTACTGCGCCTTTTGACCCCTCTCTCTCTAGGGGTTCTCAACGCCGTTCGCTCCCCAACTGCACTCGTTCGATTCCTTCCCGTGCTGATGCGTATCAGGCCTTGTTTGGTCCTGCTTCATGGACCAAATACTTTGAGCTTCTCCCTCTTGATTCTGCGCCTCCTGACGATTTCTCCCTCCATCAGCATCTTGTAGAGTCCGTGGATGCGTCTGTTACTTTCAACCCCACTCGTCTCGGTACACGTGTCGTTGCTGCTCCTTCTCAGGATACGGCTTCCCGCTTGGCTGCCTTATCTTGCCTTGGCGAGATCCCTGTTCAGGTCTCCAAGAACGTTCGGATGAATGCCAGTGTTGGCACTATTATCCTCCCACCCCATGTTGCAACCGGTGTTCGGAATCTGCAGGATTGCTACGATGATATTCGGCATATCCTTGATGCCCAAGGCCATTCTGTCCTCCAGGTTGACTCGTTTACTCGTCCCCCTCGTGGTCGTCAACCCCTTCGCGTTGTGAAGATCACCTTTGATGGTAGGACCCTTCCATCCTGTCATTCTTGCTGGTGCTAGGTGCTCTGTCCAGGAGTATATTCCCTCTCCTCTACTTTGTAACAAGTGCTGGAGGTTTGGGCATGGTGCCCTCTGCTGCTCTGGGAATGTCTGTCCTTTGCGTGGGGGTGAAGGTCACTCTTAAGTTGGAGTGCACTTCTCCCCAAGCTCGCTGCCTCAACTGCGGTGAGGCCCATCCTACCTTCTCCCATTCCTGTATCCATTACAAGCTTGAGGCGGCCGTCCTCAGCTTGAAACGCCGGGAGCGTTTATCTTTTTTCTGAGGCAAGGCGCCAGGTTTGCCGGCTCCTGCCTTATACTAACGTATCTTATGCTCGTGTGTTGCGCTCTTCCCCTCCTCGTCCTTCTCTCCTTCCTCAGACTCGCAACCGTTTCCGGGCGTGGGACCCTGATACGCCCACTGCCCCCTCCTCTGTTCCTTTGCGTTCTGTCCCGAGGGGTCCCCCTCCTGGTCCTCTGTCTGGGGTTCCCCTTCTTTCTACCCGGTCTGTCATGTCTCCTCTGTCTTCTTCCTCGTCTCCCTCCGATCCTCCTTCCCATCCTCTTCCTCCATCTATCGGCTCTCCCTGTCGGTGCAGGCGGATGTCCATCGCTCTCCTAACGGCCGTCGTGTGTGCTCTCGTTCAGCTTCTGTTGAGACACTGGAATCCGTTGCCCGGTACGTAGTTGCTGGGACACCAGTCTCTTTAAATCGGAAGCATAAGCCTGGCTCCTCTCCTTCCTCCTCCCTAGCGGGTAAGAAGGCTTCGCTTTCTTCCTCGGCTCCTACTTCTGGCTCTGTTGCTCCTTCCCCTCCCATTTCAGTGACTGCGTCCCCTGTTCCTGCTATGGAGGTTTCTTTGGCCCCTGCTTCCCTTTCGGTTGCTGCTCTTGCTGGGGTGCGCTCCCCTCTTTCTACTCCCCCTCTTCCTGCTGCTGTCCTTGATTGCTCCTCTCCGTTGTCTCGTCGTCCTCTTTCTCCGCCTCCTCTGAACCCCTCCCGCCCACCTCTGTCCTGTTCTCCCGTTTCCTTCCCTCCGTCTTTGCTCAGTTTACCCATGCCCCCTAAACCTGACTTTGCTGACTCTGATCCCGACCCTGATATTCTTTAACGTGCTCTGTTGCACTTTCGCATTTTTCTTCCTTGTTCTGCCCCCTTCCGGCCCGTTGGCGTCGTGAGGGGGCTTGGTGGACGGCTGCCGGAGTGTGATGCTCCGTTGGGCAGTCCTCTGTCCTCTTCTGGCCTTGCACTCCTGCTGCTGTCTTCTCCAATTGTGCCGGATCGCTTTTCCTTTTCCTTATGTTTCGTTTTTCTCCCCCCTCTTCTCCTATCTGCTTGTTTCCTGCCGACCTTTTGCTTGTTTTGGATTTTTTCTTTGGACTTCTTCTATTTTGACGCCCGGGTGCTTGAGGAGGCATACTCATGCACCCGTAGAACTGCAGTACCCGACGTCGAGAGCGAGGGGAACCTTTTATTGTCAATCCCCACTTCGTCACTGAACCCGATCTCGACGGACTGTCGGTTTCTTAAGGTGGCGTTTGTGGGGCGTATACTCACGACGCACCCCTAGGAGGCCCCGACAAGATCGGCGATAGCTTCTTGTTGGGTGTCCTGCCTCTAATTGTGGCTCCATGGTGGGTGTGGGGGCACATTCGTGAGTGAATTCTTCTTTCGTCAAGATGATAACCCCTGCTTCGGCTACTTCTGGCTTACCTTCTCAGGCTCGTGGGGTGGGCGACCAAGCCCCCCGAGTCGGTCCGTATTGGAAGACCGGGCTCTGTAGCCTCCGCTGCATTGGGCCCCGACCTTGCTCCTCCTTTGGCCTCTCTGACTCCTTCCCCTGGCTCCCCTCCCTCCTCTGTGGTTGGGTCGAGCTCCAAGCCCCCAGTGGTGACTACCTCGTCCCCTGGCGTGGCTCCTTCTCTAGTTGTAACTACTGCGCCTTTTAACCCCTCTCTCTCTCTCTGGGGGTTCTCACCGCCGTCCTCGTCACGGCCGCCCTCGCTCGATTCCTTCCAGTTCTGCTACCTATCAAGCCTTGTTTGGTCCCGCTTCGTGGGCCAAATATTTTGATCTCCTCCCTCTTGATTCTGCGCCTCCTGACGATTTCTCCCTTCATCGACATCTCATTGATTCCGTGGATGCCTCCATTACTTTCAACCCCACTCGTCTCGGTACACGTGTCGTTGCTGCTCCTTCTCAGGATGCTGCTTCCCGCTTGGCTGCCTTATCCTGCCTTGGCGAGACCCCCGTTCGGGTCTCGAAGAACGCTCAGTTGAATGCCAGTGTTAGCACTATTTTGCTCCCGCCCCATGTTGCAACCGGTGTTCGGGACCTGCGCGACTGCCACGACGATATTCGCCATATCCTCGCTGCCCAGGGCCATTCTATTCTCCAGGTGGACACGTTTACTCGTCCAAACCGGGAAGGCTATATGTAGCACCATCAAATACGCAAAATAATCAGAGGGCGCTAAATATCACCGAGGATGCCAATACGAGAACAAAAACGCATAAGGCGAACGATATCAAAAGTATCAGAGTCACCAAGAATTCTATCGAGGGACAGGTGACCGCGAGGGGCGGTCGGAAAGCAAGACACACGCTCGTCCTGGAAGTCAGGACATTCAAGAAGGACATGCACGACCGTAAGAGGGACAACGCAACTAGGACAATAAGGAGCAGGGCGGCGCTCCATCAAGTGACCATGGGTTAAGCGAGTATGGCCAATACGCAACCTCGCCAGAGCTGTTTCCCACCGCCGGTTACGGTGGAAGGAGGACGGCCACGAGGAAACACAACATTTAAGAGTACGTAGCTTGTTACCAGTAACAGACAACCAAGAAGCCTGCCAACGGGTAAGGACTGAGGAATGGATAACCGGGTAAAAGTCGGAATACGGAATGCCTTTACGAGAGATGGGACAAGAGCGGACAGCTTCCTTAGCGGCCCCCCTCCCCGCTCAGCTCGTTGTCGCCGTCTGGGGGCTTAGTGGGCGGCTGCCGGAGTGTGATGCTCCTTGGGACAGTCCTCTGTCCTTTTCTAGCCTTGTGCTCCTGCTGCCGTCCTCTCCAATTCTGCTGGGCATCTTTTCCTTTTCCTTCTGTTTCGTTTTTCTCCCCCCTCTTCTCCTATCTGCTTGCCGTTTCCTGCCGACCTTTTGCTCGTTCTGGTTCTTCCCTTGGACTTCTACTTTAACGCCCGGGTGCTTGAGGAGGCATACTCTTGCACCCGTAGAACTGCAGTACCCGACGTCGAGAGCGAGGGGAACCTTTTATTGTCAATCCCCACTTCGTCACTGAACCCGATCTCGACGGACTGTCGGTTTCTTAAGGTGGCGTTTGTGGGGCGTATACTCACGACGCACCCCTAGGAGGCCCCGACAAGATCGGCGATAGCTTCTTGTTGGGTGTCCTGCCTCTAATTGTGGCTCCGTGGTGGGTGTGGGGGCACATTCGTGAGTGAATTCGTAATTTCGTCAAGATGATAACCCCTGTCTCGGCTGCTTCTGGCTTACCTTTTCAGGCTCGTGGGGTGGGCGACCAAGCCCCCGAGTCGGTCCGTATTGGAAGACCGGGCTCTGTAGCCTCCGCTGCATTGGGCCCCGACCTTGCTCCTCCTTTGGCCTCTCTGACTCCTTCCCCTGGCTCCCCTCCCTCCTCTGTGGTTGGGTCGAGCCCCAAGCCCCCAGTGGTGACTACCTCGTCCCCTGGCGCGGCTCCTTCTCTAGTTGTAACTACTGCGCCTTTTAACCCCTCTCTCTCTGGGGGTTCTCACCGCCGTTCTCGTCACGGCCGCCCTCGCTCGATTCCTTCCAGTTCTGCTACCTATCAAGCCTTGTTTGGTCCCGCTTCGTGGGCCAAATATTTTGATCTCCTCCCTCTTGACACTGCGCCTCCTGACGATTTCTCCCTTCATCGACATCTCATTGATTCCGTGGATGCCTCCATTACTTTTAACCCCACTCGTCTCGGTACGCGTGTCGTTGCTGCTCCTTCTCAGGATGCTGCTTCCCGCTTGGCTGCCTTATCCTGCCTTGGCGAGACCCCCGTTCGGGTCTCGAAGAACGTTCAGTTGAATGCCAGTGTTGGCACTATTTTGCTCCCGCCCCATGTTGCGACCGGTGTTCGGGACCTACGCGACTGCCACGACGATATTCGACATATCCTCGCTGCCCAGGGCCATTCTATTCTCCAGGTGGACACGTTTACTCGTCCCCCTCGTGGTAGTCGCCGTCAACCCCTCCGGGTTGTGAAGATTACCTTTGATGGTAGGACCCTTCCACCCTCTGTCATTCTTGCTGGTGCCAGGTGCTCTGTCCAGGAGTACATTCCTTCTCCTCGGCTCTGCAACAAGTGCTGGAGGTTTGGGCATGGTGCCCTCCGCTGCTCCGGGACTGTCTCTCTCTGTCCTTTGTGTGGTGGCGAAGGTCACTCTAAGTCGGAGTGCGCTTCTCCCCAGGCTCGTTGCCTCAACTGCGGTGAGGCCCATCCTACCTTCTCCCGTGCGTGTGTCCATTACAAGCTTGAGGCAGCCGTCCTCAACTTGAAGCACCGGGAGCGTTTATCTTTTCCTGAGGCGAGGCGCCAGGTTCGCCGGCTCCCGCCTTATGCTAATATCTCTTATGCTCGCGTGTTGCGCTCTTCCTCTCCTCGTCCTTCCCGCCTTCCTCAGACTCGCAACCGTTTCCAGGCCTTGGACCCTGCTGCGCCCACTGCCCCCTCCTCTGTCCCTTTGGGTTCTCTCCCGAAGGATCCTCCTCCTGGTCCTCTGTCTGGGATTCCCCTTCCTTCTACCCGGTCTGTCGTGTCTTCTGTGTCTCCTTCCTCGTCCCCCTCCGATCCTCCTTCCCATCCTCTTCCTCCATCTATCGGCTCTCCCCGCCGCCTGTCGGTGCGGGCGGATGTCCATCGCTCTCCTAACGGCCGTCGTGTGTGCTCTCGTTCGGCTTCTCCTGTTGAGACACTGGAATCCGTTGCCCGGTACGTAGTTGCTGGGACACCGGTCTCTTTAAGTCAGAAGCGTAAGCCTGGCTCCTCTCCTTCCTCTTCCCCGGCGGGTAAGAAGGCTTCGCTTTCTTCCTCAGCTCCTCCTTCTGGCTCTGTTGCTCCTTCCACTCCCGTTTCAGTTGTGACGGTAACGCGTTGGTGTTCGGCTGTTTAAGGCTAGGGGTATGGCCTCGTCACATAGTTATAAAAAAAAATAGAAAAACTGGAACTTCGTCTGTGGTAAGGTAAGGAGAAGACACACAAAACACAAGTAAAACTTTAACAATGAAATTTTAATTACGTTAAATAAATCAAAACATGAAAATATGGACTAACAAATATGTATAATAAAATCAATGAATCAAAATAATAAGAATACTTAAATGACACAATGAAAGTTACGTTAAGGCAAAATAACAAGAAGTGCAACAAAAGTTAAGTGGGAGGTGCTGGAATATTGGCTTAAAGCCACCACCTCTCTCAGTACACGCTAGAGTCTAGCTGGGAGGAGTGCTGGCTACGAAAGCACGGAACATTCTGAGGACTGATGTTGGGGCGACCCCAGACATCAGGTAGTATTGGGGGGGGCGAGGCAGGTGCAGCCAGACCGGCGACCAATCAGCGGAGCCGTAGCGATCAACGGGTAGTTTGGTGGTTGGAGTTCGAACAGGTGGCTGGATGCATACGTTTCTGCTCACCCTGGCAAGCCTTGCTGGTGCTGGTGTTGTTGTCGTTGTTGGACATTTCTTCCATAGTCTTTTTATATAATTGTGAAGACGTAATTTTGGAGGGAAGAGCAGGCTCAATCTCTTGAAGGAGATTATCGTCACACAGTGCTTGCGCCCCCTGTTCCCGCTATGGAGGTTTCTTTGGCCCCTGCTTCCCTTTCGGTTGCTGCTCTTGCTGGGGTGCGCTCCTCTCTTTCTACTCCCCCTCTTCCTGCTGCTGTCCTTGACTGCTCCTCTCCGTTGTCTCCTCCTCCTCCTCCTCCGGACCCTGCCCGCCCACCTCTGATCTGTTCTCCCGTTTCCTTCCCTCCGTCTTTGCTCAGTTTACCCATGCCCCCTAACCCTGACTTTGCTGACCCTGATCCCGACCCTGATATCCTTTAACGTGCTCTGTTGGTCTTTCGCCTGTTTCTTCCTTGTTCTCTGTTTTTGTCCTTTCTCTTCTCGTCGTTGTCCATTCTTCAATGGAACGTTCGAGGTTATTACGCCAATTTCCTCGAACTCCAACTTCTGGTTTCGCGGTTTTCGCCCCTTTGTGTCTGTCTCCAGGAGCCGATGCTTGGTGCTCGTCCTGGTCGTTTTCGTGGCTATTCCTTTCTCTCCCCCCCCCAGCCATTGCTGGGGCTTCTAATTCTTCTGCTCTCTTGATTCGGGCTGATGTTCCCTTTGTTCCTTTACTTTTTCCTTCGCCTCTCCATTGTTCTGCTGCTCGTATCTTTGTGGGGAAATGGTACACAGTTTGTTCCATTTATCTCCCCCCGAGTGTCCCGCTCTCTCTTCCTGATTTGAAACACCTCCTAGACTCCTTGCCGGAGCCTGTGCTCCTGCTGGGTGACTTCAATTGTCGTCATTCTCTTTGGGGTGACGTTCTGACGAATACCCGGGGTCGCCTCCTTGAGCCGTTTCTCCTCTCTTCTTCCCTGTCTCTTCTGAATTCTGGTGAGCCCACTCATTTGGACTCTCGAACTCGTACCCTTTCTTGTCTTGATCTTTCTCTCTGCTCTTCTTCTCTTTACTTAGATTTCACATGGCAGGTTCTTGATGACCTCCATGGAAGTGATCATTTCCCCATCCTTGTTTCCTTTTTCTCTTTTCGCCCTTCCCTCTCTTTCCCTAGGTGGCAGTTTGCTAAGGCGGACTGGACCCTATTTTCCCTCAGTGCTACTCTCTCTGACCTCTCCCTTCTGCCCCTCTCTCGCGCTCTCCTCCTTTTTCATGACACTGTCTTCGACGCTGCCCTCCGCTCTATTCCTCGCTCTTCCTCTCGGGGTCCACGGAAGTGCGTTCCCTGGTGGAATGCGGACTGTGCTCGGGCTGTCCGCTGTAAGCGTGCAGCCTGGAAGAAGCACCGCCGTAGGCAGACGACCGATTCTTTTCTTTTCTTTCGGAAAGCGAGTGCGGTGGCCCGTAGGGCCATCCGTACGGCTAAACGTGAATGTTGGGCATCTTATGTCTCGACAATTACGTCCGAAACCCCTCTGGCCCAGATCTGGAAGCGTATCCGCAAGATAGCGGGTAAGTTCGTTCCCGATGTTTCACCGGTCCTTCACCTCCATGATACTCTTGTGGCGGACCCGTTGCAGGTCGCTTCCGAACTGGGTTCCCACTTTTCTTCTGTTAGCTCTGGTCTTCATCTTCCCCAATCTTTCCTTCTTCGTAAACCTGTCCTTGAGTCTCGTCCTTTGGATTTCTGCACTCATCTTCAGCTTCCCTATAATGATCCCTTCTCTCTCTCTGAACTTCGTTCTGCCCTGGCCCTCTGCGGTTCTACGGCGGCGGGCTCCGATGGTATTCATTATGAGATGCTTCGCCATCTCCCTCCGAGCACGTCTCAGTATTTACTGAGTCTGTATAATCGGATCTGGGAGTCGTCGTCAGTCCCTGAGGACTGGCTCGATGCCGTTGTCCTCCCTGTTCGCAAACCGGGGTCTCTGGGTACTTCCCCTAAGGACTTTCGCCCTATTGCTCTCACAAGTTGTGTCTGCAAACTCTTTGAACGTATGGTTAACGTTCGTCTGATGTGGTTCCTAGAACACCATCACCTCCTCTCCCCTTCTCAATTTGGTTTCCGCAAGTGCCGCAGCACGACTGATGTCCTGGTGAACTTGGAGGTCTATATACGTACTGCTTTTGCTGCGAAGACCTCCGTTGTTGCCGTCCTTTTTGACCTAGAAAAGGCTTACGACACCACTTGGCGTTATCATATCCTATCTCAACTTCATTCTTTTGGCCTTCGTGGTCATCTCCCTCTCTTTCTCCGCAGCTTCCTCTCTCGTCGTTCCTTTCGGGTGCGCCTTGGTACCGCGCTCTCTCCCTCTTTTCAGCAATACGAAGGTGTGCCCCAGGGTAGTGTTCTGAGCACTACTCTTTTTCTGGTTGCCCTCAATGGTCTTCTTTCCTCTCTTCCTTCTGGTGTCTTCTCCGCTCTCTATGTCGATGATCTTACCCTTTGTTGTCAGGGTGATGATTCGCCTCTCCTTCAACGCCGGCTTCAACTTGCGATTGATGCCGTGTCGTCTTGGGCCACAGGTCATGGCTTCAAGTTCTCTACTTCTAAGACTTGTGCCATGACTTTTACGCGGAAACGGGTTGTTCTTCGTCCCTCTTTGTCACTTTATGGTCATCCCCTTGAATACAAAGATTCCGCGAAGCTTTTGGGGTTATTCCTTGACACTCGTTTGTCTTGGTCTCCCCATATCTCTTACCTCCGTGTTGAGTGCTCTAAGGCCCTTACCCTCCTTCGGGTCTTGTCCCATACTTCTTGGGGGGCAGATAGGCGCACTCTCCTTGCTTTACATTCCTCTCTCGTCCTGTCTAAGCTCGATTATGGTTGCCCTGCTTACTCGTCTGCTTCTCCTTCTACTCTTCGCCGTCTTGATGCTTTGCACCATACTGGGTTGCGCCTCAGTTCTGGTGCCTTTCGTTCGACTCCCGTCCTTAGCTTGTATGTTGACACTGGCTTCCTGTCTCTCCAGGACCGCCGTGATCGCTACTGTCTTCGCTATCTTGCGCGGTCCTTGCAACATCCTTCCTCTCGTCTCTGTCGTGCTTTAACTTTTACCCCTCCTGCGGTTCCTGTTCCTCTTCACCACCTCCCTCTTTCTGTCCGGTTATCTCGCCTGCAGGATTCTCTTTCCGTTCGTATTTCTGATGTTTCTCCTCGTGTTGTTCCTTCTTTGCCCCCGTGGAGGGTCCCTCTTCCGCGGTTTTGTACATCCTTGACTCGTATCACTAAAGCTTTTACCCCTCCTACAGTTCTAAAACGCCTTTTCCTCGAGCACTTTTCTTCTCACTCCCGCTCCGTTTCTGTCTTCACCGATGGGTCTAAGTCAGCGGACGGTGTTGGCTACTCTGTTGTTTTTCCTGATCGCACTTATATGTGTCGCTTGCCTCCGGAGACTAGCATCTTTACAGCGGAACTTTATGCTATTCTCTATGCTCTTCGTCTCCTGCTTTCTCGTTGTCAGTCTTCCTTTGTGGTTGTTGTTGACTCTCGTAGTGCCCTCATGGCTCTCGGGTGCTTTAATCCAGTTCATCCGGTAGTTGTCGAGATCCAGCATTGGCTGTTTCTCGTTCACAGTAAATTTAAGTCGGTTGAGTTTTGTTGGGTTCCCAGCCATATTGGCGTGTCTTTAAATGAGCGTGCGGATGCTGCCGCTAAGGAAGCTGTCCGCTCTTGTCCCATCTCTCGTAAAGGCATTCCGTATTCCGACTTTTACCCGGTTATCCATTCCTCAGTCCTTACCCGTTGGCAGGCTTCTTGGTTGTCTGTTACTGGTAACAAGCTACGTACTCTTAAATGTTGTGTTTCCTCGTGGCCGTCCTCCTTCCACCGTAACCGGCGGTGGGAAACAGCTCTAGCGAGGTTGCGTATTGGCCATACTCGCTTAACCCATGGTCACTTGATGGAGCGCCGCCCTGCTCCTTATTGTCCTAGTTGCATTGTCCCTCTTACGGTCGTGCATGTCCTTCTTGAATGTCCTGACTTCCAGGACGAGCGTGTGTCTTGCTTTCCGACCGCCCCTCGCGGTCACCTGTCCCTCGATAGAATTCTTGGTGACTCGGATACTTTCGATATCGTTCGCCTTATGCGTTTTTGTTCTCGTATTGGCATCCTTGGTGATATTTAGCGCCCTCCGATTATTTTGCGTATTTGATGGTGCTACATAGCCTTCCCGGTTTGGTGCCTTCTTTTGGTAATTACTTACTTACTTCCTTAGCGGCAGCATCCGCACGCTCATTTAAAGACACTCCAATATGGCTGGGAACCCAACAAAACTCAACCGACTTAAATTTACTGTGAACGAGAAACAGCCAATGCTGGATCTCGACAACTACTGGATGAACTGGATTAAAGCACCCGAGAGCCATGAGGGCACTACGAGAGTCAACAACAACCACAAAGGAAGACTGACAACGAGAAAGCAGGAGACGAAGAGCATAGAGAATAGCATAAAGTTCCGCTGTAAAGATGCTAGTCTCCGGAGGCAAGCGACACATAAGTGCGATCAGGAAAAACAACAGAGTAGCCAACACCGTCCGCTGACTTAGACCCATCGGTGAAGACAGAAACGGAGCGGGAGTGAGAAGAAAAGTGCTCAAGGAAAAGGCGTTTTAGAACTGTAGGAGGGGTAAAAGCTTTAGTGATAAGAGTCAAGGATGTACAAAACCGCGGAAGAGGGACCCTCCACGGGGGCAAAGAAGGAACAACACGAGGAGAAACACCAGAAATACGAACGGAAAGAGAATCCTGTAGGCGAGATAACCGGACAAAGAGGGAGGTGGTGAAGAGGAACAGGAACCGCAGGAGGGGTAAAAGTTAAAGCACGACAGAGGCGAGAGGAAGGATGTTGCAAGGACCGCGCAAGATAGCGAAGACAGTAGCGATCACGGCGGTCCTGGAGAGACAGGAAGCCAGTGTCAACATACAAGCTAAGGATGGGAGTCGAACGAAAGGCACCAGAACCGAGGCGCAACCCAGTATGGTGCAAAGCATCAAGACAGCGAAGAGTAGAAGGAGAAGCAGACGAATAAGCAGGGCAACCATAATCGAGCTTAGACAGGACGAGAGAGGAATGTAAAGCAAGGAGAGTGCGCCTATCTGCCCCCCAAGAAGTATGGGACAAGACCCGAAGGAGGGTAAGGGCCTTAGAGCACTCAACACGGAGGTAAGAGATATGGGGAGACCAAGACAAACGAGTGTCAAGGAATAACCCCAAAAGCTTCGCGGAATCTTTGTATTCAAGGGGATGACCATAAAGTGACAGAGGGACGAAGAACAACCCGTTTCCGCATAAAAGTCATGGCACAAGTCTTAGAAGTAGAGAACTTGAAGCCTTGACCTGTGGCCCAAGACGACACGGCATCAATTGCAAGTTGAAGCCGGCGTTGAAGGAGAGGCGAATCATCACCCTGACAACAAAGGGTAAGATCATCGACAGAGAGCGGAGAAGACGCCAGAAGGAAGAGAGGAAAGAAGACCATTGAGGGCAACCACAAAAATAGTGCTCAGAACACTACCCTGGGGCACACCTTCGTATTGCTGAAAAGAGGGAGAGAGCGCGGTACCAAGGCGCACCCGAAAGGAACGACGAGAGAGGAAGCTGCGGAGAAAGAGAGGGAGATGACCACAAAGGCCAAAAGAATGAAGTTGAGATAGAATATGATACCGCCAAGTGGTGTCGTAAGCCTTTTCTAGATCAAAAAGGACGGCAACAACGGAGGTCTTCGCAGCAAAAGCAGTACGAATATAGACCTCCAAGTTCACTAGGACACCTGTCGTGCTGCGGCACTTGCGGAAACCAAATTGAGAAGGGGAGAGGAGGTGATGGTGTTCCAGGAACCACATTAAGTAAGTAAGTAAGTAATTATCAAAAGAAGGCACCAAACCGGGAAGGCTATGTAGCACCATCAAATACGCAAAATAATCAGAGGGCGCTAAATATCACCAAGGATGCCAATACGAGAACAAAAACGCATAAGGCGAACGATATCAAAAGTATCCGAGTCACCAAGAATTCTATCGAGGGACACGTGACCGCGAGGGGCGGTCGGAAAGCAAGACACACGCTCGTCCTGGAAGTCAGGACATTCAAGAAGGACATGCACGACCGTAAGAGGGACAATGCAACTAGGACAATAAGGAGCAGGGCGGCGCTCCATCAAGTGACCATGGGTTAAGCGAGTATGGCCAATACGCAACCTCGCTAGAGCTGTTTCCCACCGCCGGTTACGGTGGAAGGAGGACGGCCACGAGGAAACACAACATTTAAGAGTACGTAGCTTGTTACCAGTAACAGACAACCAAGAAGCCTGCCAACGGGTAAGGACTGAGGAATGGATAACCGGGTAAAAGTCGGAATACGGAATGCCTTTACGAGAGATGGGACAAGAGCGGACAGCTTCCTTAGCGGCAGCATCCGCACGCTCATTTAAAGACACGCCAATATGGCTGGGAACCCAACAAAACTCAACCGACTTAAAATTGCTGTGAACGAGAAACAGCCAATGCTGGATCTCGACAACTACCGGATGAACTGGATTAAAGCACCCGAGAGCCATGAGGGCACTACGAGAGTCAACAACAACCACAAAGGAAGACTGACAACGAGAAAGCAGGAGACGAAGAGCATAGAGAATAGCATAAAGTTCCGCTGTAAAGATGCTAGTCTCCGGAGGCAAGCGACACATATAAGTGCGATCAGGAAAAACAACAGAGTAGCCAACACCGTCCGCTGACTTAGACCCATCGGTGAAGACAGAAACGGAGCGGGAGTGAGAAGAAAAGTGCTCGAGGAAAAGGCGTTTTAGAACTGTAGGAGGGGTAAAAGCTTTAGTGATACGAGTCAAGGATGTACAAAACCGCGGAAGAGGGACCCTCCACGGGGGCAAAGAAGGAACAACACGAGGAGAAACATCAGAAATACGAACGGAAAGAGAATCCTGCAGGCGAGATAACCGGACAGAAAGAGGGAGGTGGTGAAGAGGAACAGGAACCGCAGGAGGGGTAAAAGTTAAAGCACGACAGAGACGAGAGGAAGGATGTTGCAAGGACCGCGCAAGATAGCGAAGACAGTAGCGATCACGGCGGTCCTGGAGAGACAGGAAGCCAGTGTCAACATACAAGCTAAGGACGGGAGTCGAACGAAAGGCACCAGAACTGAGGCGCAACCCAGTATGGTGCAAAGCATCAAGACGGCGAAGAGTAGAAGGAGAAGCAGACGAGTAAGCAGGGCAACCATAATCGAGCTTAGACAGGACGAGAGAGGAATGTAAAGCAAGGAGAGTGCGCCTATCTGCCCCCCAAGAAGTATGGGACAAGACCCGAAGGAGGGTAAGGGACTTAGAGCACTCAACACGGAGGTAAGAGATATGGGGAGACCAAGACAAACGAGTGTCAAGGAACAACCCCAAAAGCTTCGCGGAATCTTTGTATTCAAGGGGATGACCATAAAGTGACAAAGAGGGACGAAGAACAACCCGTTTCCGCGTAAAAGTCATGGCACAAGTCTTAGAAGTAGAGAACCTGAAGCCATGACCTGTGGCCCAAGACGACACGGCATCAATCGCAAGTTGAAGCCGGCGTTGAAGGAGAGGCGAATCATCACCCTGACAACAAAGGGTAAGATCATCGACATAGAGAGCGGAGAAGACACCAGAAGGAAGAGAGGAAAGAAGACCATTGAGGGCAACCAGAAAAAGAGTAGTGCTCAGAACACTACCCTGGGGCACACCTTCGTATTGCTGAAAAGGGGGAGAGAGAGCGGTACCAAGGCGCACCCGAAAGGAACGACGAGAGAGGAAGCTGCGGAGAAAGAGAGGGAGATGACCACGAAGGCCAAAAGAGTGAAGTTGAGATAGGATATGATAACGCCAAGTGGTGTCGTAAGCCTTTTCTAGGTCAAAAAGGACGGCAACAACGGAGGTCTTCGCAGCAAAAGCAGTACGTATATAGACCTCCAAGTTCACCAGGACATCTGTCGTGCTGCGGCACTTGCGGAAACCAAATTGAGAAGGGGAGAGGAGGTGATGGTGTTCCAGGAACCACATCAGACGAACGTTAACCATACGTTCAAAGAGTTTGCAGACACAACTTGTGAGAGCAATAGGGCGAAAGTCCTTAGGGGAAGTACCCAGAGACCCTGGTTTGCGAACAGGGAGGACAACGGCATCGAGCCAGTCCTCAGGGACTGACGACGACTCCCAGATCCGATTATACAGACTCAGTAAATACTGAGACGTGCTCGGAGGGAGATGGCGAAGCATCTCATAATGAATACCATCGGAGCCCGCCGCCGTAGAACCGCAGAGGGCCAGGGCAGAACGAAGTTCAGAGAGAGAGAAGGGATCATTATAGGGAAGCTGAAGATGAGTGCAGAAATCTAAAGGACGAGACTCAAGGACAGGTTTACGAAGAAGGAAAGATTGGGGAAGATGAAGACCAGAGCTAACAGAAGAAAAGTGGGAACCCAGTTCGGAAGCGACCTGCAACGGGTCCGCCACAAGAGTATCATGGAGGTGAAGGACCGGTGAAACATCGGGAACGAACTTGCCCGCTATCTTGCGGATACGCTTCCAGATCTGGGCCAGAGGGGTTTCGGACGTAATTGTCGAGACATAAGATGCCCAACATTCACGTTTAGCCGTACGGATGGCCCTACGGGCCACCGCACTCGCTTTCCGAAAGAAAAGAAAAGAATCGGTCGTCTGCCTACGGCGGTGCTTCTCCCAGGCTGCACGCTTACAGCGGACAGCCCGAGCACAGTCCGCATTCCACCAGGGAACGCACTTCCGTGGACCCCGAGAGGAAGAGCGAGGAATAGAGCGGAGGGCAGCGTCGAAGACAGTGTCATGAAAAAGGAGGAGAGCGCGAGAGAGGGGCAGAAGGGAGAGGTCAGAGAGAGTAGCACTGAGGGAAAACAGGGTCCAGTCCGCCTTAGCAAACTGCCACCTAGGGAAAGAGAGGGAAGGGCGAAAAGAGAAAAAGGAAACAAGGATGGGGAAATGATCACTTCCATGGAGGTCATCAAGAACCTGCCATGTGAAATCTAAGTAAAGAGAAGAAGAGCAGAGAGAAAGATCAAGACAAGAAAGGGTGCGAGTTCGAGAGTCCAAATGAGTGGGCTCACCAGAATTCAGAAGAGACAGGGAAGAAGAGAGGAGAAACGGCTCAAGGAGGCGACCCCGGGTATTCGTCAGAACGTCACCCCAAAGAGAATGACGACAATTGAAGTCACCCAGCAGGAGCACAGGCTCCGGCAAGGAGTCTAGGAGGTGTTTCAAATCAGGAAGAGAGAGCGGGACACTCGGGGGGAGATAAATGGAACAAACTGTGTACCATTTCCCCACAAAGATACGAGCAGCAGAACAATGGAGAGGCGAAGGAAAAAGTAAAGGAACAAAGGGAACATCAGCCCGAATCAAGAGAGCAGAAGAATTAGAAGCCCCAGCAATGGCTGGGGGGGGGGGAGAGAAAGGAATAGCCACGAAAACGACCAGGACGAGCACCAAGCATCGGCTCCTGGAGACAGACACAAAGGGGCGAAAACCGCGAAACCAGAAGTTGGAGTTCGAGGAAATTGGCGTAATAACCTCGAACGTTCCATTGAAGAATGGACAACGACGAGAAGAGAAAGGACAAAAACAGAGAACAAGGAAGAAACAAAGGCGAAAGACCAACAGAGCACGTTAAAGAATATCAGGGTCGGGATCAGGGTCAGCAAAGTCAGGGTTAGGGGGCATGGGTAAACTGAGCAAAGACGGAGGGAAGGAAACGGGAGAACAGATCAGAGGTGGGCGGGCAGGGTCCGGAGGAGGAGGAGGAGGAGGAGGAGACAACGGAGAGGAGCAGTCAAGGACAGCAGCAGGAAGAGGGGGAGTAGAAAGAGAGGAGAGCACCCCAGCAAGAGCAGCAACCGAAAGGGAAGCAGGGGCCAAAGAAACCTCCATAGCAGGAACAGGGGGCGCAAGCACTGAAACGGGAGTGGAAGGAGCAACAGAGCCAGAAGGAGGAGCTGAGGAAGAAAGCGAAGCCTTCTTACCCGCCGGGGAAGAGGAAGGAGAGGAGCCAGGCTTACGCTTCTGACTTAAAGAGACCGGTGTCCCAGCAACTACGTACCGGGCAACGGATTCCAGTGTCTCAACAGGAGAAGCCGAACGAGAGCACACACGACGGCCGTTAGGAGAGCGATGGACATCCGCCCGCACCGACAGGCGGCGGGGAGAGCCGATAGATGGAGGAAGAGGATGGGAAGGAGGATCGGAGGGGGACGAGGAAGGAGACACAGAAGACACGACAGACCGGGTAGAAGGAAGGGGAACCCCAGACAGAGGACCAGGAGGAGGATCCTTCGGGAGAGAACCCAAAGGGACAGAGGAGGGGGCAGTGGGCGCATCAGGGTCCAAGGCCTGGAAACGGTTGTGAGTCTGAGGAAGGCGGGAAGGACGAGGAGAGGAAGAGCGCAACACGCGAGCATAAGAGATATTAGCATAAGGCGGGAGCCGGCGAACCTGGCGCCTCGCCTCAGGAAAAGATAAACGCTCCCGGTGCTTCAAGTTGAGGACGGCTGCCTCAAGCTTGTAATGGACACACGCACGGGAGAAGGTAGGATGGGCCTCACCGCAGTTGAGGCAACGAGCCTGGGGAGAAGCGCACTCCGACTTAGAGTGACCTTCGCCACCACACAAAGGACAGAGAGAGACAGTCCCGGAGCAG
Organism: Procambarus clarkii; assembly: GCF_040958095.1. Lineage (NCBI taxonomy): Eukaryota > Metazoa > Arthropoda > Malacostraca > Decapoda > Cambaridae > Procambarus > Procambarus clarkii. The sequence continues at coordinate 20,460,847 of NC_091203.1, read as the reverse complement.
CGGAGGGCACCATGCCCAAACCTCCAGCACTTGTTGCAGAGCCGAGGAGAAGGAATGTACTCCTGGACAGAGCACCTGGCACCAGCAAGAATGACAGAGGGTGGAAGGGTCCTACCATCAAAGGTAATCTTCACAACCCGGAGGGGTTGACGGCGACTACCACGAGGGGGACGAGTAAACGTGTCCACCTGGAGAATAGAATGGCCCTGGGCAGCGAGGATATGTCGAATATCGTCGTGGCAGTCGCGTAGGTCCCGAACACCGGTCGCAACATGGGGCGGGAGCAAAATAGTGCCAACACTGGCATTCAACTGGACGTTCTTCGAGACCCGAACGGGGGTCTCGCCAAGGCAGGATAAGGCAGCCAAGCGGGAAGCAGCATCCTGAGAAGGAGCAGCAACGACACGCGTACCGAGACGAGTGGGGTTAAAAGTAATGGAGGCATCCACGGAATCAATGAGATGTCGATGAAGGGAGAAATCGTCAGGAGGCGCAGAATCAAGAGGGAGGAGATCAAAATATTTGGCCCACGAAGCGGGACCAAACAAGGCTTGATAGGTAGCAGAACTGGAAGGAATCGAGCGAGGGCGGCCGTGACGAGAACGGCGGTGAGAACCCCCAGAGAGAGAGGGGTTAAAAGGCGCAGTAGTAACAACGAGAGAAGGAGCCGCGCCAGGGGACGAGGTAGTCACCACTGGGGGCTTGGGGCTCAACCCAACCACAGAGGAGGGAGGGGAGCCAGGGGAAGGAGTCAGAGAGGCCAAAGGAGGAGCAAGGTCGGGGCCCAATGCAGCGGAGGCTACAGAGCCCGGTCTTCCAATACGGACCGACTCGGGGGCTTGGTCGCCCACCCCACGAGCCTGAGAAGGTAAACGAGAAGAAGCCGAAGCAGGGGTAATCATCTTGACGAAAGAAGAATTCACTCACGAATGTGCCCCCACACCCACCATGGAGCCACAATTAGAGGCAGGACACCCAACAAGAAGCTATCGCCGATCTTGTCGGGGCCTCCTAGGGGTGCGTCGTGAGTATACGCCCCACAAACGCCACCTTAAGAAACCGACAGTCCGTCGAGATCGGGTTCAGTGACGAAGTGGGGATTGACAATAAAAGGTTCCCCTCGCTCTCGACGTCGGGTACTGCAGTTCTACGGGTGCAAGAGTATGCCTCCTCAAGCACCCGGGCGTCAAAATAGAAGAAGTCCAAGGGAAGAACCAGAACGAGCAAAAGGTCGGCAGGAAACGGCAAGCAGATAGGAGAAGAGGGGGGAGAAAAACGAAACAGAAGGAAAAGGAAAAGATGCCCAGCAGAATTGGAGAGGACGGCAGCAGGAGCACAAGGCTAGAAAAGGACAGGACTGTCCCAAGGAGCATCACACTCCGGCAGCCGCCCACCAAGCCCCCACACGGCGACAACGAGCTGAGCGGGGAGGGGGCGAAAGAAAAGAAAAGAATCGGTCGTCTGCCTACGGCGGTGCCTCTTCCAGGCTGCACGCTTACAGCGGACAGCCCGAGCACAGTCCGCATTCCACCAGGGAACGCACTTCCGTGGACCCAGAGAGGAAGAGCGAGGAATAGAGCGGAGAAAGTCGGAGAGCGCGAGAGAGAGGCAGAAGGGAGAGGTCAGAGAGAGCAGCACTGAGGGTAAATAGGGTCCAGTCTGCCTTAGCAAACTGCCACATAGGGAAAGAGGGAAGGGCGAAAAGAGAAAAAGGAAACAAGGATGGGGAAATGATCACTTCCATGGAGGTCATCAAGAACCTGCCACGTGAAATCTAAGTAAAGAGAAGAAGAGCAGAGAGAAAGATCAAGACAAGAAAGGGTGCGAATTCGAGAGTCCAAATGAGTGGGCTCACCAGAATTCAGAAGAGACAGGGAAGAAGAGAGAAACGGCTCAAGGAGGCGATCCCGGGTATTCGTCAGAACGTCACCCCAAAGAGAATGACGACAATTGAAGTCACCCAGCAGGAGCACAGGCTCCGGCAAGGAGTCTAGGAGGTGTTTCAAATCAGGTAGAGCGCGGGACACTCGGGGGGAGACAAATGGAACAAACTGTACCATTTCCCCACAGATACGAGCAGCAGAACAATGGAGAGGCGAAGGAAAAAGTAAAGGAACAAAGGGAACCTCATCCCGAATCAAGAGAGCAGAAGAATTAGAAGCCCCAGCAATGGCTGGGGGGGGGGGGGGGGAAAGGAATAGCCACGAAAACGACCAGGACGAGCACCAAGCATTGGCTCCTGGAGACAGACACAAAGGGGCGAAAACCGCGAAATTAGAAGTTGGAGTTCGAGGAAATTGGCGTAATAACCTCGAACGTTCCATTGAAGAGTGGACAACGACGAGAAGAGAAAGGACAAAAACAGAACAAGGAAGAAACAAAGGCGGAAGAGCAACAGAGCACGTTAAAGAATATCAGGGTCGGGATCAGGGTCAGCAAAGTCAGGGTTAGGGGGCATGGGTAAACTGAGCAAAGACGGAGGGAAGGAAACGGGAGAACAGATCAGAGGTGGGCGGGCAGGGTCCGGAGGAGGAGGAGAAGACAACGGAGAGGAGCAGTCAAGGACAGCAGCAGGAAGAGGGGGAGTAGAAAGAGGGGAGCGCACCCCAGCAAGAGCAGCAACCGAAAGGGAAGCAGGGGCCAAAGAAACCTCCATAGCAGGAACAGGGGGCGCAAGCACCGAAACGGGAGGGGAAGGAGCAACAGAGCCAGGAGGAGCCGAGGAAGAAAGCGAAGCCTTCTTACCCGCCGGGGAAGAGGAAGGAGAGGAGCTAGGCTTACGCTTCTGACTTAAAGAGACCGGTGTCCCAGCAACTACGTACCGGGCAACGGATTCCAGTGTCAACAGGAGAAGCCGAACGAGAGCACACACGACGGCCGTTAGGAGAGCGATGGACATCCGCCCGCACCGACAGGCGGTGGGGAGAGCCGATAGATGGAGGAAAAGGATGGGAAGGAGGATCGGAGGGGGACGAGGAAGAAGACACAGAAGACACGACAGACCGGGTAGAAGGAAGGGGAACCCCAGATAGAGGACCAGGAGGAGGATCCTTTGGGAGAGAACCCAAAGGAACAGAGGAGGGGCAGTGGGCGCATCAGGGTCCAAGGCCCGGAAACAGTTGCGAGTCTGAGGTAGGCGGGAAGGACGAGGATAGGAAGAGCGCAACACGCGAGCATAGGAGATATTAGCATAAGGCGGGAGCCGGCGAACCTCAGGAAAAGATAAACGCTCCCGGTGCTTCAAGTTGAGGACGGCTGCCTCAAGCTTGTAATGGACACACACACGGGAGAAGGTAGGATGGGCTTCACCGCAGTTGAGGCAACGAGCCTGGGGAGAAGTGCACTCCGACTTAGAGTGACCTTCGCCACCACACAAAGGACAGAGAGAGAGTCCCGGAGCAGCGGAGGGCACCATGCCCAAACCTCCAGCACTTGTTGCAGAGCCGAGGAGAAGGAATGTACTCCTGGACAGAGCACCTGGCACCAGCAAGAATGACAGAGGGTGGAAGGGTCCTACCATTAAAGGTAATCTTCTCAACCCGGAGGGGTTGACGGCGACTACCACGAGGGGGACGAGTAAACTTGTCCACCTGGAGAATAGAATGGCCCTGGGCAGCGAGGATATGTCGAATATCGTCGTGGCAGTCGCGCAGGTCCCGAACACCGGTCGCAACATGGGGGCGGGAGCAAAAATAGTGCCAACACTGGCATTCAACTGAGCGTTCTTCGAGACCCGAACGGACGTCTCGCCAAGGCAGGATAAGGCAGCCAAGCGGGAAGCAGCATCCTGAGAAGGAGCAGCAACGACACGTGTACCAAGACGAGTGGGGTTTTAAGTAATGGAGGCATCCACGGAATCAATGAGATGTCGATGGAGGGAGAAATCGTCAGGAGGCGCAGAATCAAGAGGGAGGAGATCAAAATATTTGGCCCACGAAGCGGGACCAAACAAGGCTTGATAGGTAGCAGGACTGGAAGGAATCGAGCGAGGGCGGCCGTGGCGAGGACGGCGGTGAGAATCCCCAGAGAGAGGGGTTAAAAGGCGCAGTAGTTACAACTAGAGAAGGAGCCGCGCCAGGGGACGAGGTAGTCACCACTGGGGGCTTGCGGTTCGACCCAACCACAGAGGAGGGAGGGGAGCCAGGGGAAGGAGTCAGAGAGGCCAAAGGAGAAGCAAGGTCGGGGCCCAATGGAGCGGAGGCTACAGAGCCCGGTCTTCCAATACGGACCGACTCGGGGGCTTGGTCGCCCACCCCAAGAGCCTGAGAAGGTAAACCAGAAGCCGAAACAGGGTTATCATCTTGACGAAAAGAAGAATTCATTCACGAATGTGCCCCCACACCCACCATGGAGCCACAATTAGAGGCAGGACACCCAACAAGAAGCTATCGCCGATCTTGTCGGGGCCTCGTAGGGGTGCGTCGTGAGTATACGCCCCACAAACGCCACCTTAAGAAACCGACAGTCCGTCGAGATCGGGTTCAGTGACGAAAGGGGGATTGACAATAAAAGGTTCCCCTCGCTCTCTACGTCGGGTACTACAGTTCTACGGGTGCAAGAGTATGCCTCCTCATGCACCCGGGCGTCAAAATAGAAGAAGTCCAAGGGAAGAACCAGAACGAGCAAAAGGTCAGCAGGAAACGGCAAGCAGATAGGAGAAGAGGGAGGGGGAGAAAAAACGAAACAGAAGGAAAAGGAAAAGATGCCCAGCAGAATTGGAGAGGACGGCAGCAGGAGCTCAAGGCTAGAAAAGGACAGAGGACTGTCCCAAGGAGCATCACACTCCGGCAGCCGCCCACTAAGCCCCCACACGGCGACAAAGAGCTGAACGGGCAGGGGGAGAGGAGGAAACTTGAAGACGCCATTGCTTCTAGTAATTTGACGAATAGTAACCAGAGGTATTCCATAGTTACGAGGGAGTCTACTACTAATACAAGTAATCAAAGATTTTATTTCTCTTTGATTTCAAATCCAAACACTTTCTATTATTAGACAAAACACTTTACCGTTTTAAAATGTTTATTACAATACTTTGTGCCAATTATCTATAATCCATCTTTAAGCATAGTATCTGGCGGTGGTGGAAGTAACCGTAGTAGTTACTATTTGCGTAATGGTAGTTACTATATCCTGCACAAGTTCTTGTGTAGATACCACAGGGACCGTCTGGATCTGTAATTACAAACATTATTGACGTTTGTGTAATAAATTTAGAGAACACTTGCACAAGTTCAAGACTACATAGTTACCTCGTGAGTGACAGCCACGTGGGTGATGGTCTGCCAGTATTTAACAGTATCTGTTGTGGTGACGAATTGACTGTAGACGGAGACCATTGTGCTCACTGGGTAGACCCCCACCGTAGCCGTCACCAACACTACCGGTGTGGAGGTGACCCTTATCACAGAGGTCACCGTCTGTGGCTGCTGGGGAACAAACTCCCATTGGGTGGTGGTCTGGGTGACTGTCAGGGTGATCGCTGTCTGCTCAGTAACCCAGACGTCAGAGGTTGTAGTCTCCCGCAGAGTGTGGGTCAGGGTAGTCTGCAATATTACACACCATTACGAAGTGTTAATGTATATACAACAGGTTGGTTAAGAAGGGTAATGTCATTGTTACCAACCTCAGTGGTGATGGTGGAGGTTGTGGGGGTGACGACTGGCAGGGGCGCGTGGGTGCCGTAAGGTTGGTATGCCTGACCCTGGATCTGTTGGGGAGCAATTATTAGTCTCCTACATTTTTTTTTATTATTTGAGAATACGGTATAATATAGTAATTACCTGGGCGATACAACCGAGGAAGAGTAGAGCAAATACCGCCATCTGTACAGAAAAAAAATGCAGTATTTAATCAAAAGTTACAATAGTGTCATTAACCACCATGATCAAAAGTCATCAGATTTACTTTTGAATTTTTAACACAACTGACGTTATAACACCGAGAAGTTCATCAATAACCGACAACGAGAGGCATGTTTGGAATTTGTCACTAGTACAGCAATTTTAGTTAAATCAAGATTTTTGAAGCCGGACAATAAAGATGGTTCGGAAGGTAGTTAGGGGAAGATTATGGGACACCGAGGCGTCCATAAGGCAAGCTATCTAGGTGCTTCAACATTAGACAATTCAACGAGACTTTACTGTTAAGCAATTTATGAACGCCCAGGCACACTTTCCACATTAGATATATAAAAGCATGACACCATGTTTAAAGACTAGTTTATTAAAATTCATAATTTGAATTAGGCAAAGTATTCAGTTCTATTAATAACTTAACCTGAAGTGTAGGTACAAACTAACGTCCCATTTAGATAACTCAATAGTTATTGCCAAGGCCTTTAACGTTATGTTTAACTAGCAGTACCCGGCCACGAGTTGCTGTGGCTCAGCAACCTTACCTGTTAAATTCCCCCCTCACCCATCTCCTTGGCCACCCAACCATTCCCCACTCCATCCCCTCTTCCTTCCTTCCCACCATGCCCCACTCCCGTGTCCCTCTGTCCTCCCGCCCTTCTCCATTCCCCCCCCCCCCCAATCCCAAACGCCTGTCCCCTCATCCTTCACACCATCTCACTTCTGTCATCATCCTCCACTCTCGTCCGATGCCTTTCCAAATGGTTTGAAGTTCACGTAAGAAAATTGGGAAACATCAAGTTGTCTGATGTTCCCATCACTGAAAAAATGTAGTAACATTTTATGAAGATGAAAAAATAAAGTATTCACATGAAATGAGCGGTCTAGTAAACCCAGACCAATTCCAATGCAATTCATACAAAAAAATTAAATCAAAATTAAAATACATCAAAATCTAGGAAAATTCAATTTATCAGTGCAATCAGAAACATTGAAATTGAATTTTAACATTTAGTGAAGCATTTATGTTGCTCTTACATTCAACAGATGGCACTTTTTCCAAGAAAAAGTTTTACCCGTCACATGTGGCATCTATACTTAGGAAATGAACTGTAGGGTAAACAGCTCAATTCCCACAATGTCAAAATGACTAATAATTAAAATAAATTGAAATCTATGAATACAATTTGTCAATGCAATCCAAAACATTGAAAGAATTCTTGACATTTAGTATAGCGTGCATATTGCCATTATGTGCAACAGATGGCGCCGTTTTTCAAAAACTGAAATATGCTTTTACCTGTCACAGGGGTGGTATCTATAAATAAAAATATAAATGTTCGTTTGTTCAAAATCTCTACTCTCCGAAAGTTCTTCACCGATTGCCTTGAAATTTTCATACCAAGTCTCTTTCGCATCCGACCAGGTTTTTATACATACTATATAGATGTCATGTCTGACGGGAAAAAAGCTTTTATTTTGAAAATCTGTTTTCCAACGCGAGTGAAATCTTTGAAATCTCTCTACCGATTGCTTTGAAATTTTGATAACATTGCATTCAAATAGGCGAGTGTTTTTATATACACCTACTATATACATGTCTCGCTCATGACAAAAAAAAAAAAAAAAAAAAAAATTGGAAAAACAGCACCATCTGTAGGATGTAAGAGCAACATGCTGTAATCTGAAAGTTCTTCCACAATTGCTTTGAAATTTTGAAGCTACGTTCCATTGTAGCACGTGCGTATTTTTATAGATTTACTATTTAGATAAAACGCCTGTAACAGGTAAAACAGTTTTTTTTTAAAGCGCCATCTGTTGCACGTTAGAGCAACACTATATACAAAATATGTTTCGATTCCATTTCAATGTTTTCAATTTCATTGATATTGAATTTTAGTAGATTTATTTTCATTTTTATTTAATTACTTTGCGTGACGTTGGGATCGATCCGAGTTTACCATACCGTTCATTTTGCGAGTAGCTTATTTGTTTCTTTTTTCATTGTTTTTCATTTTTTTTTTAACTTCATATTTTTTAGTGCAATTGGTGGCAAAATTGAGCCGTGTCTATTTATCTGCGTTTGATTTTAAATAGTTCGTAAGTATTACGTTTGTTTTGAAAACAAGAAAATGGACAACACGTTTATTTTACAGTTTCAAATGTACAACAGCCATGAATCCACCGGCTACGACGTAAACTGCTCTCTTTACGTTATGTCAAAATGATGAATTTGCAAAAACACTGCTCTGAAGTGCATACGTATTACACATGGGATGTCTAGAAAATCATTTGAACGACACAAACCAGGAGACCGTCGACCAGGTTGTCGACGGACAACCTGGCATATTCAAATAAACTAAGATACAGACTACACTGTGCATCCTAATAAAGATGCATGCTTCACATGCTGTTGGTAAATGTGCCCGGATCAACTTCTTTCCAGCCATTGAGATTTGTCAACAGCGAAACACATGCCAATTTCCGTAGGGCATGTCATGCTCCGAATTTATTGAAGAACGACCAACACTGGGATGTATGCATTAATGACGCGTCCAACACGTCACATCCAAATTTAATTCGTGCATTGTTTGCAATCATTGACCACCGGCTTTCCATCTCCAACAGTTATGGGAGAAATAAATCGCACATGGCTGAAAATATTCATCGAATATTAAGGAAAAATCAAATATGAACATTGATTTCACACTAAAAATCGAAAACGAAGCATTGATAATGATTGAAGATTTGTGCTTAGAAATCACGAACAAAGTTCTAAATCAATTGGAAGTGCCATTACCGACTATTTACTACCTTTCGTTCGATGTAGAATTGCGTCGTGAACAAGATCACAACACCAGTGATCCGTTATGTGTGCAATCAAATATTCTTAAGCTAACGCTCGAGCGAAAAAGCATTTACAATCAAATAATTAAAACTGTCAATAAAGAGTTTGGAGACATCTTAGGTGCGCCAGGAGGAACTGTAAATCCTTCCTAATTAGATTTATTCCAGCAGGATTTAGATCCCAAAATGTCATACCCTAGCTCTTGCATCATCCGGAATAGCTACGACATTGTTACCAAGCGGAAGAACTGCTACTTCGAAATTGCTATTGAACATGCAATTCATTGAAATGCCCACGGGCAACATTTCCAAAGCATCCGGCATGGGTAAACTAATGCAGAAATGTAAACCGTTTGGGATGAATGCATAATGGCCCACAAAAAATCGTTAGAGACTATCGATCATTACAAGATTTGCATTGAAACAAACCAATTTGGGAACTAATATTTCTTGCAGGAGACCTCAGGCAAACATTACCTGTAATTCCTCGATACAAGTCCGTCGACACTGTTGAGGAAGCAGTTAGTTATCCAACAATTTTTGAATTAACTATCAGGGATACCATCACGCGTACGGCAATTTAAAATCTGCGTGCCAATTTTCATGTGAAATATCAAACTAATGCTTTACAACTGCACGTGCCTATCAGTAAAAAAAAAAAAAAAAATTATAATTAGCAACGTCTTAGATGCAACAATCTTTACAGTACCTTTCAAAGGTGAAGAGGTCCTCATTCCTCCGATTCCTACCATTCCAACAGATGTCATTTCAATTTAAGATATTGAAACTTTATTCGACTGTCGTTTGTAATCACCAACAAAGTTCAGGGCCAACCTTCAGAATTGTGCAGTTTATATCTAGACACGGAAGGCTTCTCATAAAGGACAATTATATGTTGCGTGTTCTAGAGTCTGTAAACCAGACTATCTACAGATAATAGAACAAGTAAAAATATAGTATACCCACAAGTATTATGAAATTAAACATTTTAGAAACGTACACTCTTTTCCATATAACCAGACCGAGCCACAGCAACGAGTGGCGGGTACAGGTAGGAAATGTATAAAAAGACACCCATTTGAATGGAATGTTGTCAAAATTTGAAAGCAATTGGTGAAGAGGTTTTGAAGATTTCCCCCACATGAAATAACAATGAGAATTTTTTTTTTACAGTCACAAACGTGACATCTATAGTATGTATACTGAAACCTGCTCTGATGCGAACTAAACGTTTTTTGAAAATTTTCAAAGCAATCTGTGCAGTACTTTCGGCGATTAGAGATTTTGAAGAAACGAACATTTTTATAAAGATTGTTAACCTTTCAATAATGCCTGTCAATGCTAAATCTATACAAATAAAAATGGAAATGTTTGTTTAAATTCGCTAATCTCCGAAAGTTCTTTACCGATTGCTTTGAAATTTTGACAATGTTGCATTAGAATAGGCGCATCTATATACCTACTATATAGATGCCACCCCTGTAACTGGTAAAAACATGCGTTTTTGAAGAATGTCACTCAGTTAAACATAATAGCAGCATTCATGCTACACTAAATATTTCAATGTGTCCGATTGCATTGATCAAATTTTTATAGATTAACTTTTTATTTATAAAGATATTAAATTTAAAGTATTCATTACACTTTGATATTTTTTATCTTTTGTGCGACATTGTGTTGGAATCTAGGCGCGTTTACCATACCGTTAATTTTGTAAGTAAAAGTATAGATGCCACACCCGTGACCGGTAAAACTATGCTTTTCTTCACAAACAGCACCTGTTGCATGCAAGAACACTTGCTATACTAAAAATGTAGTTCCCTCCGTTTCCCATTGCTTTGATACATCTTTCATTTATTTTTAATTTATTTTGTGCGATTTGTGTTGGAATTCAGTGTTTACCATACCGTTTATTTCGCGAGTATAGTTAATTTTTATTTTCTTCATATTTCATTCAACTTATATTTTAGTAATGGGAACATCAGACCATTTGGAAAGGCATCGGACAAGAGTGCGGAATGGTGGGGATGAGGGAATGGTGGGTAGGACAAAGGGACAGGGAAGGTTGCCGAGTCACAGAAAAGCATGGCCACGTACCGATAGTTAAAGCATACTTTGGTATATTAAAAAAAAAAAAACTTTAATTCAATTATTAACTGCCGAGACTATAATTTATGAAGCTTAATACTATAGAATTTTCATTCAATTAGGAGTTGAACTTTATATAATGGATATTTGAAGCACAATCATTTGATTAAACAGGCCATCATGAACCGACTAAAGATATTTCAGGTCTTCATAACAAAGGAGATATATTTTAGTTACATATGGAATTACCTTCAGTAATTTAATTAAGTATTTTTCTTAAAGCATTACTACTTTATAAATAGATTTCATTTTATGTTGCAGACCAAGTCCAGGGTATAGTCAAGTATACCACGCTTAAAATACTTCATTTTATACTTATAAGTCTAGTAGTGGTTAAGCCTAAAATATTCCATTAAACGAATATATCACTAAATTTAAGGATCTGACGAATCTCCACCTATTAGATACTTCTACCGTATTCTTTCAACATCACTAATAAGATAAACTGGATAATGTCCTAAGCATACAAACTAATTATTAATAATATACTATTTTTAACCCATAACAATAAAATTAATACGTATTAAACTACCAATTACAATAAAAACTATATCAGTAATAAACTCAATCTTACATTTCACTTAAAACCAACCTTTAACAACACTTAAAGTGTGAGAGAAGGTACTACACAGATAACAGTGGAATGACTGAGGGTTAACGGTGGGCCGGGCACCTCGTTGACTCAACACCAAACACTTTATGGGAAAGGTAGAAAGTTCCCCACAAAAGCTGCCAAGACCACTATAACAGCGCCATCTATTGACTAAACCGTCAGCTACGCTCCCTGTGGAGCAAAATGATGATAAGACTCACTGAGCTTCAGTATTTATTTTAATCATTTTCACTAACTCTCTTTGTTTCAATTTTATAATTATATTAAAATATTAATTTATTTGCAGGCTTTCTATTGTGCTACTGATTATTAGCCAAAATATTAGTTGTGCTTACAATATTTTCTTTTGTCTTATAATATTTGGGTAGTTATTTGATTATGAGTAATTCTAACACCGTAGGCCTAAAACGTATATATTTACCAACCAAGGTCTACACTTACATATTGAGAAATAACACTGTGGGCTTAAATTAATATTTTTGGAGGTTTGAGCAAAAGCCTAAAATGGGTTTGTATATTTTATTACATTTTATTTTAGTTTTCCTTGCTAACAATAATAATTGTATGATACAAAATCGTGTGACACACATGGCTCTAATATTTACATGATTTAACAATATGAAATTAGTAATAAAAATAAATCTTAAGTTGAAACAAACGTTGAATAACATTGAATATAATAAATAAGTATAAGTGTCGTGACACTGAACCGCGGTTCATTCCGAACACAGCGGTTACACCACACATAACACCTTGCCTCAGCAACCGTTTCTACTACCGTGTACTTCTACACACACCAGACCCTTGAGGTGTACCCTAGGTTTGTACAGGAACACAATGAGGGAACATATGGAAGGTATTTAAAGGCCGTCGGGTTTTCTCATTTAATTACAAAGAATAGACTCTGACAAATAATAACATATTAACATACTCTATTTAGTTAAATAAACACCCAATATCCATAACCCACTTGACCTCCGCGTTCACCACCTGCACTCGTAACTTCCGCCTAAGTCCCTAATACTGAATGATTACTACAACGCTCCATACCCCGTTAGTCTTACATTCAATACTCACATACTGCAGGCTTAACTTGGTCACTAAGATCACATCAGGCTCCCGCATAGCTGTCTGCTACACTTCGTTGCTGCCACAGACGAAGACCCGGAGAACTTGCCAGTTCTACTCCCACAACCAGACTGTCTTCAGCCAGCCATAGCCTCAAACATTTCACCCCGCCTCTCAAAGGTATAATCCGATTAACCTTGTTCCTAGAAGCGGTAACCTTGTTCCTAGAAGCCTGAGTCCTCTTCCCAGGAATTATGAGTTTGGCCAAGCAGCTGCTGTCTTAATCCCTTGACCTTTTCTGGATGTGTGACCGTTGTCTGTATACTTAACATGTACTTCCAATCCTCATTCGTTAGGTGTTGTAGTAATGATCCTCTAGCTAATAATCCCAACAAACTAGTGGATTACAACATACGCTTGTAGTGTAAAATAAAACCTTGCTAGCAATAATAATTGTAAGTGATATAAAACGTGAGAATTCAATACGCTAATGTTTACATGATTTTACAATATGATTTTACAATAATCCTAAGTTGAAACAAACGTTGTATAACAGTGGAAACGATAAATGAGTCTAGGCTTGTAGTGTAAAATGGGAGTTGCCAATTACTGTCCAAAAGGAGGTGTTTATAAGAATAACGCAGAGGCGCAGGCCCAGCTAAGGGAGTTGAGATTTGAAGAAAGAGACGACCAGATGAGACATTATAGTAAGGTGGGTTACACGATGGGGGGGGTTCCGGCAGAGGTTCCCCCCACCAGCAGAACAACTGTCGTGCAATCCCATATTCTGCAATGCAGTCAGAACACGGCTCCACAATGAGAATAGTGACTTGAATGACCTCTACCTGATGGGGATATTTTAGGCGTTGCTCTTTTAGCGATCTACTCCTCGCCCAGACTTTGTAGGTCAGGCGGTAACTGACAAAGGATTTGTAACGTATCGTGGATGTTTCTCGAGTGGCGGCCAACATTAGGGTGTCTACAAGTCTGAAGTAGAGAGCGCTTCAGGTTTGTAGTCTCCGTGACTCAGTTGACGATTCTCCACGGATCGTAGCGTCTTTGGGAGAGTGTCGTGGAGAAGGTCCCCTTTGTTGTTCTTAATGCGTAGCCATGATGAGGGATGTGGAGTATCCTCAATACCAGGTGTGACGCGAATGTGGAGTCCCCTTATGTGACTGGGCTTATGTTCGCTTATGTTCGCATGGAGAGAGAAGTATAACTGGTTTGTAAGCATTTTCCTTACTTGAGAGTTGAAGCATTTTTCTGCGGGCTTCCATGAATGTCCATATATTCAAACTCTACCATTAAAAACAAAACAATTTTCCCTGAAAATGGAAAAGGTACAGATTTTTCAAATACTTGGAAATGTTAGTAATTGAATATAGCCCTTGAAAGGGGACCAATTTGTCGCAATCTGGTATGCATGTGGTTGATTCCGTTGTGGAAGAGAATGTTGCCCTTGCTGTTGTATATTGGATTTCGTCGTTCTTGCTGAATTCAGCTTTGACCACAAGCAGGGTCGGGTTCCGGCCATTGGTGCCTACCAAGATGTCGGAGAAAGCTGGGCAATGATGAAGATGATGGTGTGCCTGACGAAAATGTTGCATCCTCCCGGATACCGTCGTTGGGGGGATGAGGGCAAGGTCAGCTGGTTGCAGGGCGTCGACAGGCTCTAGAGCAAAATAGTTGTTCCAAAGCTTTGTTGATTGTATCGATGAGTTCGCACCGATATTGATGGTATGGAGCAGAATGTCGTTTGCCTTCACCGCTCCTCACACAGATGTGGTCGGCGAACCAAGGATTGTTTGCTGAGTGGTAGCCAACTTAGCGTATCCACCAGGCGATGTGAAAGAGAGCGCTTGTAAGAGCTGTTCCGCCTATGTTGTCAAAAATGCGTAGCCATGGCGAGAGATGGGGTTTCTCCTCAGTACTAGGTGTGATGAGTGTTTTGGAGTCTCTTCGTGTGACTGTGGCGTAAGAGGTGTATCTCCCTTGGGACCGCTAGTTTCAAAGCTTTCTTCTTTCTTGAGAGCTAAGGCAGTTTTCTGGGGGCTTGTATGAATGTCTGTATGCTCAAATATGCAATTAAAAACCAAACAGGTTTCCCTGAAACTAAAAGAGGTACATATTCTCCAATACTTTGACATATTATTAAATTAGACAGCGCCTGAAATTAACAAGTATGCTCCCGTGTAATGTGATGTGATCCGGTCTGCATGTAGCTGTTTCCGTAACGTTAGAGAATGTCGCACTTTGTGTAAGACATTAATATCCGTGGTTCTACCTGATTTTATCTTTGACCACAAGCAGTGCCAGGGTCCGGTTCTCTTCTTACTTGAGAGTTGAGGCATATTTTGTGCATGCTGGCATGATGTCCGTTTATTCAGAATCCGAGTTTGATCGTCTTTGCTGAACTTAGCTTTGAACACAAGAGGCAAAGTTCCGTTCGTTGGTGCTTTCCAAGGTGTCAGCAGGGACTGGCCAACGATTCAGTTACTTTTCGTTCACGAAAAAAATGTTACATCCTTCGTGATGACTTCAATGGAGGTGCGGGATGAAGATTGGCAGGTTGGAGGGCGTCGTGGTGCTCGGAAGCAAATAGGCGTTCCAAAACTTTGCTTTTTGCAAGGTCTTTTGCTTGATCACTATCAGTGTCAGTAAGTCACTGACATTGATAGTGATCAAGCTATAAGTCGGACGCCTTCGCCGCTACTCGCATGTGTACATCTGCACAATTGAGCTTTGTAAATGTTTGCATGAGCAAACGTGCAGAGGGTTGTGATCTTGAAAGCATAAGTCCAAATAATGAACTAATAGGTCTACAGATGCACACGAGTAATAAGTATACCACTTAACGCCGGAAGATCCCTTGAACACAAACCTGTGATTGTGTTTACGGACAAATAAACGGATTTAAATTATTTCAAATAGATAGATATTTTAGACGAGTGAGTAGCCATATATGTTAAGGAAAATTTGAAATATAGTCTCAAAGATGGAATCAGAACACAGCCACACACAGAAACTTTTTGTCTAGAATTAAACGAAAACTCTAAACATCACAAAAAAGTGACTTTTCACTTTTTGTGAAAAGTCACAAAACTTATACAGAATGGAAGCAAAGCCTCAATGAGATGAAATATCTAGAGCATCTAAGTCAAACAGTATTCGTGTCATGGGTGACTTTAATTTTAGTTGAATAAACTGCCTAACACAACAGGGAATAATGAAGAAAAAGATTTTCTAGAATTAATTGACGATTGTTTTCTTAAGCAACACACTAAGGAACCAATGCGTGAAAATAATATTTTAGACCAAGTTTTATGTAACAGGGAAATGCAAATTAATGACATTGAAGATGACCAGACCACACACTAGAAGGTGAAGGGACGACGACGTTTCGGTCCGTCCTGGACCATTCTCAAGTAGATTGTGATGAGGAATTAGATGTAGGCAATAAATAGGCTAGAGAGAGGTGAGGAGCAAAGTGTAGTAGAGGAGATAGTAGTAGGAATTGGCCCATAACATTGAAATAGTGAGTGAACTAGGGAAGCGTTATCACAAAGAAATCAGAATGGAATAGATTTGTAGGAGAAAATTCTGTTAATGTGCCAAATTTTGGAAAAGCTGATTTTAGGGGCCTAAATTTTTTTTGGGAGAATTAGACTGTAAAGTCTATGGGGGGGTGGGCGGTCTTGCAACGAGACATGAACCCAGCGATGGGTGATGTAAAAAGGGATTTCAATGTGGATTCACAAGATAACTTCTTTAAAAATATTCTAAGCAAAGCACATGAACGTAGTACCTTACCTTGAAGTTACCTTGAGGTGTTTCCGTGACCTGGTCGATTGCTGGACTGGTCAACCAGGCTGTTTGATGCAGGTGCTCGCAGCCTGACGTATGAATCACAGCCTGGTTGATCAGGTATCCTTTGGAGGTGCTTATCGAGTTCTCTCTCCTGAAAACTGTCAGGGGTTAGCCAGTTATGCCTCTTATGTGTAGTGGAAACGTGTTGAACAGTCTCGGGCCTCTGATGCTGATAGAGTTCTCTCTCAGAGTACCTGTTGCACCTCTGCTTTTCAAAGGGGGGTATTCTGCACATCCTGCCATGCCTTCTGGTCTCATTTGATTTTTTAGAGTTTTTTAAATTCTTACTAATCATAACTCCCAGAACCCTTTCACAATTCACGATTGTTTCATCCTGAATGAAACAATGAAAGTGATTGTTTCATGTTTCATCCTGAATGAAACAATCGGGATGATAGCCGACAGAGTGTACCGTGATCCGGCCTGTACTCCTCTTGACATACCAGAAAACAATCTAAGGAAACTACTCCAAGCTTGTACTAAAGAGGCACCCTTCTTGAGCCCGGATGGACACATGTATAAGCAAGTAGATGGGGTCGCCATGGGTTCTCCCCTAGGTGTCCTGTTTGCAAACTTCTACATGGGTACTATCGAGCAAAAAGTCTTAGTCGACATGAACTTGAATCCGGCTATATACTGCAGGTATGTTGACGACATTTTGACACAGGTACCTGATGTCAGACATCTGCAGGAGCTGAAGGAGGCATTTGAGCAGAGTTCCGTGCTGCGTTTCACTTACGAGATGGAGAAGGATGGGAAGCTGCCCTTTTTAGATGTAACAGTCATGGAAAGGAGCGGAGTTTTCCACACTGCAGTCTACACTAAGGAAACAAACATAGGAATGTGCCTGAATGCCAACAGTGACTGCCCAGACAGGTACAAGAGGAGTGTCTTTAACGCTTATGTCGACCGTGCTCTAAGCAACAGCTCAAGATGGAAGCAAGTCGACGAAGAACTCTGTAGGGTAAGGCAGGTCCTAGTCAACAACGGCATTTCCAATGGTTTCGTTAAAGACATGATAAGAAGGAAGGTGAAACGCCTTGCAACCTCTGAAGAGACAACTAACTCAACACCTGTACCCCTTATTAGACTATTTTAGAGGAACTTCTTTTCCACTACTCATAAAACGGAGGAAAGGGTCCTGAAAGATATTGTTAATAAAAACGTTATCCCTACAGACAAAAATCAAAAGATACAATTGACGATTTACTATTAAACCAAGAAAACAATGAAAGTGAAACGAAACGCTTTGCATAATAGTGGCTTTAGGCATTGCATGTACTAGCTCTACCTATAAGTCAACCAATCTTTGTAAAAATTTATTGTATGTATGTACCTTACCTAAATAAACATTTTATTTTTTATTTTTTTTTTTAAACGGCCAACCTACTCATGAGAAACTCTCCAGACACAAAGCAGAACGCTTTAAAAGAGACCAATGTCGTCTTTGCCTTCAAATGCCCACTTGGGGACTGTAAGCCTCAAAGAATTCAGCGTATAAGCAAGGCAACAACATCGATTTCCAGGCGATTAACGATGCATAAGCAACAGGCCTCCATTAAGGAACATGTAATCTCTTCCCACAACCAGACCATCACCAGAGAAGTCTTAACAAAAAACACGGAAATCATCGATAGATACAGCGATAGCAGGCGGCTTAATATCTGGGAGGCACTACACATTAAGAAGTCGACACCAGCAATCAACAGCCAATTAATACACAACTATATTCTACCCACTTCAAGACTCCGCACCAATATAGAAGCATCAAGAAATATGGGCCAATAGACACTTTGCAGTTACTTCCATTCTTCCCTTTAACTTACAAAATATTATACCCATTGTTTCGTGTTCTGTCTTGTGTTGAAAGTCTGTTTTCACCTTATCCAAAACTGTTGTAACATATCACCTCACCCAAATGCAGGTATAAAATCGAAGCTGTTTAAACTGTGTTTAGTTATAGTTGTGTGTGTGTAAACTAGTCTTTGAAAATGTAATAAGTTTTACGAAATGCGGTAAAGTGTCGCATCAGACTAGAAATAAAAGTGAATTTTGGAGAATTGATTTTTCAGTTACCATCAACAGTGAAAAGAAATATAAGAAACATTGCGAAAATTCGTGATAGAATTATTAATCTTACTTTTTCGTTCATATTTAATAATATATGTCTACAGGAAAGACTGCTACCAAAATATACTAATATATATATATATATATATATATATATATATATATATATATATATATATATATATATATATATATATATATATATATATATATATATATATATATATATATATATATATATATATATATATATATATATATATATATATACCCACACATACAAAAAGAATAGGGGTGGTACGAGAATTCAGTGAGGATCCACGAGGCCTTCGCTGAGTACTCTTTATTTTCTTCTCCGAGGCTATGGGTCCCTGCAATTTGACCAGAGGTGATACCCCCTTTTAGGTTATAAATACATATGTATACATGTGTACATGATATATGTCAGTGGGTCGGGAGGTTATTGCATAACATTAAACTGGGTTACGAACGAAAAAGAACGAAGCGCCGTCTAGAAGGACTGAGGTCAGTCCCGCGAGACTCGTTATTGGTTTCACTACATTGTGGACTCATTTATGTTTAATTTGCTTCTATATAAGAGCTTAATCATGGTAAAAAAAGTAAAACTTTGTAATTAGTGAAGTTATTAACAAACTATTTAGCACGACATAATTAAGAAACAAAGAACTTTTACAATAATTCACGAAAGTTAGTGATATAATGTTAATGGGAAGGGAATGAAATAGTACCACTTTCTCTTGTAGTTGGCGCACTCGTCAATAGATGGAGTTGTTAGGCAGGGCGAGCGTCGGGTTGGGTGATACAAGATCTATATATTTTATAGAGAGCTTTCCTATCCTTCTTCTATAGTCTCTTGTTAATGCGAGTGTTTATAGTGTGTGGGGAAGGCAACGAGTCGGGCCACCTTCCTGCACTTGACATTCAATCCCTAACTTCCTGTGGTGATAACACTCTCTTTGTCCTTCAAGGTTTGTGTGTAAATAGATTAGTTTATTGTTATTTGTTTAGGTTTAATAGTGTTATGAAAGTGGCGTTTTATAACATTTCTTGGTATTTACCTTTTTTTTTTTAACACTGAAGCTGGTATATGGGTGTTAATGTTCTATCCTGCTAATTGGCCAGACTTCCCGTCGTCAGTTCTCTAGTTATTTACGAAGATGATAAACTTCTGCTTATGACTAATGCCTGCGAAAAAGAAACTAGTCAAATTATCTTCATTGTCTTGCTACATTAATTTTCGGTAAACATCCACCCTCCAGCACTTTGTGCAACTTGCCAAGCTTTCTTGTATACCAATGCTAACTAGAACGGTTTTGTCGCATTGGGGACGTAGTTATTGATTTAACATAAACTACATTATTTGTCAGATGACCAACAGTTCCTGGCTAATATTGTGGACAACCCTGGTAGTCTCCCAGGTGCTTGTCGTTCCCCAACTTGTTAACGTGAGTAATCGTGTTTTTTTTTTTTTTTTTTTTTTTCCATAAATATTTTGGTAAAATATTTTTTTCCCATAAATGTGTAATTATTGTTAAACACTAGTTGTACCCGGCCATGTGTTGCCGAGCCACAGCCTCGTTTTCCCCACCATTCTACTCTCGTCCCCCAAACTTCCCCTCCCACCCTCTCCCTTCCCATTCCCGTTCTTCTGACCATTTCCCTCGTCCGATGCGTTCCCAAATAATTTGTTCCTATCAGGAAAATTGGAACGGTAAAGAAAAGGTAAAAGAAATGGTTAATACGGAAGAGATAAAGGAATCGCCAAATGTGGCGTGTTAAACATCGCAGCTAGCTTCAAAATACCATGTCGGACAGTAATTAAGTCTTGCTTCCATGAAAATTAATTTCAACGATGCAGTCCGTAACATTGAAATCGAATTGTAATACTTGGTATAGTGTTGCAATTACGTACTACAGGTAGCTATATATATATGTCGTACCTAGTAGCCAGAACGCACTTCTCAGCCTACTATGCAAGACCCGATTTGCCTAATAAGCCAAGTTTTCATGAAATAATTATTTTCAGACTACCTAACCTAACTTTTTTCGGCTACCTAACTTAACTTAGAAACATAGGTTAGGTTAGGTAGGGTTGGTTAGGTTCGGTCATATATCTACGTTAATTTTAACTCCAATAAAAAAATATTAACCTCATACATAATGAAATGGGTAGCTTTATCATTTCATAAGAAAAAAATTAGAGAAAATATAATAATTCAGGAAAACTTGGCTTATTAGGTAAATCGGGCCTTGCATATTATGCCAAGAAGTGCGTTCTGGCTACTAGGTACGACATATTATATATGCGAACAAGCCTGAATGGTCACCAGGACTATATGCGAATGAAAACTCACACCCCAGAAGTGACTCGAACCCATACTCCCAGGAGCAACGCAACTGGTAACTACAGGGTGCCTTAATCCACTTGACCATCACGGCCGTCAAAAGGAAGTGATAGCCAAGGCTATTTGAGCCACTTCCCCGACGGCAACTCTTCAAGAATGAGGTGTTTGGTGAAATGCTATGCCCAAGATTACCATCCGAGTTGCCGTTGGGGAAGTGGCTCAAATAGTCTTGGCTATCACTTCCTTTTGACGGCCGTGATGGTCAAGTGGATTAAGGCGCCCTGTAGTTACCAGTTGCGTTGCTCCTGGGAGTATGGGTTCGAGTCACTTCTGGGGTGTGAGTATTCATATATATATATAATATAATATATATATATATAAATTATATATTTATATTATTTTATATTGTCACAAATGGGGCTGGTATATAAAAAAAAGACATAATCCAATGGAACGTAGTCAAAATTTCAAAGCAATCGGTGAACTTTCAGATAAGGAAATTTGAACATAACTTACATTTATACTATAAAATCTATATACCATGTCACGCAGGCGCTGTTGGACGACCTTGGCGAGTCTCGGGTGTTTAGTTGTGTATATGCTAGTTTTTCTAACTATATAAAAAAGTTGAAACTTCCTTGTTGGGCTTAGCTGAAATTCATGAGATCGAATGTCAGATTCTAAATATTTAAGGGAAAGTAGCACTTGTATGAAAGATTACAATATAGCATGACATCAGTCTGTCGTAACCCTTAATTGTCTAATTATTAAATACTATTCTGGTCTTGGGATCCTTACCAGCAGTCATTTTATGGGTACGGACTGACATTTTAATTGTAAGATTACAAAAGATAAATCAAACGCAGGAATTTAGTAAACTAGCCTTGCTATTTTGAGGATGCCCTAAAGCTTACAGCTTTAGACCTTATTTTAACAATGGAACCATTTTAAATTATCTTTAGCTTTTACATGTAAAAGGTCTAAGTTTGTATAGCATTTTACACTATTCGTCAATGGGTTTCCCTAGAGTTTCTTGTTTACAGTAAAGTTGACTTGATTCTACCACAGAGTTGATGGGACTTAACGTTAATCTTGGTTACTGTATTGGGGCTCTACAGAGTGGGTTAAAACGCCAATAAACCTTTTGGTTATTTAATAATTTTGATCACTGTAGATTCTTAACTGATACTTTTATCTAAATTTAAAGTTAATAGGTCTTGATGGCGGTAGCTTGGATACTTGGATGTCATCACTTCTCAAAGAACACATCGGGAATGTGGGGTTCTGTTTCCCCTAAAGTTTCTTGAACTCGATTAAGTTGAAAAATTACCTGGTTGACTGTTTGGTAACTGTGACATTGTCATCATTATTACATCATGCACAACCTCTTAAACCCACTAATCTTCACTTACTAATAAAAAAGTTCTAGTGCAGTTTTCTGGTTTATTGCCATACTATAAAACTAGGTGCCCCTTAATAGTTAATTCTAACTTTTCAAATGCTTATTAATGTATTTAGTGTAGGTGCCTCAGACTTGAATTTTAAGTATTTTACAAATTTAAGTTTTCTAATGGCTCTTAAATATGCACTTCAAACTGTTTTCTTCATCCAACCCATCAGCCTGCCTCTCCTTATGGCAGTCAGACCAGAGGACCAGGAGGTGCGGGTAGTGCCAGCTCTCAGGGGTCATCAGGTCAACATGGCAGCGGTTCAGTAGTACGTGGCGGCCTGGGCAGCGATCCAGTTCTGGGTGCTGGAATAGGACTTGGCAGCAGTCAAGGAGTAGGTATTAACCTTGGCCAAGGAATCGGCAGCGGTCCAGCTGGCAGTTCTGGTCAAGGAATTAGCGGGAGTGGTGACAGGCCTGGACAGGTTAGCAGTGGACCTCTCGCTTCCTCTAGCAGTAGCGGTCCGGCTCCTTACGCTGGGGCTAGGTATGGCAGTCCACAAGTGAGCAGAGTTGACGCAGTATTTAACCCCACTGTCACCCAGCTCTTCACCATCGACCGCTTCGTCACCCTCACTGATCAGGCTTTCCAGAGTGTGGCTGTCACCCTCACTTCACTCACCGTTCAGACTGTCACCACTGGAACACGAGCGGTGAGTACTTGGTATGTATTGTGACAAACGATGGTCTGGAGGCTGAGCTTAGACTAGCTCATTGTTGTCTTACACAGGTGGTACAGACGCCGGTGGATGACAGTGTCGCCCTCCAGACAACGGTAGTTGTCAGACCTTCAACATTAACGGTCACGTACGTGCAGTCAGACTTCAGAATTGTGACTGAAAGATCTTTAGACTACGTGACCATCGCCCACACCTCTTACGTAATCATGCAGACGACCTATACTACTACTGCTACCCAAGTGTAAGTTCGATACTAAGTCTACAGTATTGTACTGCAACTTCAAATTCCCTTGCTTGCTTGTAAAGGTACTGGCTAATTGACAACTTTACTCCCCACAGGCTGTCGTACACGACAACGTTGGTGAGAACAAACATCAATACTAAGAGCACAGTGTTCACGGACTACCGCACAGTCACCGACACGGTCCTCGTCCCCGGAGCTCGCTACGGTTATAGACAGCTTTAGCACGTCCATCCATGCCAAGATTTTAAAGAACGAAATATAAAGTATATTCAATAAAATGGCTTCTGGGTGATCATATTTTTTTTCCCCCTTAAATGGCTAGATTAGTAGTCGTCGATAAAGATTTGCAAACATTATTGCAAACCGGTTCAATTCGGCAACAGCTGGTGGTCCAGAAGTCAAGCATTGTCAACCTGACAGGTTCAGGTTGATTAAACTGAGGCATTGGGTTAATTATCTTGCAACATCCTAACCAAATTTATTAACCAAGAAGTGTTGTCCTGGTCAGCACAACTCTCATAGGTTAATAAGCACTTCAATTAAATCTTGGTTCTATAATTGAAAATGTTGTGGGTGTGAAGTCTAAAACCCTTGCTGCTCATGCTCTCAAAGCATGATTCGGTACGTGTCTTCTCGGCGACGCGACATTATTGGATGCATAATGTGAAAGAATTGCAAACTAGAGTGTAACCAACGATATTCGGAGGCAAAGTTGCATGTGACGAAGTGTTAATTCGTAGTGAATAGTGACTCCTAGAGTGAAAGGGAGGGTTAGACTTGTCAACCGTTGTCGGTAGACATTGATAGATAATTATTTAATTATCTTGAAGGAGAATCTTGAAGGAGAATCTTGAAGGAGAATCTTGAAGGAGAATCTTGAAGGAGAATCTTGAAGGAGAATCTTGAAGGAGAATCTTGAAGGAGAATCTTGAAGGAGAATCTTGAAGGAGAATCTTGAAGGAGAATCTTGAAGGAGAATCTTGAAGGAGAATCTTGAAGGAGAATCTTGAAGGAGAATCTTGAAAGAGTTGCAGGAAGTACCCTCGTTTACCTGGCTTGCTCAGGAGTACTTAAGACAGCTGAAAGCACAACGAAGACTAGTTCCATAAGACTGAGAAGAGTAAGACGCAGGAGAAAATTGTTCGGAGGGTCAAGAGTGCATCTCTTCCACCCGACAGTAGAAGATTGCGTGGAGTGGGTCTAAATGGTGTGGTAAATGATTATTACTATCATCCATACGTGAGAACTTTTCAAAATTAGACTTGAGGTATTGAGCAAGTTTAATTCAATTTTAGAGCTTAATTTAGTAAAACCAATTTTAATTTCGACGCCTGGGTACTTGGAGGCATACTTTTGCACCCGTAGAATTGTAGTACCCAACGTAGAGCGAGGGGAACGTTTCATTGTCAATCCTTTAGTCACTGAACCCGATCTCGTCGAACTGACGGTTATTAAGGTAGCGTTTGTGGGACGTGTACTCAGGACGGGCCCCCTCCCCGCTAAGCTCGTTGATGCCGTAAGGGGGGCTTAGTGGGCGGCTGCCGGAGTGTGATGCTCTTTGGGACAGTCCTGTCTTTTTCTAGCCTTGTGCTCCTGCTGCCGTCCTCTCCAATTGTGCTGAGCACCTTTTCCTTTTCCTTCTGTTTCGTTTTTCTCCCTCTTCTCCTATCTGCTTGCCGTTTCCTGCCGACCTTTTGCTTGTTTTGGATTTTTTCTTTGGACTTCTTCTATTTTGACGCCCGGGTGCTTGAGGCATACTCTTGCACCCGTAGAACTGTAGTACCCGACGTCGAGAGCGAGGGGAACCTTTTATTGTCAATCCCCCTTTCGTCACTGAACCCGATCTCGACGGACTGTCGGTTTCTTAAGGTGGCGTTTGTGGGGCGTATACTCACGACGCACCCCTAGGAGGCCCCGGCAAGATCGGCGATAGCTTCTTGTTGGGTGTCCTGCCTCTAATTGTGGCTCCATGGTGGGTGTGGGGGCACATTCGTGAATGAATTCTTCTTTTCGTCAAGATAACCCCTGTTTCGGCTTCTGGTTTACCTTCTCAGGCTCGTGGGGTGGGCGACCAAGCCCCCGAGTCGGTCCGTATTGGAAGACCGGGCTCTGTAGCCTCCGCTGCATTGGGCCCCGACCTTGCTCCTCCTTTGGCCTCTCTGACTCATTCCCCTGGCTCCCCTCCCTCCTCTGTGGTTGGGTCGAGCCCCAAGCCCCCAGTGGTGACTACCTCGTCCCCTGGCGCGGCTCCTTCTCTAGTTGTAACTACTGCGTCTTTTAACCCCTCTCTGGGGGTTCTCACCGCCGTCCTCGTCACGGCCGCCCTCGCTCGATTCCTTCCAGTTCTGCTACCTATCAAGCCTTGTTTGGTCCCGCTTCGTGGGCCAAATATTTTGATCTCCTCCCTCTTGATTCTGAGCCTCCTGACGATTTCTCCCTCCATCGACATCTCGTTGATTCCGTGGATGCCTCCATTACTTTCAACCCCACTCGTCTCGGTACACGTGTCGTTGCTGCTCCTTCTCAGGATGCTGCTTCCCGCTCGGCTGCCTTATCCTGCCTTGGCGAGACCCCCGTTCGGGTCTCGAAGAACGCTCAGTTGAATGCCAGTGTTGGCACTATTTTGCTCCCGCCCCATGTTGCGAGCGGTGTTCGGGACCTGCGCGACTGCCACGACGATATTCGACATATCCTCGCTGCCCAGGGCCATTCTATTCTCCAGGTGGATACGTTTACTCGTCCCCCTCGTGGTAGTCGCCGTCAACCCCTCCGGGTTGTGAAGATTACCTTTGATGGTAGGACCCTTCCACCCTCTGTCATTCTTGCTGGTGCCAGGTGCTCTGTCCAGGAGTACATTCCTTCTCCTCGGCTCTGCAACAAGTGCTGGAGGTTTGGGCATGGTGCCCTCCGCTGCTCCGGGACTGTCTCTCTCTGTCCTTTGTGTGGTGGCGAAGGTCACTCTAAGTCGGAGTGCACTTCTCCCCAGGCTCGTTGCCTCAACTGCGGTGAGGCCCATCCTACCTTCTCCCGTGCGTGTGTCCATTACAAGCTTGAGGCAGCCGTCCTCAACTTGAAGCACCGGGAGCGTTTATCTTTTCCTGAGGCGAGGCGCCAGGTCCGCCGGCTCCCGCCTTCTGCTAATATCTCTTATGCTCGCGTGTTGCGCTCTTCCTCTCCTCGTCCTTCCCGCCTTCCTCAGACTCACAACCGTTTCCGGGCCTTGGACCCTGATGCGCCCACTGCCCCCTCCTCTGTTCCTTTGGGTTCTCTCCCAAAGGGTCCTCCTCCTGGTCCTCTGTCTGGGGTTCCCCTTCCTTCTACCCGGTCTGTCGTGTCTTCTGTGTCTTCTTCCTCGTCCCCCTCCGATCCTCCTTCCCATCCTCTTCCTCCATCTATCGGCTCTCTCCACCGCCTGTCGGTGCGGGCGGATGTCCATCGCTCTCCTAACGGCCGTCGTGTGTGCTCTCGTCCGGCTTCTCCTGTTGAGACACTGGAATCCGTTGCCCGGTACGTAGTTGCTTGGACACCGGTCTCTTTAAGTCAGAAGCGTAAGCCTGGCTCCTCTCCTTCCTCTTCCCCGGCGGGTAAGAAGGCTTCGCTTTCTTCCTCAGCTCCTCCTCCTGGCTCTCTTGCTCCTTCCCCTCCCGTTTCAGTGCTTGCGCCCCCTGTTCCTGCTATGGAGGTTTCTTTGGCCCCTGCTTCCCTTTCGGTTGCTGCTCTTGCTGGGGTGCGCTCCCCTCTTTCTACTCCCCCTCTTCCTGCTGCTGTCCTTGACTGCTCCTCTCCGTTGTCTCCTCCTCCTCCTCCTCCTCGTCCGGACCCTGCCCGCCCACCTCTGATCTGTTCTCCCGTTTCGTTCCCTCCGTCTTTGCTCAGTTTACCCATGCCCCCTAACCCTGACTTTGCTGACCCTGATCCCGACCCTGATATTCTTTAACGTGCTCTGTTGCTCTTTCGTCTATGTTTCTTCCTTGTTCTCTGTTTTTGTCCTTTCTATTCTCGTCGTTGTCCATTCTTCAATGGCACGTTCGAGGTTATTACGCCAATTTCCTCGAACTCCAACTTCTGATTTTGCGGTTTTCGCCCCTTTGTGTCTGTCTCCAGGAGCCAATGCTTGGTGCTCGTCCTGGTCGTTTTCATGGCTATTCCTTTCTCTCTCTTCCCCCCCCCCCCCCCAGCCATTGCTGGGGCTAATAATTCTTCTGCTCTCATGATTCGTGCTGATGTTCCCTTTGTTCCATTACTTTTTCCTTCGCCTCTCCATTGTTCTGCTGCTCGTATCTTTGTGGGGAAATGGTACACAGTTTGTTCCATATATCTCCCCCCCGAGTGTCCCGCTCTCTTTCTGATTTGAAACACCTTCTAGACTCCTTGCCGGAGCCTGTGCTCCTGCTGGGTGACTTCAATTGTTGTCATTCTCTTTGGGGTGACGTTCTGACGAATACCCGGGGTCGCCTCCTTGAGCCGTTTCTCCTCTCTTCTTCCCTGTCTCTTCTGAATTGTGGTGAGCCCACTCATTTGGACTCTCGGACTCGCACCCTTTCTTGTCTTGATCTTTCTCTCTGCTCTTCTTCTCTTTACTTAGATTTCACTTGGCAGGTTCTTGATGACCTCCATGGAAGTGATCATTTCCCCATCCTTGTTTCCTTTTTCTCTTTTCGCCCTTCCCTCTCTTTCCCTAGGTGGCAGTTTGCTAAGGCTGACTGGACCCTATTTTCCCTCACTGCTACTCTCTCTGACCTCTCTCTCGCGCTCTCCTCCTTTTTCATGACACTGTCTTCAACGCTGCCCTCCGCTCTATCCCTCGCTCTTCCTCCCGGGGTCCACGGAAGTGCGTCCCCTGGTGGAATGCGGACTGTGCTCGGGCTGTCCGCTGTAAGCGTGCAGCCTGGAAGAGGCACCGCCGTAGGCAGACGACCGATTCTTTTCTTTTCTTTCGGAAAGCGAGTGCGGTGGCCCGTAGGGCAATCTGTACGGCTAAACGTGAATGTTGGGCATCTTATGTCTCAACAATTACGTCCGAAACTCCTCTGGCCCAGATCTGGAAGGGTATCCGCAAGATAGCCGGTAAATTCGTTCCCGATGTTTTACCGGTCCTTCACCTCCATGATACTCTTGTGGCGGACCCGTTGCAGGTCGCTTCCGTACTGGGTTCCCACTTTTCTAATGTTAGCTCTGGTCTTCATCTTCCCCAATCTTTTCTTCTTCGTAAACCTGTCCTTGAGTCTCGTCCTTTAGATTTCTGCACTCGTTTTTAACCACCTAACGGCTACCTAACGGTTTTTTCGGCCACCTAACTTAACCTAACCTATAAAGATAGGTTAGGTTAGGTTAGGTAGGGTTGGTTAGGTTCGGTCATATGTCTACGTTAATTTTAACTCCAATAAAAAAAAATTGACCTCATACATAATGAAATGGGTAGCTTTATCATTTCATCAGAAAAAAATTAGAGAAAATATATTAATTCAGGAAAACTTGGCTTATTATGCAAATCGGGCCTTGCATAGCAGGCCGAGAACGACGTTCTGGCTACTAGGTACGACATATGTATATATATATGTATGTCGTACCTAGTAGCCAGAACGCACTTCTCAGCCTACTATGCAAGGCCCAATTTGCCTAATAAGCCAACTTTTCATGAATTAATTGTTTTTCGACTACCTAACCTACCTAACCTAACCTAACCTAACTTTTTCGGCTACCAAACCTAACCTATAAATATAGGTTAGGTTAGGTAAGGTAGGGTTGGTTAGGTTTGGTCATATATCTACGTTAATTTTAACTACACTAAAAAAAAATTGACCTCATACGTAATGAAATGGGTAGCTTTATCATTTCATAAGAAAAAAATTAAAGAAAATATATTAATTCAGGAAAACTTGGCTTATTAGGCAAATCGGGCCTTGCATAGTAGGCTGAGAAGTGCGTTCTGGCTATAAGGTACGACATGTATATATATATATATATATATATATATATATATATATATATATATATATATATATATATATATATATATATATATATATATATATATATATATATATGTATATGTCGTACCTAGTAGCCAGAACGCACTTCTCAGCCTACTATGCAATGCCCGATTTGCCTAATAAGCCAAGTTTTCATGAATTAATTGTTTTTCGACTACCTAACCTACCTAACCTAACCTAACCTAACTTTTTCGGCTATCTAACCAAACCTAACCTATAAAGATAGGTTAGGTTAGGTTAGGTAGGGTTGGTTAGGTTCGGTCATATATCTACGTTAATTTTAACTCCAATAAAAAAAAATTGACCTCATGCATAATGAAATGGGTAGCTTTATCATTTCGTAAGAAAAAAATTAGAAAAAATATATTATTTCAGGAAAACTTGGCTTATTAGGCAAATCGGGCCTTGAATAGTAGGCCAAAAAGTGAGTTCTGGCTACTAGGTACGACATATATATATATATATGTATATATATATATATGTATTTATATATATATGTATATATATATATATATATATATATATATATATATATATATATATATATATATATATATATATATATATATATATAT